>NC_063209.1:22527350-22627350 GCF_017589495.1 Alosa alosa | reverse complement strand
GCAGGTTCCAACTGGCTTCATTGTTGATGATAATTGCTATCTCCTTTTTATTAAGTTAAGATTAAACTAAATGCGGCGGTGGTTGGGGCAGACTTATGGGGGCGAGAAGAGGAATGAAGCAGGGGATAAGGATATCGACAGAGATAGATATAGAGATCCCAAACATGAAATGAAGTGTTTCTGTCCATATGAAATGAAGTGTTTCTGTGCATATTTTGTGGTATGTTCATGTTATAAAATGATCAAATGCATTCAGTGACACTCATCTCATAAACTCATAATTCTCTTATTTTCACCAGAAATTTTGGCTAGTAGAAATTCTGATTGGCTAGTAACTTTAGAAAGTTACCAGCCACATTGGCTGGTGATCAAAAAAGTTAATTTAGAACCCTGCAAGTAATCATTACTGCTCTCATTTTCTCTCTCTTTTTTCATAGTTTTATGTTCTCTCTATGTTCTCTCTATGTTCTGTTTATGTTCTCTCTATGTTCTCTCATAGTTTTATGTTCTCTCTATGTTCTGTTAATGTTCTCTCTATGTTCTCTCATAGTTTTATGTTCTCTCACTCTCTTGTTCACTACCTTATTGTATTCCTCTGTCTGTCTTCTCTCCTAAAGACCACCTCAGGCAAAAATACTTTTTAACCTTTGTCAATTACTGTTTATAATGCGTTACAAGACATATCATGAGCAAAATAAGCTGTAAGCATTATGACTAAGTATTTATAGTTTAGATAGAAGATATTGTCTGAGGATGCATATGCATCTGCATATTTAACTTGATCATTGCTGTGTCCACAGGTATTTATGCTGCAAATCACTACATGCCTGTATAAAGTGTTAGGATAGGTTAGGTCGCACTGTAGGGAAACCACTGACTTACATGGCATCAGTGATGTCACCACCTGGGGCTAATTAGTTAAAGATTTAGATATATAGGTAGAGATTTACATTTGAGTGAACAGAGCATCCACTTTTGGAGGAACATTATGGAAATACTGTGAATTGTAAGCCCACAACTGGGGCTATTTTGTAACCCCTATTTGGTGACCGCCCTGGGGGTCCCAACCCCCAGTTTAAGAACCACTTCACAAACTATTAATTAAACTGTATCAAAGGTTATTCAACATGAACCTTTTTTGTTGCTGTTTTGTTTTTGCTTTATTATGCACATATTTCCTAACTATTTTATCTAACTATTTGTAAATATTAGAATGAAAGAACTCAATAAAAATAAAACAAATAATAATAAAATAAAGCTTGACAGCTATTTTGTCTCAACCACGGTTCACCACCACGGTTCTCGGGGTGCAGATTATGCCAATGCCTGCTGTGATCATCCCTCGATTACCGACATAACAGGCTAATTTGGGGCTCCGTCAGGGATTAGACGTGTGTGAAAGGAATGATTTGGGTGTCCTGCTGATCTCATTACTCCATGCGCTCCTGCTATGCTGTCTTGGTTCAGTGTGGGAGGGGGGAGAAACAAATGTATGGTTAATAATCATTTAAACAGACTGGCTAAACAGGGCACCATATTACAGGGATCTGGGCGTCATTAACAGCTTGCATAGTAGGAGGCTAATGATCATGGGTGCACACTAGAGGAGAGAGAGAGAAATGGAGTTGGGATTTAATATTGGCCCAGTGTGTAAGGGGAGGGAAGAAATGTGTTGTGATCTCTTTCTCTCTCTCTCTCTATTTTTACGGTGATAATTAATGGCTGATTGTTATTTGAAGGTCAGATGCATCATTTCTGAGAAATTAAGTCCTCCCCCGTCTCCAGAAATGGAGGATCGTCAAGCCAATTACTGCCATGCGACACACACACACACACAGACACACACACTATCCCTAATTTGTGGGAGGTGAGTTTTGTGTGGCTTTAGGTAAAAAGAGAGAGACAGAGAGATACAGGGCCTGTCCACACGGAGACGCTTTTTAGGTTAAACACAGAGGTTTTGCTTCGTCTTGGCCGAGCGTCCAAACAAATTCTGTAAACGCACTGCCCGAAACCGCACTTTTCTGAAACCTGGTCCCAGAGTGGAAAAATCTGAAACCGTAGCCCGTTTGAATTCATTTAGACAGCGAAACCGCACATCCTGCTTGCGTATCGATGATGTCTTCGTCACACCTCAGCTGCCCTGGACTTGCACTTATATTGCCTAACAATACTAGTTTTCATACATGACATTACCTACGATTACACCCCCCGTAAGATAAATATCACAACTGGTGCTGCGCAGCGCCGATAGCTTATGACTTATGACTAGGTGGACTGAACACTGTTTTTCCCGGTGTTTTTTTATGCATTCTAGCTACTGTCAGTGACGCGAGAGAACTTAAGTTATTAGGAAAGTGCGGTGTAAGTTTAGGCTACATTAATTTGTGCGTAGTGCCAGTGTCATTCATTTATTTTACATGTCTTACAACATATATAGGCCTACATGCATTCACAGTCGAGTGAAATCAGATATAAGCATACAAAGACGCTTAGAACTCACGTTAAGCCGATGGTAGCACACTGAATGCAAATGTGCGATTTGATGCAGGCAAACGTATTGACTGTTACTAACAAAGGTTTTATAGCAATATTATAAATGTGGCGACAGAATAGCCTAGAACTTGGGTAAGCCTTGCGTTTAGTAGCCCCCCCCACTTTAACACCTGTGTGTGTCTATATATCTATCTGTCTGTCTCTCTTTCAATGTGTGAGTGAGTGAGTGAGTGAGTGTGTGTGTGTGTTTGTGTGTGTGTCTGTCTGTCTGTCTGTCTGTCTGTGTGTGTGTGTGTGTGTGTGTGTGTGTGTGTGTGTGTGTGTGTGTGTGTCTGTCTCTCTTTCTATGTGTGAGTGTGTGTGTGTGTGTGTGAGTGTGAGTGTGTGTACAGTATGTGTTTGTGTGTGTGTGTGTGTGTGTGTGTTGTGTGTGTCTGTCTGTCTGTCTCTCTTTCAATGTGTGTGTGTGTGTGTGTGTGTTTTTGTGTGCGTGCATGCATGCAGCTGTGATCTTAACAAGCAACATTGTTTTGCTCAGTGAGGAGATTATGCTTATTACATTGTTATAAACAAGTGCCGATGTAGTTTGGTATCTTCTCAAATTCTCTTGTCCTTAGAAAAGTTAGAATTAAACATGGTCCAGTCCATGTCAAAATGTAATCATCCTTTTGATTCTATTAGTCTTCATGTATTAGTCAATACTGCTGCTGCCCTACTATTGAGACAAACAGTACTAGACTCGCCTTTGCCGTGACTATCAGTCTGACAGGACCCCAAGTGAAAGTAAGAGCTTGTTTGCTTCTAGAATGTTCCGGTGCTTTCCGGAGAGCGAGTAAAGGCTTGGGTGGTCTGATGTTATTACCGGCCTGTGTGATCCCTCCCCTCCTTTAGGTTGGCACCGTAACCATAACGATAGTGAAGACGGGTAGTTGTGAACAAGCGAGGAATCAGAGCTGTCACACCTCAGCTGTCCCTGAAATCAGATTCAGAGCCCCTCCAGACAGATCCCAACGTATGGGGATTAGAATGTCTCCTGATTTCTCCTGATGAAACACAAGCGGCATTGCTGCTTGAAGTGGTCTGGTCCCAGAGAGCAATTTCACACCCACGCCAATCAGGACAGCATGACACAGGCAACGGAGGCAGAGGAGGAGGAAGAGGAGGAGATGGAGGAAGAGGAGGAAGAGAAGGAGGCAGAAGAGGAGGGGGAGGAGGAGAAGGAGGAGGAACTATTGGAGGAAGAGAAGGAGGAGGAGGAAGAGGAGAGGGAGGAAGAGGAGGAAGAGGAGGAGGTGGATTTGGAGGACCAGTAGGAGGACCAGCAGGAGGCTTCAGTAACTGCAGTGGAGCTGCTGCGTGGCAAACTGCCCCCTGCTGACGGCCCTATTGCACTGCAGGTATGTTTGTTTCTGATGGGACTGGGTTTGACTGGCAGCTCGGTTACAGCAATCTCCCGCGGGGCCAGGGCCAGCTTCTAATGAGGCAGGAGACAGGAAATAGCAAGTAACAAGTGGTCTGACGGGCGGCTGCCTGGCTGGTCAGCTCTCCAGTCCACCCTTCTACCACCACCACCACCACCAACTAACTCTCGCCTCCACTCCCATGCCACAGCTGCAGGGGGCTCGGCAAGGATTACGGAAAGCTGTAGACGGCCCGAGCAAATCAAACAAGGAGGGAGAGAGACAGCGAGGGAGGCTGAAGGGGGGGAGGGGGTTTTTGGCGGTGGGGTTGAGCTGCGAGAAGAGAGGAGACAGATGGACAGGGTAGGTAGAGTGACAGTTGTGCAGAAAAAATATGGGGAAATGGTGAGCGATGAAGGAGAGGAGATGGAAATGAGAAGGGGGGGGCAGAGAGGGAGGAGAGGGGGAAGAGAAGAGGGAAAAGACACGACAGACTGAGGAGTGTCTGCGAAGTGAAGGAGAGGAAGTGAAAGTGAGAGGAGGATGGGGGGGGGAAGGAGTAGTGAGAGGCGTTTTAAAAAAGATAGGATGGGACTGGCAGGATGAATAAAACTGCACTTGGGAGAAATTTGGCATTGTGGGTAGATAATTGGAATGGATACATGAATAGATAAGAAAGAAAACTGACTAAAGGGTAGGCCTACTGAATAGTTCATGTATTTTGTTTGTTTTTGTTTGCATAGTACACTTTTCTTAAAAAAAAAGATTCATTGTGATAGTGTCTGTGTTGAGGCAAAGGCCAGGTATTTAGCAGATGTTTTTTTTTTCCAAACGACAGAAATTACAATGTTGTGGCACTTGCAGGGTAGCGTAGCAACAGTCTCTGGTTGACTAGCCTTGCTCAATTAGGTCATGTCTTCCTGGAGTGTATGCAAATAGGCACATAATAATTATCAACTGAATCAAGTCTAACATCACCAAATATCATGTAATCTTGTAATAATTTGTTGACAAACAACAAGGGACCTGTTCAAATGGGAACTGTAATTGTGTCTGAATGGGTGGGAAGAATGATGGAGGGAATATGCAGACATGCAGGTGAAGGAGGTGAAGAGAATAAAGACTATGGAGTGAAGGAGAGGACTGGCGAGATGGAGGTGGAGATAAGATTGTCAGGCCGCCTGAATATGTAGGTGAGGTGACCACTGAAAGATGGAGAACGACTAGAGTTGTATGGGAGGAGGACAAGGGCCGTATCCACAAATAATTTTAAGGCTAAAAGTAGCTCCTAAGTGGCGAATTTAAGAGCAACTCCTAAAAATAATGGGCGTGTCACTCCTAACTTTAGGACTCCTAATTTTTTTTCACTAGTAATTCACGAAGCATTTTAGACCTAAAAGTAGCACCTAAGTCTGGGACAGCTTAAAAGAAGTTGAGAGGACTCCTAACTCACTAAGCCTATTCACAAACAGCTTTTTATGGCATTTCACATTGCAATGTTTTGAAATGAGTCGCCTATGCGGCAACAGGAGCTTCCAATCGCAAGGTAACAATTTTGCATTCATAAAATGGATGCAATAACGCCACCAACAACAACCAAAACTACTCATTGTTAACATATAAATTAAATGTAACGTTTCATTGTGAATCAAATTAAAATGGTCTCCTCTTTGCAAACCTAGGCATAGCCTATGGTGACAGATTAATTTAATAATGTTGCAAAGATACTGCATCAATCCGTAGGCCTATGTTTCATTAGGCTACTAGGCTATTTGTTTTGCCTTACTCTTTATTCATTTAGGCTAGGCCTTTTTATTCAGTTATTCATCATCTTCCGTCCTTCGCACTACTTGTGTAGCGCACGCATTCTCAGACCTGTCACCTGTCACTCATCATCGTAAGCGAGGTGTTTGGAATCATTCCCGCGTTACACTCATCAGCCAATCAAGGTGGTCACTTCAGTCAAGCTCGTTCATGAGTAATGACGTCATCCATAGCAACAAAGACTCACTCTCTTTCCTTACTAAGAGTAGGTCTGAAAGGCTTTGTGAATAACTTTTAAGAGAAAACTCCTAGCTAAAATCTTTAGTGCGATTTAAGAGTACTCCTAGTGGTAAGATAAAAGGCTTTGTGAATACGGCCCCAGAAGTATAATGGTGGTCAACGAGTACAGAGCTCTGTCATTCCTCTGTGCTTTAAAAAAAGCATGCTGGCGATGACCACTGGTGGCAGCCATGGGCTTTGGTCTCCTCACTAACAAGCCCTCCTGTGCCTTACACACAACATAGGTTACATAAGCACACCCAATTAAATGGACCTGCCAGAGAGTGAGGGAAGAGAGAGAGAGAGAGAGAGAAAAAGGGATAGGAGAGAAAGTGAGAGAGGGATAGGAAAGAGAGAGAGGGATATGAGAGATAGAGATAGGAGAGAGAGAGAGAGAGGAGAAGAGAAGAGAGAGAGAGAGAGAAGAAATGTGGGAGAAGGAGCCAGACACAATTTAATATGCTGCCTGCACTCACAGTCAAGTAATTACACACTAGTTTACTTGAGAGTGAGGACATACTTCAAAAAGGCCCAAATTATAGCAACACTTCAAGATGGTGAATGTTCCTGCGGTCCATCACAACCATGTCAGAATCACTCAGTTGACATTCTGAAACCTTAATGTAAACAGAAAGTTTTAAAAAGCATATTACTGTGACTCCATCACAGAGAGTATGGTTCTACCTAACACCATGTTCTCTCCAACAGAGAGAGAAAAGAATTACACTTTTCCCCCATGACTTTCCCCTTAGTTTCCCTCCAGACTGATGAATTACATGCTGGCACAGAAAGTCACTTTGCGCTGTGTGCCGTAAAGACTGAAGACAAACAAACGTTTACAGCAGAGGGCAACATGGGCCGTATGAGTTCCGATTACAGCAGAGGGCAACATGGGCATGAGTTCCGATTACAGCAGAGGGCAACATGGGCCGTATGAGTTCTGAGTCACCCAGGGATGGGGGGGGGGGTGTTGATGAGGGGTGGGGGGGTGGGGCGGGTCTGTGGGGTAGGGTGCCATGGGGTGGGGAGGAGTGGGTCATTCATCCCAAAAGACAAATGACAGAGGGATAGCCAAAGCCAACACACCCGAGATATGTACACATATGCACACACACACACACACACACACACACACACACACACACACACACACACACTTCCTTCACATACTCATACAGTCCCCCAGTCCCTCCATGGCACTCCCAGGGGGAAGCTCGCCCATGATACACAAGGTGATGTACTTCATCTCATCTTTCATTGGGATTTTCTCATTAATTTCACCTCTCCATTCCAGCACGCTGCCCTTGACTTGGCTGGTGAAAGTGGGCAGCGTGACTTACAGACACACACACACGTACGCACGCACACACACACTCACACATACACGCACACACACACACACACACACACGCATGCACACACACAAACGCTCGCACACACACACTCACACATATGTGCACACACACACACATACACACGCACACACACACACACACACACACACACATCTAACCTTCATTAGCAGGGCTAGCTGATTA
Organism: Alosa alosa; assembly: GCF_017589495.1. Taxonomy (NCBI): domain Eukaryota; kingdom Metazoa; phylum Chordata; class Actinopteri; order Clupeiformes; family Clupeidae; genus Alosa; species Alosa alosa. The sequence goes on along the minus strand of NC_063209.1, from coordinate 22,619,873 downwards.
GTGGAGCTCCGTACTTCCTGTCCATCTGCTTGTGGGCCACCGGCTCGTTGTGTGTGTATGTGCAAGTGTGTCGATGACTGTGTGTGTGGCTATGTGTGACTATGCATGTGGTGGTTAGTGTGTGTGAGTGTGTGTGTGTGTGAGAGCATGGCCCAATGTGGCTGATTTGCATTCATGAGGTAAAGCTGAACATGCACTGTTGCTGAACAGTGGACTCCAGGAGAGAACGAGAGGGCTGATAAACACACACACACACACACACACACACACACACACACATTGAGTGTTGAGCGTTGAGTATTATAACTCAGCTGGAGCCCAATCTTTTGTTGTGACCTTGTGCAGCACTAGTTTGTCTCCCCCATCTTATCCATTAGCAGCTCACAGAACTAGACAAGAGCAATGGAGAGACAAAAGAATTCAGAAAAAAGAGGGAGAGATGGAGTGTTCGAGAGGGAGAGAGAGAGATAGAGAGAGAGAGAGAGAGAGAGAGAGAGATCATCACCATTCCACAAGGCATTAGCAGGCTGCTGTGAATTGTGCTGGGGAGAGGGGTTCCAGTATGCATATGAGTGTGTGGCGTGATGAATGACCACTGCATAAGAACAGGAAGGAAGGAGGGGAGTGTGTTTTGTGTGTGTGTGTGTGTTTGTGCATGTACATACATGTGTATGTATGCAAGTGTGTGTATGCGTTATGTTGGAATGCATGCATTTGTGTATGTGTGTAAGTGTGTGTATGTGTGCATGTGTGTGCATGTGTGTGTGTGTGCGTGTGTGTGTGTGCGTGTGTGTGTGTGTGCATGTATGTGTGTGTGTGTGTGTGTGTATTCGTGTTTGCATTCATGTGTGTGCATGTAAATGTGTTATTTGAGGATGTTTCAGTGGGGTAGTGGGGTAGATGAATTTCAAATCTAACAGAGATGCAACTTGCCTGGAGGTGGTTAAATATTGCTGCTGCTAAATGCTGTCTTGACACAATGAGCAGGAGGGAGAGAGGGAGAGAAGGAGAGAGAAGGAGAAAGAGAGTGAGAGGTAGAGAGAGAGAATGAAAGAGGGAAAGAACAAACCTGAGAGAAAGAGAGGCCCATAAACAGAGACAGATAGAGAGAAAAGAGAGCTTGTGTGTGTGTGTGTGTGTGTGTTTGTGTGTGTATTTGTGTGTGTGTATGTGAGAGAGAGAGAGGGAAAGAGTGTAAGGCAGGCTGTGAATCACCAGGCAATGGCTCACAGCTCCCTGAATCAATAACCATTTCTAGAAATGGAATGCAGCAGGAAAATTGAAGTGCTCATTAAAAGCAATGATGCTGGGGGCTTGTGGCAAAGTGCACACTCACAAACACATACAGACACACACCACTCTCTCTCTCTTCTCTCTCTCTCTCACACACACACACATACACAGGGAGTTGCTTTCCCTCTCACTGTTGTTTGACTTCAGGTAGGATAGGCCTCCCACATCTACTAGCTCACAGAGAGAGAGAGAGAGAGAGAGAGAGAGAGAGAGTCATAAACATATCCTAGATAATAAGTGACATCAGCATAGTAAATCACCCTCAGGCTACAAACCTCTGTCAGATAACACCTAATCACTCTCCCTCACATTGACACACAAGTCAAACACTCATACACACAAACACGCAACCACACACATATTTAGATGCAAGTGCCCAAGCATATGTACATATAGCACATGTATTTACACACATGCACACACACATACGAGTGAACACACACACACACACACACACACACACACACAAAACACACCCTTTCACCCATTCACTTGCTTCACATAGTCACTAATCCATGTTCTGTATGCCTTATCTTCGTGCCTGACTGCTGCTAGGCAACACCTTCCACAAGAAGGTAGGAGCAGTCCATTGTTTTCCACCATTCAGAGCTCCTGTCTTAAGCAACATGAAGAGAGAGAGAGAGAGAGAGAGAGAGAGAGAGAGAGAGAGAAAGAAAGAAAGAGATTCAGACTAAACTCAAAGCTCTTGAAGTATTTCCCTCCTGGTCTTACTCTTAGCTCATCTGATCTTCATTACACGAGTCTCTATTTTCATTTCACTGTTTTAAATGAATACATTCAATGAAGCGCCAGGCCTTTCTGGATAATGTATTCAGCTTAATAAATGATTTGACAATGACAGAAAATGCACTCGCTTTTTGGTTTGAATGGCATTTAGTTTTTATAAAAAATATATTATAAAAAATATATATTATAAAAAGTAATATTCACTGTGACTGTGTAGTAGTTGTTTTAGTTTAAAACATGAATGTGAAAATGAAAGTATGGTCCGGTGTTGCCTCCAGGCAACATAGCCTAATTTGGCTTGTTTAAATAAAATTAAACAACCATTTGATTGGATAATTATTCTGCAGGGGTGGTATCCCCAGTACTATCCAATGAAACTGCTAGAAAGAGGAGTAATGACTCACATTATTCATATTTTCCCTTGCGAAAATTACATTTCCCAGTCATTCTTCTAGTAAATCATTAAGAAATATGAGCAAGCTTTATTGATAATGCAATATAAGAATCATGATGGTGGGATACTCTATGGTTTAGCAATTTACCTTGAAAGTGCATTCATGACGACCCAAATCCTACAGCATTCTACTCAAGTACCCTTCAGATACGATAGTATCCGATTGGCCTCAGCATCATTAAACTAGTTCTGAGGCTCTGTAGTCGTGCATCTGTATCTTTAAATGGCATAGTGTCGTGTGGGTGTGCAGGCATTTCAATGTATGCTTATTCAGCTGAGGGCCTTCTCCCTGTAGCAACTCAAGGCCACAACGGTGACAGCCGGGAATCGAACCCATGACTTTTGAGGCTACTGCATGCTATACACCACACTATCACCGGCCATCAAGTGTTCTGAGACTGAGTAGCTGGGCCTCGGTATCTTTGTAAAGTTGTCCTGATATTCCCTCATCTGTGATGTGTGTACAGAAAGACTCTCAGGCTTCATGGGAAAGTGATAAGGCCAGCAAAGAACTCCTGCTGAGTATAATCAATTGCACACAGAAGACTTGAAACACATGTGTACACGTGTCTGCTCTCTGTCACATAGGCACACACACACACACACACACATGCATACACACACACACATGCATACACACATGCACACACACACAAATACACATGTACAAACACAACACACACACACAGATGCACACGCAAATACACATATACAAAGCAGCACACACACAGACACACAGACGCACACACAAATACACATGTACAAACAGCCACAACCCACAACACACACACACACACACACACACACACACACAGACACACAAATACACATGGACAGAAGAAAGAGAGAGAGAGAGTCTCAGTGATGTTGCAGAGAGATTTTCCTTTGATTTTCCGGCCATGGTAAAATTGCTTTGCTTGGGATAAGATTCCTCCGGCCTTATCTGCCTCAGAGCACCTCTTTAGCTGCTTCCAGCTCCAAATAAAAGCCAAGGCCTGGCCTGTCAGATAATAGAGTACTGTGTCAGCCACATTTCACAAAGACACACACACACACACACACACACACGCATACTGGCACACACACACAAACAACAACAGACATACACACAAAGGCTCCCACTCAAAAAATAAGAACATAAAAAACATGCACACACACATGCACACACATAAAAAGCAAAGACGCTGTCCACTCGCTCTATCAAAACCATGTGACCTGCTGGCAGCACACACACACACACACACACTCAATAAAATAAGAACACAATCCTTCCTCTGTGTTGTTGGAAAAAGATTAGAGAAACACTTGTATAAGAAAACAAAAAAATATAAGTGTCTCTTTCCTTCACAATAAGGTAATGAATGTGTGGTAAACTCTCAATTCTATTTGTACACTAGCTGTGTAGTACCTGTAAGTAGGATCCCCTACAGTCACTGCTGCTCAAAATAACACTGTTCCAACTCATCGTTTTGGGATTCATACTCATCGTTTTGGGATTCATTTAGCAATGGCTTTCTGTCTTATCTTTTATTAAAGTAAAACAATACCACTGTCTGAATAGTTAACAGGTGTCTTTTGATGTGTTTACACGGTTACACTTTACTTGACAGTATCGACATAAGAGTGACATGACACTGTCATGAACGTGTCATAAACAAGTCATAAACGTTTATGCACTCTAAAAAATGCTGGGTTATTTTTTCAACCCAAACGCTGGGGGTTTTCCTCATATTGGGTCATTTCTGTAACCCAGCTTGCTGGGTTGATAGTTTATCACTGCTGGGTTGATAGTTTAGGGCTGTGCCCTCCTGTCCCCCACCTGAAGTGGAGTACACTACCCAGCACCAGGGTGACTTCAACACAGCTGCATAGTTATTTGAAGGTTGAGAAAAAAAAATCGTCAAGCAGGCAGGCATATTCTTTCAACCGTCAAGTCCAGCAGCTGTCAAAATGCAATGGAAATCAGGTGATTTCGGAAGGTATGTATCTGCTTTTATTTATTTATTTATTTTTATCCAGACGGATTTTAAAAGTCCACCCAAAGACATACCCTTTGTGATATCAAGGAATATTCTGCCTTGCATTTCGTTCAGCTTCAAGCAGGTGTCATTTCCGCTAATATTAGCTATTGTTAATGTTAAATCTACTAAATCTACTAAATCTACTATTAAGTACAGACTCATAAAAACATAGTTCTGTATTCACTGGGTAGGAACTGTTGAACAGAAACAAAACGAACTTTTACAACGAACTACAATTAGCATACCAGCAGCTGGTACTGTAGGCAACGTTAGCAGACTTGGAAACTTTATGCTAATTAAATATGCTTCGTGGCTAACGTTTGTCAACTAGCTAACACAGTCGAAGTAGTCTCTTCACAACATGTAACTTACGAAAATAATCATGCTAAACAACATCTTATTAAATCATTCAGGGTAGCTTCATATTATAGCCATGTAACCTACTGGGTGGTTCTTGGTGTATAACATTAACTTGGATTCACTAACTGAATAATGTGTTACGTTAGCTAGCTAACGTAACACATAGCAACGTTAGAACTGCTGAACTTATGTTTGTCAGCCTAATGTTAGGCTAATGGTAATGTTAGTGTTATCAAGCTCATCTGACATAAACGCACGTTTTGTAGGCTATTACTGGTATTATGTTTAAAACAACTCTGTAATATTAGGTGGTCATGGTTTCCGAGTGTGTTGCACTAATAATGTGTCTCCTGGTGGATTTTTATGTCTGTCAATATAATTCACTCTTTTTTTCTTTGATTGACAGGACTGACCCCCAAAACGGACTTTGGAATCTGCCTGCCTTCGTGGAAGTGTCACATGCATTTTATACTAGGCTATCTATTCAAAAATAAAGACTTTCAAATGAATAATTGTGTCGAACTGTTGTATTTCATTGCATGGCTTTTGATGGCCATTTGATAGACTGTTTATACCATGCAAGCTGTTAACAGAAGGTGTTCTTTCAAGTAAGTAAACACAAACTTTGAGTTATTAAAAGTTTGTAACAACAGAGTATTTTAAAAATCAACCAGTAGTTTTTGGGGATTTGGTTACATAACCCAAACATTACGTAACTTTAACTAAACAGTTGTGTCAACATAACCCAACATATTGGTTAAATTTCAACCCAGTTGTTGGGTTAAATTTAGTAACCCAATTTGCTAGGTTAAGATAACCCAATGCTGTGTTGGACCCCATTTTACTCAGCGGCTGGGTTGAAAACAACCCAGTTTGGGTTGTTTTCAACCCAGCATTTTTTAGAATGTGCTTATGCGTAAACGCTTCTGTCATTAAGGGCTCTATCTTCCACCCCAGCGCAATTGACTTTGTATACTCATGCTTTTGTCTTTCCTATTTCGCATATTGGAATTTTCCCTCCACAGGTACATGTGCGCCCACGGGGGCGTTTCAGCGAAAAGAGGGGGCGTGTTCCGGGGCAAATGGTCCCTGTTGTTATTTTGCAGTTTCAGAAAACAATTCCGCCACAGACCAGGAACTTCCTGGTCTAAAGTCAGTGGCGCAAACTCAGATGCTATTTTATGGGCGCATGCATGGCCACAGGCCTGCAGGAATGAATGCTATGCACACCGATCTACAGACACCCTGTGCACAGATGGAAACATTCAAAGCCTTGATAATATTTGTCTCTCTTAGACGTATTTAAGAACACCAATAGACAAAAAAACTTTTCAGTTGATACGCAACACTTACCAGATAAGAACAAACCGATTGTTGTTTGTACTGTTTAGCTAACTCAGTCACAGCCGTGAAAATTCATCCAGCCAGCTAGCCTTTCGGAAGCGAAGCCTCTGCGTTGTGGAAAGGAGAAGGGGGCGGGTTTCACTTGACAAGGGGCGGTTTAACTCACTGAGTGGCAACTGAGTGGGCGTGCCTGACCGCGACTCTTCACTTTCACTGCGCATGCTTCAACCTTTTGCTTGCGCAGCCGCACTTCAAATTGGCTCCAAATTTTCCAAGATGGCGTCGCCTCGGCGGCTTCAATTCCATAGAACACTGTAGAATGCAGCCACACTGTCCAGTTCTATATATACAGTCTATGGTTGCAACAACTAGTAACGTTAGAACAACTACAACACCACACCAATCTAGCCAGACCGGAAACTAAACAATACGCACTGACGAATGGAATGGAACGTTGTATGTGCTGCATACACGCCCCCTTTTAGGGGGAAGATGACTGATATAATGGAAATCTATGCTGCATCAAAGTGGAGAGCAAAACGTGCTTATAGTAAACTTACTAAATCTTGAAACAAACATGAATAAAAGGCACAAAATAAGGTTGGTGTAAGAGTTATCTCTGTGTTTATGGGATTAATGTGACCATGTTCCTATGTTTTGCTCTCTCCAGTTTACTAACAGGAGTGTCACGAATGTATCGATAGGCACAGTCAAACGGCCCGTGGCTGACTAGCAAGCTTAACTTTACATGTCATAACATCAACTAAACATAAGTCACACATTCATTCTATCACTTGTAATATGAACGTAGCCTATTTCCTACAAGTAGGTGAGATAATTGGGCATGTTATACTGAAGTTCCACAGTTACAGTGTAGCTAGCTAGCAAGCTAACCGTTTTGCATGGGATATACCTGTATGGTAAGTGTACAGTTCATGCTAAATTTGTATAATACATGGGGTATTGCAAACGAATAAGGTTGGTAATGTACATCGTTTCGACATGAGTAAGTTACATAAACACAATTCTTCATAACTGCTGTGTTAGTAAAATGATTGAATGTCCTGTGAATTAATAACTAGATGTAACGTCAACGTGTGATTACTAGCTGTCTTTCAATTATATAATGTTAACATGTTTTCCGCTAAAATGGGGCGTGATGCAGATCAAATGTATCTTTATGATGATGCGCCGTTAGTAGGCTACGTAAAGGCATGCTGCACATACTTGGTTGGGCTAACGAGCCGCCAAAGAGTAGCCTAGGCTGACGCATTAGTTGTGTGCCGCCAAAGATTTTTTCACCGTCACTTGTTCTGTTATCAACATTCCTCTTTGGCTGCTACTATTTGCGATGCACTCTGCTTTCGACATTCATTTACATTAGATTCCATTATTTTCAATACAACTCCGCACACCAGCATCGCACTTTGCAGCCGTGTAAATCACGATTCAGTTATATTTGGTCGCAGCTCCATAAAATCCATTGTTCATCCAGTGTTTGCCTGTTAAAAACTTCGGCGTTGATGTGTGTGGCAAGTGACAGTGCACCATAGACTGTAGGCCTATAAAATGCCAATGCACTCATGTTGAAAAGTTCCTTATTTTCAACTGAACTCAAAGATAATGAATATAGTATGAATATAATATTTTCTGTTTGTTATGCCCTTTATAATGTGTGTAGGCCTACATTTTGTGCATGCACTTCTGCAGTAGCATTTATTTCAGTTTATATCAGCTATATTTCTGAAGAATATATTGTGTTGCCTCAGGTCTGCTGCACATCTTTTGAAATTTTATTTGAAATAATCAAATAGACCTATGTCTTAAAGTTCAGTTAATACAGTAAAGTAACTTGCTTTGCTTTCATTTGAATCCCAATCAAGATAAACAATAATTGTTTTATTGTTAATATGGACTCCTGGAAATTTCAGAAATGCAAAATAATAGAATTTTAATCATATGATAAAATATGTGATTAATCGTGATTAACTATAGGAATTCAGCGATTAATCGTGATTAAAAATTTTAATCGTTTGACAGCGCTAATTTTTATCTTACGGAGTGCCTTGGTCGAAGAGATCTTTTTTTTTCATATGAAACTACTAACCTTGGACCAAAGAGCACGCAACTACAAAACATACAAGAGAACAAAGAGGACTGAGCCTAAAGGCCCATTCACACCAAGAACGATAACGATAACTATAAATACATATCGTTCTCGTTAATATGAATGACGACGTTCACACATAAACTATAACGATAACGACATGAAGAACTATATCGTTAGGGATCACTTTCAGAGCGATAAAAAGCTAATAGCCAATCAGAACCCATAGAATTTTAACCATCACATTCATAAACACAAGGAAAGACTTTCTTTATCGTTGTTCAGTGTGAACGCTTTTATCGTTATGGTTATAGTTATCGTTATCGTTCTTGGTGTGAATGGGCCTTAACTCCAAATATATACACCCAAAACTTATATTTTCCCAGATTTCAGTCTGACTCAAAAGCTTTTTGAAGAGATCATCTGGTAGGAACACAGCAGGTTGCTTGAGTAATCACTAACACTAGTTTAATTGTATTGACCTGCAGAATTATTAACACTAGCTTATATAAACAGAGAGTTGACAATCTTCCCATGCTTTTATCACTAAAGGAGTCATATTCTAGTAGCTTCAAATTAGGGGAGCTCATTCAACTTCTTGCAGAGTTGTGCATATCTGCCTGAATATGATGCATGTTTGTATTGTAAACAAGATGCATGCTTGTATTGTTAACAAAATACATTATTGTATTGTAAACCAGATGCATGTTTGTATTGTAAGCATGCATCACCTTCAGTCAGAAATTCACCCATGTGTTAACCATATTGCCTGATGGTCAAAGGAATCAGAATCAGATCAGTGCTTTAATCAGAGAAAAGACTGAGAGAAAAGGAAAAAAAGAAATGCATTCCCATGTTTAGCCCGTCATTTTGTATTAACCTCTTCAGCTGAGGAAAATGTTGCAAAGTCGACAAGTGAACCTTGTGAAGACTGGAAATTACCACTGAGAGCACATGTATCAAATTTAGGTCTAATTCTTATCAATTTGGTTGCAAATGTATGCATTTATTGTTGCTGGTTAATTAACAAGCAATTCATACTACATTACATTTCACACATGTAATTGATATCATAGTATATGGGCTAAAATGAAGTCTAATAATCATGCTGTTAGATATGGCAGTTGTATAGAATAGCATTCTGATGCTGATTTAAACTGTACAAACTGCAAACACATAGCACATTTAAACTGGCAGAGCACTGGTCCTGCAGCTCCATTCTCTTTTTGCAGCAATCACATGTTCGGTTGACCATTCTGGATGAGCTCGCCTCGAAGCTGACCATAAAGAAAGACAGATGTGCAGATGTCAGCAGGGGAGTTTTTTAACATTCTAACAGAAGATTCTGTTCTGCAACAATATAAGGTTCTAGAATTCCTATTTCCTCACAATTGTAAAACTGCATTGAATGTGAGAAGTTTTTTTTATTTAGAAAATATAATAATAATAATAATAATACAAGGATACAAGGATACAAAAGTTTATTGTCACATGCATATAGTTACTGGAAGTAAGAAATGCTGTGTAATTATGTCTGGTGTCAGCCTATTTGTGTAAAGTGGGGGTAAAAGTGCAGTAGAAGAGGGGTTTAGTAGATTAAGTGGCAAGGGCTGCATAAGAAAGGTGGGGAGGATTGGAATTGGGGGCACCAACAAGGAGCACCCAAGAGCAACAGGGGCAAGGAAAACTCCCTTACCAAGGAAGAAACCTTGGGCAGATCCACGGCTCAAGGGGCTAACCCAACTGCCAGGGTCTTGGTGTGTGTGTTGGGGGATGACAGGGGAGATGGGATAGTGTGCTGTGTATGTGGGGGGAGAGGGCAGTGTGCAATATGTGTGTTGGAGAAGCTTCCTCATGAGACAATGTGCTTTGTATTGGGGGGGGGGGGGGACAGTGTGCTGTAAGTATGTTGGGGATGTGTGATGGAGAAGCTTCCTGATGAAATAATGTGCTGTGTATGTAGGGGAGAGGGGGGGGCAGTGTACTGCAAGTATGGTGAAGGGACTTAGGCCTAGTCCACACGCACCAAACCGATCTTTTTTTTCTCCGTCTTCCCTGGAACCGTATCAAGAATATTTGCGTCCAAACGGATCCATCTCAACACGTTACTTCATACCCCAGGCCTATAGGTGGCACTGTGTCTTTACAGAAATTCACCAAAACTTGCAAAACGTGCGCTTTAAAAACAGACAGAATAGGCTACGGCGAAATAGCTAGTGCAAGGAAACCAGAATTGTTTGTGTGGACTGATGGTGAACTGTCAACTGTAAAACTAATAAACTTTATTTTACGGTTTGTGAAGGGTGCAGTCCCGTCCTTTATTTGGCTAACGCAGGTAGGCCTACTAATCACCTTTACTTTCTTTGGTTGTAGGATAGTCCGTGATTCACATTAGTTTTGGCTATCACCGCAATTAGGCTACTAAAAACAAGGCTTACCCCAAGTTCTAGGCTATTCTGTCGCCACATTTATAATATTGCTATAAAACCTTCGTTAGTAACAGTCAATACTTTGCCTGCATCAAATCGCATTCGCATTTCAGTGTGCTACCATCGGCTTAACGTGAGTTCTAAGCGTCTTTGTATGCTTATATCTGATTTCACTCGACTGTGAATGCATGTATATATGTTGTAAGACAAGGCTAGGCAATCAAGGACATGGGTAGATGGAGGAGAAATCAAAAATAATAAATAAAAAGTTCTATGGAGATGTGCAAAAGTTAGAGAAAGTCAGATATGTGTGCGTGTGTTTTGACGTGTGATGAAATAAGAAAATAAATAAAAGGTCTGTAGCATAGGGTGAGGGATGTAAAAGTGCTAAAAGTCTTGTAGGTGTGTGTGTGTGTGTGTGTGTGTGGGGGGGATGAGTGCTGAGGAGTGAATGAGTGCAAAGTCAGTCAGTATAGTGTGAGTTCAGAGTTGGGATATGTTTGAGAGTGCTGAGGAGTGAATGTGTGCAAAGTCAGTATAGTGTGAGTTCAGAGTTCGGATGGCCTGGGGATAAAAACTTCTCCTGAGTCTCTCAGTTCTGGCTTTGTGACTACATAGGCGTCTTCTTGATTTCAGCCCGTAGGAATAATCCATTGTTAGGATGAGAAGAGTCCTTCAGAATCTTTTGGGCTCTTAAGAGTACTCTTCTGGAATAGATATCTTGTAGAGCAGGGAGTTGAGTTCTTATAGTGCGTTCAGCTGAGCTACTACTCTCTGCAGAGTACTACAATCTCTAACTGTGGAGTTCCCATACCAGGTGATGATGCTACCAGTTAGAACACTCTCAACCGCTGAAGTGTAGAAGGCCTTCATGATGGATGTAGAAACTTTGAATTTCCTTAGCTGACGAAGGAAGTAGAGTCGTTGTCTGGACTTCTTCAGAACATACTGAGTGTTAACAGTCCATGTTAGGTCTTCAGTAATGTGGACACCAAGGTATTTAAAACTTGTGACTCTCTACAGGTTGCCCGATGATCATTAGTGGGGTGTAACTGTAGTTCTGCTGCTGCCTTCTGTAATCCACTACCATTTCCTTGGTTTTATTGATTTTCAGTGTCAAGCTGTTAGATTGACACCACTGTGCCCCCTCATCAACCTGATCCAAGTACAGCTGTTCATTGTTGTTACTAATCAGGCCCAAGATCACTGTGTCATCTGCAAACTTGATGATGGAGTTATGACTACTGTTGGCTTTGCAGTCATGTGTGTAGATGTTGTACAGCAGTGGACTCAAAACACAGCCTTGGGGAGCACCAGTGCTGATGGTTAATGAGTCAGATGTCAGACCCCCCACTCTAACCACTTGTGAACGGTTGGTGAGGAAGTCAAATATCCAGTGACACAGGGTGGTGTTCAGTCCTAAGGCCTTCATCTTTGTGACCAAGGTGAGAGGTACTATCGTGTTGAATGCTGAACTAAAGTCAATGAACAGCATCCTCACATAATTTCCATTCCCCTCCTCCAGGTGAGTTAAGGTGGTGTGCATGAGGTTTGAGATGGCATCCTCTGTAGACCTGTTGGCTCTGTAAGCAAATTGGAGGGGGTCGAAGGAGGCAGGGAGGGATGAGCAGATAATGTTTTTCACAAGCTTCTCAAAACACTTCATCACTGTAGACGTCAGGGCTACTGGGCGGTAGTCATTCAGACATGATGGACTTTTGTTTTTCGGTACTGGAACAATAACTGTAGGAACTGTCTCTTGAGCCAATGATGTGTTAAAGATAAGTGAACACAGGAGCTAACTGAGCAGCGCAGGATTTCAAAACCCTGTTAGAAATTCCATCCGGTCCAGCAGCTTTTCTACAATTAACCCTCCTAAAGGCATTGCTCACATCGACCTCAGAGACACAGAAAGGTGAATCCTCATTTGCTTCACATGCTGCAGCTAGTGCAAGATAGTCTGTGTTTTTCATGTCAAAGCAAGCATAAAAAGCATTAAGTTCATCAGGGAGGGCTTTACTCACATTCATCATAGGAGGGGACTTTCTTTCAAAGCCAGTGATGGTTCGGAGACCTTTCCACACTCGTGCTGGATCACCCTCCAAGAAATCAGCTTCAACTCTGTCTCTATAGCGCCGCTTAGCATCTTTAATAGCTCTACGTAAACTATAAGATGCGGTACCACTTCAGTTATCTCAGTAAAGCATAGAATGTTACAGTCCCTGATGTCTCTATGAAACTGTATCCTCGCTCTTAGTTCATCCATCTTGTTCACAAGAGACTGGACATTGGCTAGGAGAATGCTAGGCAGTGGAGGCCTATGAGCTCTATTCCTCAATCTGTTACGGTCCCCGGCTCGCTTTTCCCCTCGGTGTTTTTTCTTCTCCGCCGAGATGCGTCTCCATGGTTCCCTGATGCATCTCGGAGAATCTCAGTCGGCCAGGTAGAAACGTCGATTAAAACATCCCGAAACAAAAAAGGCAATTCATTTCCGATGTTTCTAAGTGTAACGCCATCATACGTAATCAGTGCAGTGGAAAAGTGCAAAAAATTAGGGGTTAATAAAAGGTAAAAGAGTAAATATAAGCACAAATTAGGCGGAGCAACCAAAAAGGCGTCCGAACGCGGCGGCGCCATGGCAACCACCATGATGATTATTATTATTATTATTATTATTAATAATAATAATAATAATCTTTATTTATATAGCACTTTTCAAAACAAAGTGCTGTACAATATCAACATAAATGAAAATGCAAATAAGACATAATAATATAACAATCAAATAATATATACTAATTCAATTAGAACTTAACATAAATTTGAAAAAGGAAAATAAACTTACACTGAAATAAAACTGTCAGACACCAAACAGGATGAGGACCACAAAAGCGCCACGCTCAAAAGTTTATTTAAGGGTTGGGGGTTAAGGGGTTTCAGGGTACAGGAGTTCCAAGAGTCTGCGTGTGTGTGTTCCCCCAGTAGCCGAACAGCGATGGCAGGAGCTGGATGAACCGGGAAGTCCTGGGGGAAACACACACACACAACAGCAATTGAAACGAAGCAGCAGTACAGTCAAGGACTAGGCGGTATTCAGAGAAGAGGGACGGAAGGCAGGTCAAGATTACCGGGCTGGAGAACACAGAAGTAGTCGAAATGGTCCGGGATCACAGGCAAAGAGTCAGAGGCATTTCCCAAAACAGGCAGGTAACTGGTGCTGGTTGCAGACGATCTGACAAGTGTGGACTGAAAAGCAAGGCTTTATATACAGGGCATGATGAGTGGTGAATGCAGTGCAGCTGGTAGGTAAACGAGGGTGAGGCAGAGCAGAGCAGGAACAGGTGGAGGTCATCAGACTTCAATCAGCGCGTGTTACCAGGCAGAGAGAGAGCTCATGACAAAAACTTATTGAAATAAAACTTGACACTGAAATAAAACTTACTGAAATAAAACTTGACACTGAAATAAAACTTACTGAAATAAAACTTAATAAACTTAACACAAAATGAAGTCTATTACTTAAACAAAACTAAGGAAGGCTTGCTTGTAAAGATGAGTTTTAAGGAGGGATTTAAAAGAGCATACTGACCTGGCTGACCTGATTTCATCAGGCAGGTCATTCCAGAGTCAGGTGCCCTGACACTAAATGCTCTCTCCCCTTTAGTTTTGAGATTGACCTTAGGAATAGTAGGAAACCACTACCAGATGATCTTAAAGTACGCACAGGTGTATAAGGTACTAGGAGATCAGATATGTAGTTGGGAGACAGGCCACGTAGAGCTTTAAAATCAGAAGAATCTTGAAATCAATTCTAAAGCTTACTGGGAGCCAGTGCAGTGAGGCTAAAACAGGAGTAATGTGATTACAGTACTTTGTCTCAAGCCGGGCAGCTGAATTCTGAACAGTTTGAAGTCTCTTTATAGATTTTTGGTTCAGACAAGAAAAAAGACTATTGCAATCCAGGCGTGAAGAAATAAATGCATGTATAATGGTCTCAGTGTCTTTAAAAATTAAGATGGAACTAATCTTGGAAATATTTCTGAGGTGATAGAAACAAGACTGTATGAGCTTCTTGATGTGACGTTCAAAGCTTAAATTACTGTCAAACCAGACACCAAGATTCTTTGCAACAGGTTTTACACAGTCTAAAAATGGAAAGGGACCTAAGGATGGTATCATTTGTTTCACTATGTGCTGGGATCGAATGAGGAGGACTTCTGTTTTGTCAGAATTCAACTGGAGGAAATTGTTTGACATCCAGTTTTTTATGTCACAAAGACATTCATTTAAGGAATTCAGCATACTAGGATCAGAGGAACTAATGGGCAGGTACAGCTGTGTATCATCAGCAGGGCCGGCGCTAGCCATTTGGGTGCCCTAAGCACAAATGCTTGGTGGTATAAGCATAATCAGAAATAGCATTGCTAGCTAGCAACCTGAGGAAGGATTGCTAGTCTTATGCACCGATTGCTAATGTAACCTGCACGACAGGGTAATAATGGCCTATACTTGTGCAGGGACAGTCTATAGTCTAATATCTAGGTTCAGTGGAGATTGGTGTAGGTTTTTTCTAGACCAGATTCTAGTACTCACCCCAAAGACAACACACACACTCGTGGATAAAGTTTATAATAAAAATATGTATTTTATTTCACAGGTCAAAGTCATTCAATTCAGTTTAAATTATTTCAATATCAATATTAAAAGAGATGTATTATGTTATATCTGTTTACTATTCTATTATGCTATTTTATATGTTCTATTCTAATATTCTATTTATTGTATTTATATATCCATGTACTACTTTATATTTTTTGTTCTATTTAATATCTAAGTCTAATTGTATTTTCCTTTTTAAAATACTATTAATATATTAACCTAACCTTATACTCTATTACCTAATATCTTGTCTCATATATTTGTTATCCAATATTATTATATCCTATAAATTAAACCAAAATAAAACCCAACCCAAAACAAAATGTGAGTGCACTCAAGAAAATAATAAAGAAAAGAAAACAAATGAAAAGGGGAAATGGTTCAGTCCAACTTGTGCAAAGTGCAATGTCCAGATCCTACCACAATCACAAGGGTAAGGGGGTGTGTAGCCTAACGGGCAGTCCAAAAGGAAGGGGCAAGTTGATGTAGATGGTGACGATGGTGAATCCAAATCCAGGACGATGAGGGAAATCCAGAAGGTATCCAAGAGTTCCAGGGCAAGGCAACGGGGTTTGTTCGGGGTACAACAAAAACCAGTCTGCACAAAATTGTACAGATTTCTTATTAATTTCAATCTCTATCATAACAATAACACATACATACTAAATATAACTAATGTCCAAGTTTGAATGACAACAGCAGCATATTGCTGTAGGAGCAGTCTAATAAATGTCATTGCAGCCAGGCTGCATGACAGCCAGACAGCGTTATTAAATCTGTCCACGTATAGCTTGGTTGCTATGGCTTCCGTGGACGCCATGTAGCCTGAGTCGGCGGCTAACGGTAACCGGATCTTACAGTTCTTTTAACAAGCACATTATTATATTAAATTGTCTAAATTTCATACATTAAATAAACTCTATGGTTAATCTATGGATCGGGTGTCCTGACTGGTTTTAAATGTCTAGCAATCAAATCGGAATTACCTATACAATTTTAGCTGGGCTAGCTTAGGTTTCAAGTGTTCAAGGCTTGCTCACCAGGATTCCAGTACCATACAAAATACAAGGGAAAAGTCTTCTTTCTTCTTTTCTTTTCAAAGGGTGATCATCTGTTTTCGGGTAATTGAGATGTACTAAATAATTGGCTCTGATTACATAGAACATGCAAATCTGTTGCGTTCAGCTGTGACTTGAAAGAGGATCTTTATATTGTTTTCCAATTTTCGTTTTTAAGTATCCAAGTGTCCGTAGTTCCAAGTATCTATTATGATTTCGAAGTCGTCCGTATTTTAAATCTTCTCAATCTTTCTCTCCGTCTCGGACAGACGTAGTGCTACTTCTTCTTCATTTACCGATTGACGGTTTTCTGTTGTTTTTTAACATTTGTCTCGTGTTGTTGTTTTTTAACATTTGTCTCGTGCACGCATCTAGGGGCTACCAGGGAATTATTGCGCATCATAATGGGAAGTGGCAATTCATTGGGTTACACTAACGTTAAAGGAAAGTGTTGAATTGCATTCAATAACCCATAATCCATATCCATATCCACAACGTAAAATAACTAGCTAGCCAGCATAAAATCATTTGCAATGTAACACTTGAACATGAACATGGCTAGTAGGAGTTTACGTTACAAAGTGTATTGACGGTAGTAGTATTACCTGGCATAAGCATAGACATGCATACACGCAAGGGCTACAATTTTTTATTTTTTTTATTTATTTAAAACATTGTCTTAACTGCAAGTGAAGCGCGAGCATCATCCCGCTGTCTCTTCTTTTTCCTTTTTTCCGCCCCCGACTCTTAGTGCCTTTTCAAGGCGATGTCTACTGTCTGCCAAATTTGCGATTGAGGAATAATCGAACAGACCACTGGGAGGTGGGGGAGGGGGGCACCGGAGGGAGACTGGAGAGAGGGCTGCACAGGAGATTCACCTTTTTCTCGACTAATTTGGTCTAGGCCTATATTACTTTTGTATTGCTTTTGCATATTGTGATATCATGAGAGGCTACACGGCTCTCGGCGGGACAGTTCAGCAGTGCAAGGACACAAATTTAGGGTATAACGAAGGTTTTTAATCAAGTTCTGGGGAATTAACAAAAAGGTAACTAAGGATAAGGTTGATTGTTCAACCGTCCAAAACTTAAACAAGGTCTCTTCAAACGAAAAGTCATAGTCCCGATTCCCTCAGGTAAATCTCTTTGTGAAAACTAGTCTTCAGCCTTACTTTAGACAGCACCGCAGCCCGTGGGCCAATCCGGTGGTAAGTATTCCAGTCTTCAGGTAAGTATTCCAGTCTTCAGGTAGAAAGTGCCACCGACCGTCTGTAGCTCCTCTGAGAGCACAACTTGAGCTTGTCTCTCAAATTCCACTCTAACACCAACTGTGTCTCTGGGCCTTAAAAGCCCTTCAGCTCATCAGGCCCTGATCGGTCTCAGGTGTGTTGGGATATCGTGTGTTTGAGGGGTGGAGTTTCCAACTCCCCAGCAGATGGAGCCAAAGCTGTCCGTGACTGCAGCCATCTCAGGGGGAACGTGAGCGGCCCTCCAGAACGCAGCCTCGTGACATCACACATCCCCCGGAGACCGGCGTCCCTCGTCCGGGGTGAAGGAGGCGAAGAAGGCGTCAAGGCCGGGACAGGGCATCCGCGATGCCGTGGCTTTGCCAGCCCTGTGAACAACAGAAAAGTTAAATGCTTGCAAGCTTAAAAACCATCTGGTAATCCTACTGTTAGTCTCCCGGTTCCTGGCCATCCACTGTAGAGGGCATGATCCGACACCACCGTGAACCGTCGACCCAGGAGGTAGAACCGCCCAGGGGGATTCCAGGGCCCAGGTCACAGCGAGGCATTCCTTTTCCACAGTGGAATAGTTCCTCTCCCTTGGGAAGTAGCTTCCTGCTGAGGTAGAGAACGGGATGTTCCTCACCGTCATGTGCCTGGGCGAAAGTACAGCACCCAGACCCACCTCGAAGCGTCCGCCTGGACAATGAAGTCCTTCTTGAAGTCCGGCCCACCAGGATCGGACTGGAACACAGGACTTGCTTCAGGTCGGCGAAGGCCCGCCTCCGCCTCGGGAGTCCACCTCACCATTTGTGAGTGGCGTTTGGTTGTCAGCTCTGTTAGAGGTGCAGCAATGGTAGCAAAATCCGTAATAAACCGTCTGTAGTAGCCGGCTAGGCCCAAAAATGACCTCACCTGTTTTTTTGGTGATGGGCCGTGGCCAGTCCTGTATGGCCCGCAACTTGGCTTCCTGAGGCTTGACCAACCCCCTACCAATGGTGTACCCCAAGTAGTTCGTCTGGCTGAAGGCCAGCCTACACTTTTTGGGTTTGCCGTGAGCCCTGCTTCCCGAGTGAATCAATCACAGCCTGTACCGGGGCAAGTGGCTGGCCCAATCGGGACTTTGGATGACTACATCGTCCAAATATGCTGCAGCGCACCTCTTGTGGGGTGCGGGACGCCGGTCCATCAAGCGCTGGAGCGTGGCGGCTCCGTGGAGACCAGCGGGGCGGGTATACTGGTAGAGCCCCTGGTGTGGCAAAAGGCCGTCTTCACCTTCTGCGGGGTCAGGGGCACCTGCCAGTAGCCTTTTGGTGAGGTCAAGGGTGGTTATGAAGCGAGCATGCCCCAAGGGAGTCTATCAAGTCATCCACCCGAGGCATGGGCACGCATCAAACTTCCGGACACTTCATTTAATTTCCGATAGTCATTGCAAAATCGTACCGACCCGTCTGGTTTGGGAACCAGTACAATGGGACTTGCCCAGGCACTTTGGGACTCTTCGATCACCCCCAGCTCCAGCATCTTCCTTACCTCCTCCTGAATCACCACTTTCACGAGCCTCCGGCCGCGGGTAAAGAAGCTGGTTTACCGTTTTGCCAGGCATGGTGCGGATCGTGTTGGACCACCTCCGTGTGCCCAGGTAGGGAGGAAGACATCTCGGTTCGCGATCCACCAACTCCAGGGCCATCTGCAGTTGATGTGGGGACAGGCTTGGACCCACCTGAACCTCTTCTCTCCCTGGTTCCTTGGTCTCTGTGGGGGTAGACAACTGAACAGCGCCTCCCTGGCGTGCCACTTCTTTAACAGGTTAACATGGTAAATCTGCTCAGGCTTTCTTTTATCCGGTTGCCTCACCTTGTAGTTTACCTCTCCCACCCGTTCAATGACCTCATATGGCCCCTGCCAGGTTGCCAGGAATTTGCACTCCACGGTTGGCACCAGGACCAGCACTTTCGGTCCCGGGCTTAAACTCTCTGGGTTGAGCAGACCCTATTGTAGGAGGCTTGTTGTTGCCGTTGTGCAGTCTCCATGTGTTCCGCATCATGGGATAGACAGCCTTCATTCTCTCTCTCATGGCCCGACATGCTTTCGATCAGGGTCGCTGTCGACGCGGTTGCTCCTCCCAGGCCTCCTTGGCGATGTCCAGCAGTCCTCGGGGTCTGTAAGACAGCAAAGAGCTCAAAGGGTGAAAAACCAGTAGGCGATTGAGGTACCTCTCTCACATAAACAGTAGATACGGTAGCAGCTGATCCCAGTTAAGCCCATATTCCCGATCGCCTTCCGCAGCATGGATTTTAGAGTTTTGTTAAAGCGTTGGCGAGCCGTCTGTCTGGGGTGGTAGACCGGCGTTCTCAGCTGTTTGATTTTCAGCAGAGTACAGAGTTCTTTCATAACTTTGGACATGAATGGACTCCCTTGGTCTGTCAATATCTCCCTTCGGGAGCCCCAGACTAGTTGACAGAAGGAACAACTCCTTGGCGATCTGTTTGGGCGTAGCCTTCCTCAGCGGGATGGCCTCCGGATATCGGGTTGCATAGTCCAGGATGACCAGAATGTACTGATGTCCCCTGGAACTCTTCGGTAAGGGCCCAACGATGTCCAGTCCAATTCTCTCAAGCGGGGTCTCCGATAATGGGCAAGGGAATGGCGGGTTTTCTATATGTGGGCTTTAAGCCACCGCTGACACTCAGGGCAACCACGACAATAGTTCTCTATCGTTTTGTGCACCCCTGGCCAAAGAAGCGTCGCAAGATCCTTTCTTTTTCGTTTCTCCACCCCTAGGTGGGCCCCTAGCGGGTGGGTGTGTGCTAGGTTGAGTCACGGTGGCCGGTGGGGCTGTGGTACAAGGAGCTGTTCATGCACCTCACCATTTTTTTCTGTACCACCTGATACACTAACCCCGGTTTACTGCAAAATGGGGTAGGTAGGGCTTGTCCTATCCCCTAGCACCACTCCCTCTATCACCTGCACATTCTTCAAAGCATTTTGTAAGAGTGGGATCCTGTAACTGGGCTGTACCATACTGGCCTGTGAGAGGGGGAAGCTCTTTGGTGCCATGGACGTCTTCCTGGCTGGAGATTGGAGCACTTCCTGGGACCATGTTCTCTTCCTCCGTGTCTGGACCAGTCTCTGAGTCAGCCTGGGCACCTGCCATCCCTGCAAGAGCACAGGCTGGAGTTAATGGTTCTGAGGGTTGTATTTGCGGGTTCTCGGATCGTCTTACCTCTCGCTTCCGAGGTACTTTCGGGTCAGCCTCTCCTGAGTCTCCCTCCACAGTTGGTGAAAGGCTGGGCAGTCTGTGAATTAGGACAGGAGCGGGTGGGGAATCAACCACACCGGCTGTGCGTGGGATGGTTCCCCTGGTGGTGGTCATCCCTGAGTTTAGTGGTGGGGGTAGTCTCTGGTGTCTCCATGGACACAGGGGCCCCGGGAGGACTTTCCTGGGGTCAGATATGATGAATCCACCAGATCCTTATGCACCAGGGTGACCCGGCTACCGGAATCTAGCAGAGCCTCCACATCATGGTGATTCACCGTCACCCGGGCAGGTGGGGAGTGGATTCTTGGCGCCATCTCACGACTCCCACGAGGCCGAAGCAAAAGGTGGGCGGGTGGTGAGCTGGAGGACTCAGCAGTGGGCATAGGCTCATCCGCTGGTTTCCCACACTGCCAGGAGATGTGTCCCATCTCCCCCCTCCCGGCTTTACTGGCGGGTTTCACTCTCCCGGTGTCCTCTTCCTGGTGCCGGCTGGTTTGGGCTCCCCTGGAGCCTGGACAGCTCCCTGAAGTGGCTGGATTGGATCCCTTGGGGTTCTTTGGGCCGGCTCCTCCCGTCTGTGGCCCGGGGGCACTCTGGGGGCTCCTTCCTGGAAGCCCGAAGCATCTCTGCTGTGGCTTGGTACCTTTCCACGGCTTCCCCCACGTTAGGTCGCTGTCGTCAAGGCCTGTTGACTAATGAGCCGTTTAAGCCTCATAAGGCAGGGCCCGTAGTATTTGTCCACCACCACGGCCTCCACTACTGCAGCTGTCGTACTCTTCTCGGGTCCAGCCATTTCCTGCGTGATCCGGACAAGTTCATGCATCTGTGCACGAGGGGCTGGTCTGGTTGGAAGGTCCAGCTGTGGAACCGCTGGGCCATGCCAAACTTGGTGAGCCCACCTCTGCTGAGGATCTCCGCCTTCAGTGCCTCGTGGTCAGTCGCCCTGTCAGAGGCCAGGTCCCGGACAGCATTCAGCGATTCCCCGACAGAAGGGGCTAACAGTCCAACCCACTGTACCTTGGGCCACGCTTCCCTCGTGGCTGTAGCTCAAAGCGTGCAGAGTGCGCCTCAAGCGTCATCTGTGGCCCCATTTTGGTTATAAAATCACTTTCGCCCTTATTGGGGCGGTCATTCTGAAAACGACCAACTGTCTCTGCAATTGCAGTTCCTCTGACTTCAGGAGGTTGGCTCTCTTTGCTCCTCCAAAGAGAGCCACGTTAAACTGCGTCTGGGCTTGCTGGCCAGCCACCAGGGCTTTCAAAATGGCCTCCATTTTGTTTTGGCGGAGGTCTCGGCCAATTTAGAAAATTGGGATATCAGCAGTTCAGTGTCCTTCTCTGACATGCACTATTAGTATGAACTATGCCGCATTCTCCACCATATGTGATATCATGAGAGGCTACACGGCTCTCGGCCCGGGACAGTTCAGCAGTGCAAGGACACAAATTTAGGGTATATACGAAGGTTTTTAATCAAGTTCTGGGGAATTAACAAAAAGGTAACTAAGGATAAGGTTGATTGTTCAACCGTCAAAACTTAAACAAGGTCTCTTCAAGCGAAAAAGTCATAGTCGATTCCCTCAGGTAAAATCTCTTTGTGAAAACTAGTCTTCAGCCTTACTTTGGACAGCACCGCAGCCAGTGGCCAATCCGATTGGTAAGTATTCCAGTCTTCAGGTAAGTATTCCAGTCTTCAGGTAGAAAGTGCCACTTGACCGTCTGTAGCTCCTCTGAGAGCACAACTTGAGCTTGTCTCTCAAATCCCACTCTAACACCAACTGTGTCTCTGGGCCTTAAAAAGCCCTTCAGCTCATCAGGCCCTGATCGGTCTCAGGTGTGTTGGGATATCGTGTGTTTGAGGGGTGGAGTTTCCAACTTCCCCAGCAGATGGAGCCAAAGCTGTCCGTGACTGCAGCCATCTCAGGGGAACGTAGCGGCCCTCCAGAACGCAGCCTCTCGTGACATCACAATATTAACATGCTTTAGACATATTTTATTTGTTATTAATACTAGTAGCCTATTGTGGTGATTTTTCACAACCCAGATTTTTGGTTTTTCTCTTGGTTTTTGATTTTTTGCCCTACGCGCAGTGCGTGATGTGCGTGTGCGGAGCGCCGACACTGATCATCAGCATAGAAGTGGAAGGAGACACAGTGTTTCTGGATAATGTGCCCAAGAGGAAGCATGTATTTAACAAAATAAGATTGGTCCTAAAACTGACCCTTGAGGTACCCCATACTTGACAGGAGAAAATGAAGATGTGTAACTGTTTGCAGAAACATAAAACTTCCTATTTGACAAGTAAGATGAAAAACCATTGTAAGGCTGTACCAGAAATTCCCACCCAATGTTCCAGTCTATGCAGCAGTATGCTGTGATCAATAGTGTCAAAAGCTGCGCTAAGATCAAGAAGTACAAGGACAGAACACATGCCATCATCAGCTGTTCTTAAAAGGTCATTTGTAACTTTCAGCAGTGCTGTCTCAGTGCTATGATACTTTCGGAAACCAGATTGTAGCTTTTCAAAAAGATTATTATTTTCCAGTGCAGAGACAAGCTACTTGGACACTAATCTTTCAAGAATCTTTGATACAAATGGTAACTTGGAAATAGGTCTGTAGTTTTGAGGTAGAGATGGATCAAGTCCTGATTTCTTTAGCAATGGGCTCACACTTGCAGTTTTAAAGTAATCAGGGACAATGCCATTTAAAAGTGAACTATTAAAAATAGAAAGCAAACAGGACCCAACAGATTCAATTACTTCTAATAGGAACTTTGTTGGTACTACATCAAGAGGACTGGAAGATACTGTCATATGTGACACTGTCTCTAGAAGTTCAGACAGAGTAACTGTATTGAAGTGGTTTAAAGTATGCCTATCCTGTAAGAAAGAGACTTCAGAGTGCATAGTATTAGGAGTGATAGAGGTTCTAATTGACTCTACTTTCTCAGTAAAAAAGGACAAAAACTTTTCACAGTCAGCATCACTTTCCACTGGGACACAGGGAGTAGATGGCTTTACCAGCTGCTCTACTGTTTTACATAGAAATCTAGGATTATGCTGATGATCAGAAATAAGTTCTGAAAAGTAAATGTGATCATGCATCCTTAACCAAGATGTTATAGTGTTTAAGTGATTCCTTCATAATGTCATAATGAACTTGAAGACCAGACTTCTTCCATTTACGCTCAGCTTTCCTACAATCCCTTTTACAACTGCCACTATTAATCCAGGGCTGCTTAAAAACAACAACAAATAGATAGCTAGACTACCCACAAACAGCAAAGAAAGTATACTTTGAGTTTTATCATTTTTACCATTCAAGAATATAATCTAAGTGAAATATGTGATAACTTCAACCTTGTGATCAGGTCAAAGAGATTGGCCTACTCACCAATTTCATGACATTCATTCTCTGCCCCAACTGGAAGCCTACTGCCCAGATTCTGTGAGTGAAGGAAATTATGTATTGCTTAAGGATGAAAGAAAACAATTGCAGCCTTCTCCAAACATTCCTACGATAAGCATGATAAACTTACAATAATAAATGCCCCTTCTATACAAACTGGCCAATGACAATGTCATTATAGATTTAGGTACTATAAATCGTAGGCCTATTATTAAGAAATAATTAGAAATTGGGAAAAGCTACATATTGCAAACTATCACATTAATTTCACAAAACGCACATAACGAACGTAGGGTGTCGACTATACAGACCTTCGCAAACCCCAAACCCGCTAGGATTCTATGGTTCTCTGTGCATGCACTTCAGGCCCTCTTTGCAACTCCCACCCAATCCAAACTGTCCTCCACTGGGCTCGCCCTTCACCTGGGCCCAAACTTGACACCTCATAACAACTCTTGCATAGCAGAGCCTGGCTGGTCGTGGAAAAGAGGATAATCATTTGGAGGATGAGAACGTATTTTGCTAGAGGATACATCCTGAATGAGACCCGGAGGAGACTGTAATAACCCTGGACTTCCTATTGGTTTCCGAGACTGTTTTGAACTTCTAAATTCATGCATCTCTCCCTCTCTGTCTCTACTTATCTCTGGTCGTTTTTATGAAATACCATTGCGAAGTTGGCTTTTTTGATCCAGCCCTGGTGTCACGAGGTGACATTCAGTTGTAATGAAGTTGAAGTAAATGATTAGATGTATACATACATTTTATCATTTACATCACACTATGCTGTCACTGTATTAGCTTCTTATCGGACGAAATTGTTGCAAGCCCAACATGACATGTTGAGTGAAGAAGAGTTAATGATTAGATTTATGTGCACAGACCTCTATCTCTAAATAAACTTTCATCCATCTGGGGCAGAGTCAAGGCCGTAGTCATGATGTCAACATTGGGGGGGACCAAATCTGTGGCGGGGTTTGGGGGACCCCCAAACAGAATTTCTAAATATTTCCTTGCATGCAAAAATATTATTAAAACTCACAAACAAGTAATTAGTTAACTTAGTCAATTAGGGTATTCCAAACTGTTGACGGACATATGGTTAAATGCAGTTAAGATAGGGGGGTCAGGGGCCTTGCTCCCCTGGAAGATTTTTTAAAAATTACCCTTTAAATGATGGCTTCTGGTAAGTTTTGTGGAAAGAGAAGAGAAGAGTGGAGAAGAAGCAACTTCACGCAGAGGCTTGGGCTTCAGGGCCCCCTGAGCTCTTGGGCCCAGTAGGCCCATTCAGTAATCCATCCCTGGACGTAGACGTGTGGAATGACTCCATTTGTCTCCCAAATTAATAATTTAAAAGAAATTACAAACTAGTATCTTTATTAACCTATATTTTACACAGAATGCAATGGCTCTTTGACTAATTACTTACACCTGAAGATATTTTTTTTAAACTAAGGCTTAGACTCATAGGTTTTGACCTAAAGCCTAATAGGATTTTGTATTTTGATTTTGATTATATTATGCTGGTGGCTGGTGACAATTTTAACGTAGTTTGAAAGGGACAGGATTCAGGAATAGGCTAAGGCCTCTCTTCTGCCTGAATCACCTCACGTTACCCCATGCATTATAGGCTCCTTTCTGACAGAAATGACGTTTTGTGCCAACATGTACTGTAACACTAGGTCTACTACAGCCTTTACTTGATTAATGGTGGTGCAAATTCCTTTCTTTGGTTATTGTCCGCGATTCACATTAAGTGTAGGCTATCACCGCCAGTGCATTGTAAAAAATGTTTCACAAATTGTGTGCTGTCGCCACATTTGAGTCGTAGGCCTATACGTTTGGCCTGCGTGGATGCGCGATTGAGTGCACATCTAAATGTAACATGCAAGATGCAACAACTATTTCTAAGAGGCCTATAAACGGGATCATTTCTGACATTACTACTAGCATATGAATGAAAATTATGTATGTTGTAAGACGTGAAAGAAATCAGCGACACATGCACGCACAAATTCATCATTTAAAATAAATGGGCACTATTTCATTTTCGCTATCATTGCGAGGAAAATAGCCTACAATATGGAAAATGCTTCAAAGTTCCCTTTGAGTCGGCTCCAAAAAAAATAATGGGATTTCCTTAGCCTGTGCTCCACCTTTCCAACAAGATTTGTGAGTATAGGACCGGTAGCTTTAGCGATATTGTTGATAGCCCTACCTCACCGCAGTAGCCTGCCCTATGGTACAGTAAATAGAAGCTTTTGATAGCGCACGCCACTAACGAAAAACGAAAAACCACCAGAACAAACCACTCAGGGGTGTAGGCTACTCTCTCTGGAACCATAGGTCACTAATGTGTGCGTTATTTACAGTACGTTTGACTACATTTCAGATTGTGGTGCTTGTTGGTTTCCTGCAGTATAGCGTTTTCTTTATTTATTTTTTTATGTCCGTATATTGGGGGGGACATTTTGGTCATATTTGAATATTGGGGGGGACACGTCCCCCTCAATGACTATGGTGACTACGGCCCTGGGCAGAGTGGAGGGACATCAGCTTTTGTTTACTGAAATATTTGATGAATGTGTCTGTTTGCTGTTGTAATGTCTAATAATGCTAGGTTGTTTGTTTCTGTGGGATGTCTGTTAGAGTGTGGCATTAAGGTGTTTTCCATAATGTGAAGATGATGATTATATTTTTACTTCTTCATCCTACAACAAAAAGAGAGACACAGAGAATTGTAAAATGCACAAAGTGTACATATACAAATGTAGAAAGATATGGGAAAAGTCCATGAACTCTACTCAACCTCATAGCCACATCGGAATGTAGGAATGGGCCCCGAGATGAAAACAGCTTTGCCAGTTCACTTGAACCATACGGTCACATTAGCTACAAAAGACAGCGACAACTCCAGCAACTTGCCACTGAGTGGGCATTTTGAGCTGTTAAACTGGGCTGTGCTACGCAGGTAGTGGCTGGCAGATAGATCGTATATGAGCTCAGACATTTTAGAGTCTCAGAGTTTTAAGATTAAATAGTTTGCTTAATTGTTGTTTACTTTTTCAAAATATAAGGGCACAAACCTTGAACTTATTTGTTAATATGTACAGAAATACTACTATTTATGAGTTACCTCCGCCATCTTTGATAATTTCTTCAAGTTAACTTTTAGGCAACGTCAGGTCACCCCATTTGTATAATAGACTTTGCCTAGCTGCTGGCAAAGCTTTGATTTATTCTGAGTGGACCCAGGCAGCGTCGCTTGTTCCTACCTGAATAGTGATTCTATTTACTGTCACGAGGAGAGAAGACAGTATATCTTGGAGTTTTTCCAAAATCACAGAGACAGTAGGCCTAGCACCAGAAGCATACTGTTCTAATTGTGGAGTCACCCCTGTTATAACACAGGGGCCATATCAATGCCTGGCTTATCGTGGCCAAATGGATAATCATTTGGATGAGTACATATTTTCCTAGAGGATACTTCCTGAATGAGACCGGAGAAGTCATATGGCGTGTCCTTAAATATTTTTGAATATTGCGAGATGTTCCTGGGATAGAACAACTTCATGACTTGATGAAATCTTTATGAGATATCGGTCTCATTTCTTATGCGGTCATCTGCTGCCAAGCTACTTGCATGAAACTCTCTGACATGTCCTTTAAAAATCTGAAGCAGCAAGCACCCCCACCCCCCCGACACACACACACACACACCTATTTTATTTACCCTATTTAATCTCTTTAATTTGCGGAGGTCCCGTGCAAGGCAGTGTACAGCAGTGTGTAATTATTTCTGTCAGTGCAGATGCATTCAAAATGGCCTTCTCAGCACTTTGCTCAGAGTATACAAGGGTAACACTCCAAAATAAGGTGCCATAATAAATTAATAAATAGCAAACTAGTAATTACCTAACCCTTTGTTAATATTTGTTAATTATTACTAAAATATCTATTTGGCACAAGTTAATAGTTTTTTAAGTTAATATTTGTTGTTTGCATAAAATCTGTATGTTAATGTTTTAACAAATCTATTAACTAATATTGTATTAACATATGTTAATAGTTAACTAAATATTTGGCACTAATTAACAGTTATTTCTTACATCATTTAAATGTTAAATGTTTATTTACAAACTATATGCTAATATAAAAGTTAATGACATATTATTATTTATCTAGCTGATTAGCTTTGTGGATAATTTATGGAAATGATGGTTTATGATCTTGTGGGGTGTATAAGACACCCTACTGCCAGTGGTTGGTTGTGTGAGAGTTTGCGCTCCTCTTCTTCCACTTCATCCTTATTGGATACCTCTGTGGTTGGCTGTCCTGTAATTGGTGACTCTCTGTCTAGTGTTTAGTGTTTAAAAAGTAGTGTACTCTTTGCCTTTGGAAGTACTATTTGGTTGCTGCTTGAATTTGGTGAAATTCATGGGAAGGGGGGTGTAACAGAGTTAGAAATGTAGTTTAGTGTTTGTATGTGATTTTCGTACTTGGAGGTTGGGATTTTCGCCGTAATTAAGCAGCTTTATTGAGATTGGTGTTTTGGAGCCCCCTTTGGAGAAACGCTATACTGCAGCTCTGCTGCGTTTTGTCCTTGTATTGTTGCCATAGCCGTTTAGAAACGGTATGCTTTGCATTGCGGAGGTTGACTGTATAAAGCTCTCACCACTTTGTTTTAATTTTGTAACTGTAAAATGTTGTTTAAGTTGAAAACTTTGATATACCACCTCTATTATGTTACTTTACATGTATTGTTAAGATTTGGGTGCAATTCTAGCAACTTAGAGAACGTTTATTAATGTTTTCATTATGACCACGAGTTCATACACACTGAGTCTAACGTGACAGCTGTAAACTCCGCTAGCAACTTTCCATGCATTCAGTGTAGTTTAGCTTAGTGTGCATGGAAAGTGCAATTCAGGAAATTAATGTACATTTAGTTTAGCATTATGTTTATGCATTACCTCCGTATGGTCTACGTCTGTGAGTGTTTAGTGAGTCTCAGAATATTAATAAACTGTCGTTCTGTGCACCTGAACATTCAATGTCGCATGTCCCTTGCTAGTAGGGCTGAAAGTGATGGTATTCACCCCTTGCAGACGCGTGACTTAAGTCACGTGACGGCTCCATGCTGGACGGCAAATTACATTATGTCATAAAGATTATGATGAACTGAACACCATTACTATAACATCTTTGTAGTTCAATGTATTGCTGTTTGGGGTCTGATAGTCAAAGAAGATGCCAGTGGTGTTGTTAGATGAAATGGGTCATGATCGTAAATGTAAAGTTATTAAAACTGGTGGTAACAGCAAGGGGAGATAACGTTAAGTTAGGCTACTGTAATTAACATTATGGTAAATGAACACCCATAAGTATTTCTGGACTAAAATATTGCAAAGCGATTTGGTTACTTTATTTGTCTTGCTTTTATCAGTTGTAACATAGTCAAAACGTTAAGAATGTCATATCAGAACATGAAATAATAACTAGCTGCCACACTTAGAAGCTAGGTATTCTAGCTAACGTTTATCGTAGCTCATAGTGCTAGGGCTAATGTAACTCGTCAGTTTGTACGCTGCCCAGCTTAATAAACTTACTTCTTACATGTCTTAAGTTAAAGAATTGAAAGAAATAGGAAATTAAAAAAAACTTGAACGGTATTATCTGTTTACATTCAGATCTTGCCAACGACTTTGCCTAAGTGCTATCTGCCGTCCTGTTCAGAGTCTATGGTTGCTTTAGCAACCGCTGCTGTGCTTCATACACTGAGGAGATAAGCATGCAATTGTGGTTGAAATACTCCCCGAACACAAAGAAAACAAACCAAAATATATCTATGCAAGAACATGGGATGTTGTTGTATTCCAAACAATAAGCCAACAGTCGTGGAAGGGCATTACTACGGTTAAATCTCACTATAATCTCCTAGCTGTGCGATATGTCCCATTACAACCCATTGATTTGATTCGTGCCGTCCACTAGGCTATTTTGCTGTGGCGCGAACAAAACGTGACGTCACTTGCAAGGGGTGAATAGGAATGATGCATGTAATATAGCCCATTCAACTACTTGTTGTTTTGTTTTAACTTTTCCTAAAGGAATAAATGTGATAAGCCAGTTTTGGTCTCAGTCCCTTCACCGTCTGACTAGTTATATATTACTAGTATATTAATTAAGCTTAACCAACTTTAATGCAAGCGGTTCAGGCGCCGACAACAGTGGCAGCATGTCAAGGTAGCTCCATGTTTTTTTCTTGAATTTCCCCCTGGGGATCAATAAAGTATCTATCTATCTATTGTAAGGGTCCTATGGAGAGCGGTTCATATTGGGATAGGCAGAAGCACAGTTTAATATCAATTAGTTAAATAATAACAAGTCATTACCTTTTCTATTAACATATAGTTTGCAAATAAACATTTAACATTTAAATGATGCAAGAAATAACTGTTAATCAGTGCCAAAAAGACATTTAGTTAACTATTAACACATATTAATACAATATTAGTTAATAGATTTGCTAAAACATTAACATACAGATTTTATGCAAACAACTAATATTTAATGAATGATTAAAAACTATTAACTTGTGCCAAATAGATATGTTAGTAACAATTAACAAATATTAACAAAGGGTTAGGTAATTACTAGTTTGCTATTTGTTATGGCACCTTATTATGGAGTGTTACCCAATGGGGGCACAGACTGCCGTGTTGTGCCTTTTTCTGCTGCTGCCTACGTACGAAGCCAACGGCTGCACAACTGTACCCAGTGGTGGGGAACCACAGGAACAAGAACCGCTCAATATTTCCCTGTGCTGCAGAACCAGCAGAGGGGAGGAAGAGTGGATCAGGGCTCAGGAGTTTGAGCAGATTATTATTCCTGTCTTTTTACATCGGTCAGATTTTCATAATAAAAATGTTTTTGCAAAGTCTGTCACTTACACTGCAGGCAATGCATTCAAAACCAACATCCCTTGAACCTTGCCATACACATTTTATTGGATATGACATATGATATTTTAATTTGTCTCAAAGAAATATGCTGTCATGTTGCCATCATTAGGGGAACACATGCCATGACATCTTTCCTGATGTCTGATAACATTTGCTCATTTGTGTGTGACATATGCCTGTTAGAGGCCCCCTCTGTCTTTACATCTTGACAGTTATATCACTGGATATTTGCCATCATGATGGTATGAAATGGGATGGTATCTTCTATTATGACATGGGTATGACATGATTATATATGTCTTGCCAATGTCAGAACATTCAAGTAATGTCATCGATAGCAACACCTAGACCATAATCGTTAGGTGTCAAACCGATATCAGTCTAAATATAGATATAAATAGATATAAATCAGTGCTCAACACTTAAGTGGAGATTCAACAACCATAATCACGCCTTACTACATTTCCCCCATAATCATGCCGTACTACATTTCCCCCCATAATCACGTCTTACTACATTTCCCCCCATAATCACGCCTTACTACATTTCCCCCCATAATCACGCCTTACTACATTTCCCCCCATAATCACGTCTTACTACATTTCCCCCCATAATCACGTCTTACTACATTTTCCCAAATATCGATCTTGACCAGTCTGTACCTGTATTACCCATGAAGTGCCCTGGAGGTCCCAGTGATGAACCCTTCCATCTGTGTATCTGATGCAATACAAATATTATATAATAGGTGTTTTGACATGCATGTCGATGAACTCTGGTGTGTTGCCACTTCACAAAGAATGTTCTGTGATGTACTCTCTCCCAAAGGCCTCTTGTAAAGAAGAAGGGGTTGATGGATGAAAATTGCTTTGGGTTACATTAATGTTTTGACATGAAATGATCATAATGCATTTGAAAAAGATATTTATCTCTGCAAACTGTGTGCCATTTAATCATTGATGTGATTTTCAAATTCACAATGCTTTGTTCCCCAGTGCAGGTAGTTTCCAAGGATTCAGTTTGCTGTTATTTTTTTGCTCCCCTCTTCCGACACACTTAGTTTACTTTGTTTTCGACTTTATAAGTGCCTCTGCTTAATTAGCTAACTAAATCAGTCCCCCGAAAATTAAAAACCAACCAATTAGTCACAACCTTCAGAAAAAGTCAAGCTAACAGAAAAAGTCCTTCACAGTGACTTTTTATTGCAAGGCCCCAATACAGCCTAATTCTCCAAAAGACTTATTGACCTTAGCTCAAAATTAGTGCGGGGCAAAGTTTAGCTTGAACAGAGCGATCGGATTTATGAGCTCAATATTCCACAAGCCTCACTCAGCACCAGTATAATGTTTGTTTATTGCACCCCTTTAATCTGCTCCTGTAGCCAATTAAACCATTAACAGTGAATGACAGTCCACATAACGTTAATTACGTCACCAGCATTTTGATGCTATGCTTTAGTCCCGATTTGATTGGTGTTGGGGGTGGGGGGGGGACTGCCTTCATTATGATAAAGAGGACACTTCAGCGGGGGTTCAAAAGACTATTTTGAAAACATGAAAGTTTTAAATGTGCAAAACCAATAATTACAATAACAGCGGGGCTGTTGAGCTCTATATTCGCAAGATACATTTGGATGGCGACCCATCTTTAATGTTGCATAGCCTATCTCTAAATTTGATCCAAGGTGTTTCTGAAAATACATGAATCTTTTACAGTAGCTCTATAATTTTGAACAATCTGTTTAAGAGCTTAATAGTCCTGACCTATGAAAACAGTTGTGTTGATGTGGATATGTTGTCCATTTTCTTTTATCTATTCAATCATGTCTGGTCTATTATTAGGCCTACCTCTTTTCAATCCATTATTATTAGATATTTCTTTTGTAAAGAAATAGGCCTACATCTATCCCTCATGTTATGCCAACATATTTAATTCACCTGAATATAGGCTGCAGTAGATAGAGGATTATTGACATCTGCTGCATCTAAGGCTATCCCTTAAAGGCAGTTTAAAGGTTCAGCTAAATAAATAGCTCAGACAATGGCAGAAGTGTCGTTCGTCATGTTATATTTACAATCTATGGTTATGAGGTTATGTGCCATCAAAATGATTTTGGAGACGTAATGTTAAGGTAAAAAAACTCTTGTCACTTGTCACTCTTGTCACTGATGAGCTCTCACCCCTCGCTGCCGTTCGATGCTTTGCTGAACATTGTGTAGCCTACCTGTAGGTTGTTGGCACCTTTATTTGCGACCGACGCGTAAGTGCCTGCTTTGCAGGTCCGGCACTCAGCTTCATGTTGATATCGACCGAGACAAAAATATGGAAATTTACATTTTAATTCGTCAGTGAACTTACACTAAACAAGGAAGTTTGCGCTATTGAGGTGACTGACTGACCAATTAAATGTTTTTGAGATTACTATCGACCAATGACGGTAGCTAAGGTCAGGCTCAACACCCTACACCAGGGGTCTCAAACTCAAATGAGCTGGGGGCCACTTCTGCCAACGTCATCTGATTGGAGGGCCGGCTATTTCTGAAAAAGCAATGTTCTTTTTTTCAAATACCACACAAAACTGCAAACAGAAAGTGCAAGTGTTTTTATCTAGTTTTAGACACCTGTGCTAGCAACCTTAGCTTATAAATAAAATAATGATAAAATAAATATTAATACAAATTATAAAACAAACAAAAAGCATAAAAACGGGTATGTGTGTGTTTCACACCAAATACAAATATTTTCCTCTCATAACTTTTTTAAACCTGGCAAACTAGGCGTCAGGGTTAAGAAAGCAACACCATTGGATTTTTATATCAAAATTTCAAAAGGTCATGGCTTGAAAGTGGTCAGAGATAAAGTCCTACTGTAAATATAAAAATCTTTGAGTATAAACAAAAGTTTATGAAGGGGGTAAATGTACCCATCACTGGATGGCAAGCACCTCAAATTATGCACCTTTCAGTAAATACTGGATGAACATATTTGAGCAGGTTTATTTCCTTTTTTCATATTACCCACATAACAAATGAACAGGAAAACACCTAAGATGTATATGGTTTAGTGATGTATTACTAAACCACAAGGCCTACAATAAAGTATTCTGGTCAAATCAGTTCCTATCGCGGGTAATCTGAGCAGAAGTTCGCATCATATTATGGTGACTTTGTAGTTCTTCGAGCCCTGTTTTTTACTGCTGTCTGTACCACGTCCATTACGGACACGATTACCACTGCAACCTCCAAACTATGTTGGGCAGAGGGTCGAAATAAGCATGGTATGCTTAGTGGACACCGTCATTATACACTCAAAGACGACCTCCATTCACAGACACACTGTGACTATCACTGTCAATAGACGATCGATCATAATCTACAAAAGGATATTCTCCTTCAGAATCAGAATAGGTGAATAACATAGCCTACCTAAGACTTCATCACACGCGAACGCTTTTTCAACATTAGGTGTAGGCCTATTTCTGCTTCAATTTGTGCTAAACTATGGCCTGCATCGCCTCCGCCATTACAAATGCACGCCTTTGTGTTTCTCGCGGTAATACAAGTATTTCTGGAAACTTTGGCGCAGCGATTTTGGGTTTTAATCAAGCTCTGGATGCCTAGCACATAGTGGAGCAGAGTAGGCTACAATTGAGATGTCACCATACTTGGATCTATCGTCTACTTTAATCAGTATCGTTGTTTGTCGCAATTAAAAATAGCCCCAAGGGCCGGATTACATTATTATTTTGACATACGTCGCGGGTCGGAATTGGGCAGGACGCGGGCCGGATTTGGCCTGCGGGCCGGGTGTTTGAGACCCTTGCCCTACACTTTCCACTCAATGCAAAGCGAACTGTAGGGGGAGGCCGTGACTAGTATGTGAATGAAAGACATAGATATATATCCATGAATGAAAGAGAGAGCAATGCAAATTCGCTGTAAGGCTAGAATAACAAAATCCCGGACGACTTTGAAATTCCGCCCGGACACATTTTTAGGTTTCAAAAAGAGGACATGTCCAGGCAAAAGAGGACGTCTGGTCACCCTACCTAATTATTTTTTCGACATGCACTCTGACACGTGCTATCTTTTGTGTCTGGAGGACACTCTGAGCAGGCATCTGTTTTTTGTAGAAAGGGGGGTCAATAAACCTTGCACTTCACCACATCTGAGATCAAAAATCCCTTATCGACCATGATGGCCATGTCATCCGTGAGTAGGTCTGGCAAGCCTGAACGCCTGAAGAGATCTTTGTCACTGATAGACCCCTCATACAAGGGAGACACAAAGGTTATTGCACCATGGGGGCCATCCCAATCAGTCCCTTCATGGTGCAGTGAGACTTATAATTTGAATACATCTCACTCTGTAGGAGCAGCGATGATGGCGTCTGACATCTCAGCTCAGTGCAATCCACAATGACCTGGGTGTCCGAGAAGTCTTGGAACACTTTGGGTAGATTGGCTTGCACATCCTCCTTTTCCATCCAGATGCCCACCGAGCCCAGGATAGTGTAGAGATAGTTTGTCCATGTAGATATTATTCGGCTAACAGTGGACTGGTGCACTAAAAAAAACCTGTTTGCTAGGTCCCTCTCCTTTAAGCTAGCAACCAGGTACATTAAGAAGAGAAAGAACTCATCTATGGTTTGTAATGACTGTGGAGGGAGATAATGTGTGTTAGAGGAATGCAGAAAGTTGCCTGAGCTTCTAGAGGATCTATATGCAACAATAACACAAATACAAACCGTATGTGCAGGACGGACCACAGAGATGGTTTCCTTTTTCCTTTCAACCGCTTTGGCTCTTGATGTCCGAATCATGAGGGGCACTGATGGCTCGATGAGACTCCAAAAAATCATTAAATGACGATAACCGGCAAATCTATAACAACACAGAAGATACAAAGAGAAGACAATTACAAATAACATTACTGTACATAACATTTACATAGATACCGGACATCCATGTCTGCTTTTCTTTGGCCTAAGTTGTACCTCTCTATTGGTGTCTGTGTTTCTGTGTCTCACTATCACTAGACGTAACTGCAGCTCTTCTTCACAGGTGAGTCAAAGGCAAGGTGTGTGTGTGGAGTGAAATCATTAAGCTGGGGAACAATACTGCTGGACATGACAGGTAAGATATAGGTAGCTCTTCGTAGGTGAGGAAAGGTTGTGTGTGTGTGTGTGTGTGTGTGTGGAGTGAAATCACTAAGCTGGGGAACAATACTGATGTAGATGACAGGTAAGCAGTGTATATAGTTAACCATCAGCACATAACTTGTTTACAAGGAAAAATATGAGTATCTAAATTACAGATGGCTTAGGCCTACTGCAGCTAGCCAATGTTAAAATCAAGTTTTGTAACATTTGTACTTACCTTGTGTAGAAACGGATGTCGTCGTCAGATCCCGCGAATCTATGTAATCCAAAAGTGGCCTGGATTTTCAGTTCCCCCATTTCTATACTCATCAACCTAATTTGTTCTTTTAGCTGCAGGTTTTCAGTTGCTGTCATGTCCAAAGCCATAGGGTCTGGGACAGAAGAATCGTGGGCCACCACTGCAGTGCACTCCATAGGTTGTTCATCAGAGGGCTCGTCAAAGGACTCTGGTCTGACAATACGGTCCCACACACTGGCTCTCGGTGGGGGGATTTTGAAGTTGTTCCATTTGAACAACACAGGGACAACTCCCTTCTTCAAACGTCTTTTCCCACCTTCTGATTTAGCCTCAGATATGTCCCCGGGGAGAAAGTGACGGCTGCTGTGTGAAGTAAAAACAAACTTATCCCACCCAATTAGTATTAGCCATCGTCGCCTCAGAGTTTCGTCTCGTGGAAAAGCATGAAAACTGAGTCCAGCGCTATATGTTGAAGACGCAGTGCACTCCGGAACACAACAGTGTTCGTGGTACTGCTTCTGTTGTTTTTGAAAAGCAAATTTCTTGGCCTGCGGTCCTATTATTTCGCCTGTCCGCCATTGTAAACAGAACGTCCGGAAGCTGGCAGAAGTAGCGTACCCGTATCATTTGACATCGCAGCGAACGTTCTACTGACGTGCATAGAGCCAAGAAAACTGTAAGAAGAGGGGATAGATTTAAAATGCTGCTGCAGCGTGAAACTTTTTGGATCTGGAAGTTTAACGCAATAGAGAGATAAGGAGATAGTCTATAGGCCCTTTTTGTAGAAATGTCTATTGTGTAGTCTACTGTGTTTGCTTTTTTTCTGAGTAACTGCAACTTCTATGTGATATTTCCTCTCTATATGGACATATTTACTTACCTCTTATGATATAGTTGTGGGTGCCTGTACAATCTGTTTTCTGTTTTTCTTTTTACAATTGTGTTTGGCATGTGATTTCTCTCTAAGATCTGTGAGAGGGGCGGGTCTTAGTAATTGGTTGCTTCGGATCTAATTAAGCAATTAACACCTGTGCTCTATGCCTGCACTAAAACCATTCATTCCTGTGTTGTCTTACTATGCCCTGACCCACACAGCAGTAGACTCCTAGGTGGATCCGCCTTCAAGTCGCCAAACCCGCGTGACTGTCGCATTCGTTTTGGTGCCGCACAGAGGATCAGCTCCGCCTCCAGGCGGCCCCGTAAATTCTACTGTCAAACAGGGGATCCTGAGTGGACCCATGTCGGATCCGCTGGCGCGGACGCGCCTTTACTGTAATGGTTGAACATGACTGTACACCAAGAGCCAAGAAGAGTCATACTAGTGGATATTTTCTTTGCTGGGACACGGTTGCGCTGAACCCTCTTGAGTAAGTGATATTTATTAATATATTGCGACATTCACAATAGCTAAACATTGGCCTTTGTGGTTTTATAATCATCATGTTTATTGATTGTAATAACGTTGTTTGATATTAGGACTAACGTTAACGTTAGTGCAACCAGAGACGTTTGTCATTTTGTGCAACAGGCTAAGTTAACGTTATTGTTAGCTGTGATGCTCAAATGAGTCTGTAGCCTATCTGATTTAAAATGGGATAGCAATTTCGGCAGAATATGTTATGGTAGTGTGATTTAAAAAACACACATTGTTATTTAACATTAGTCTGGTCTTGTCTGTTTTAATGTGTCGCTGTTGTCCATATAGTGCTACTATGCTAGCGGCATATAGCTGCTAGCTAGCATGCTGCTAGGCGCAATTGCATAAGTTATTGCTAATGTCTATTAGTGCTATACATATATTGAAATCACGTTTGCGATGCAAACCTTGATTAAGGTGATACTGGCACTGGTATTTCAGTCAATGAAGTCAGTGAAGCACTCGTCTGCTATGATAGCTACCTACAACTTTAGCATGTCGACTCACTGATAATGGTTTAGCCCTAGCCTCTAGCTAGCTGTGCATTAACGTTTGCATTTTGCCAAGTTTGGTCTCATACGTAACTTTAGTGTCTATCTGCCATCTTTGTAATGAAAGCCTCGGCATTTTAATCACCGTTTCAGTCGGTTCAGACAACTATTGGCATCTGTTTGTGATTTATTATGCTAACGTAACTTAACTGTATGGAACTTGGTCCCCATCTTCTATTTTGTTTGTTCTGCAGCGTCAACTTTTATCGGCTGGATTCTAGCATCTAACGTTACGATTGCCTCTGTTGGGTTTGCTTGATCAAGTAAGATACTTTCTGGGTTGTTAAAATGTAATGTGAACACATTCCCGTAGCATTCCAAAATAGACCAGAGATGCTTGTACTCAGTCCCGGCGGCATGGGGGGGCTTTGGGGGGCCAGGCCCGTCCTGGAAGTCATCTGTGCCCGCCCTGGACGAGCTTGGCTGCTCCAACCAACCCCAATCCCATAGATTGATTTTGAACACTTATTAAATGTAGGCCTAGCCTATACGTTTGTCAGTCTAGCAAGTAGCAAATAAAACTTGTAAAATCTGTATTATTCCGTAGCTAATCAATCAGGAACATTAGGTAAGCCCATCACCTAAATGGAGAGGAGGTTACGTTAGGCAGTCTACTTCACTTCTGCACTAACCCCTGTCATCCGATGACAAATATAGCTTATCGGCTCGCAGGTAGGCTATATCTCATATCGTAGTTAGTAGAAGTATGCCTAGTAGTTTCTGGGTTTGTTTGATAGCGTTAACCTGTACAGTTTTTTTCTTCTGACCTAGTCGGAGAACAGGGAGCTTACCACTCCAGGGCCGAAGTTATCCGTAACTTTGGGGCTAACTCCCTAACACTCTATCTGAAAGTGGTTAGCAAATGAACGAGGATTTTGGTTTTATCTGCGGATTTATTTTTGCATTTTTTTTTTAATATGACTAGCTCCAGTCTCAACAGCCTGTCTACTTTTTCCACACTTATCTCAGTTCTAACACACAAATCCCCTCTCGCTTTCTCTCTCTCCATCCCTGCGCACAGGGCTCTCTTAAAGGAGCTGCACCATTTTACAACAATTGGATCTACATTTTCATATTGGAATGTTTTGTCAAGTGTAAGCTTAAACTACCGTGATCAATTTAAGTTCCAGTGCCCCCCCTGGAAAGGTGTAATGCCCGTCCGTGAATTTGTGTCTGCCGCCGGGTCTGCTTGTACTATATGCATATTTGGAAATTTTGGGATTGCAATAACCATAATGATATCGTTATGTAACAACCATCGTTTCGGGGACTCTGATGACAGTGAAGAGACAGAAAATGGTGACTTTGCATCTCTGAGGTACCTTCCAACTCGCCTCGTATATCAGTTGAAGCCTCAAGCCCAAGCCAATTGCACTGGCAAAGTAAGTAATAATCTCTTAACATTGAAATAACTAAATCATAATATTAATATTAGAGATATGGTTAACATTCTTAGAGCTAAAGACATTCCCCTCTCTTTGTATCTATTCCTCCAGCTCCACCATCTCGCCGAGTGCCAGGCAGCCGAGTCACTACCCCTCAACCAGGAGAAAACTGTTAAGGTAAAGACTGATCTCTGAAATAATATTAAATACAGTGGCCCCATCTATATTAACACAGCAGTAGTCACTCCATTTCAGATCAACAGATTGCATCTGCATTACCATCTCAGATTTTCTGCATACTTTATCCATTACTTTCAAAATCTCAGCCAAATATTTTGTCAGTTAAAACATCTGCATTCATGCAATATTGCCTGAAAAGTTCATTCATTATTATCAGATTGTATTGAAACACATTGATTTCAATGTCAATCCATTCATGGAGTTGATATAGATAGTGCATACCAAAATATTGAAACATACAAATTTGTGTCCAGCATGACCAGAGATTTGTTTTTGTTTGCCATTGTTTGGCCCTGTAGCTCTCAGCCTACCATGGTTAACAGATCACAACCATTTATCTCCCTTAGCAGCTCACCATGGGGCAGGACCGCAACACTCTTCACCACCTCAACTCCCTGCACCTGCACCTGCATTTAACATACGGAGAGTTACTCAAGGTAGGGACTGATCTCTGAAATATTAGTAGATTATTATTATATTATATATATTATATTATTAATTATTAGAATAGAAAGGCCCCATGTGTATTATCAGTCATGGTTAACAGATAACTACCATTTAATAAAAAAAAATTCCGCCTCTCGCACACCGCCCACCTCACTATGTGCCAGGAACGGCAGTCCCTCCACAACTCCCTCCACCCTCACACCAGCCCTCAACGTGCAGCGAACAGAGGAGCTTTGTAAGTCATGTTTCTTTTTAAATTGAATCTCCTTAATACCTATCTCATATATTGTATTGTGTAAGCATACTTGGCTTTGGATGCTACATACCATAAACATAAACATATCTGTCTGTTTGATTACAGGTGCTGTGAGGGAAAAACATGGTGACCACGGTCTGCCACGGACACTGAAGTCACCAAACACGCAATCAGGTGTTTCAATCGGCGTGGATCGGGCAACGAGGAGAGATGTGTTCCGCCTCCATCCACACAAATGGAGTAATAGGAGAAATAAGCATTAAACAATCTTTTATTGAACTTCTTGTCATTCACCAGTTATTCATTTTCTGATATTTTAGCTGTGCATAGCGCAGTATTTCATTGAAATTGTAGCCTATTAGATAAAATATTTCATGTCTGCACTGACCTAGGCCTATAAAGCACTAAATTAGGTTTTGACCACAAAATGAATGTAAAGTAGCCTAGGCAATGTAGGCTACTTAAAGGAGAATTCCGTGTGATATTGACCTAAAGTGTATTGAAACATGATACCGAGTGTGAACGTATGTCTCATAGCCCATCTCGGCTTGTCCCCTGCACTCCAAAATCTGCTTCGGCATCGGGCTAGCCATGCAAATAAATCACTGTTTTACACCCATTTACGAGGCTCAATGTATCTCCACACTTCATTGGTAGACTTCCGAGGGCCCTGACATTAAAAACGAGACATTGAGAACTTTGAAAAAGCACTGGTAGTTTACTTACAAGACGATTTATACAGACAGTATCTTCACGTAGTTTAGCGTTTGCAGCCATCTTGAATTTAGTCCCACACAATAAATTAATTTATATTACTATACACCAACTGGCGATAAATTCGAGCGACGAGTAAGAATGAACAGGTATGATAAGGGATCAGATTCCAAAAATAATTCAGTGGAAATGCATGGATTCCAGTTTCTTCCAGTAGCAGCAACTGGAACCTTCTCAGAGAAGTGATATTTCCTCTCATTTCCTCTCTGATAGCCCTCCGGTGTGGTCAGTGTAATTAATTTGTGGTCTGTTGTGTGCACTGTGGACCTCGCTTTAGCACAAAGCCGTGAGGTCATGGTAAGATGTTGAGTTATCAGATACCACCTTCCAACTTCAGACCACACATACACACACAAACCCCCCCCCCCACACACACACACACACACACACTCACTCACACACACACATGCATATGCACACAGATACACAAAACACACCCACCGACACACACACATATGCATATGACAAATACACCAAAGACATAGGCATATAGAAAATTCACAAAATACACAAGTTTATTTAGAGATGGAGGTGGTCTGTGTACATACATCTAATCATTAACTCTTCTTCACTCAACATGTCATGTTGGGCTTGCAACAATTTCGTCCGATAAGAAGCTAATACACAGTGACAGCATAGTGAGGTCGTCTGTGTGATGTAAATGATTAAATGTATGTACACATCTAATCATTTACTTCAACTTCATTTCAACTGAATTTCACCTCGTGACACCAGGGCTGGATCAAACAAGCCAACTTCGCAATGGTATTGCATAAAAACGACCAGAGATAAGTAGAGACGGAGAGGGAGAGAGACGCATGAATTTAGAAGTTCAAAACAGTCTTGGAAACCAATAGGAAGTCCAGGGTTATTACAGTCTCCTCCGGGTCTCATTCAGGATGTATCCTCTAGCAAAATACGTTCTCATCCTCCAAATTATTATCCTCTTTTCCATGACCAGCCAGGCTCTGCTATGCGAGAATTGTTATGAAGTGTCATGCGTGGATCCTACGGACTGCAAGGGGGGGCTGGTGCCTGATCTCTGCGGGTGCTGCAAAGTTTGTGGCAAGCTGAAGGGTGAGCGCTGCGGAGGACAGTTTGGATTGGGTGGGAACTGCGAAGAGGGCCTGAAGTGCATGTACAGACAACCATGGAATCCTAGCGGGTTTGGGGTTTGTGAAGGTCTGTATAGTCGACACCCTACGTTCGTTATATGCGTTTTGTGAAATTAATGTGACTGTTTGCAATACTTAGCTTCTCCCAATTTCTTATTATTTCTTAATAATAGGCCTACGATTGATAGTACCTAAATCTATAATGACATTGTCATTGGCCAGTTTGTATAGAAGTGGCATTTATTATTGTACGTTTATCATGCTTATCGTGAAAAAGTTAAACATGACATAGGCCTATCATGATGAACATGCCCCACCCAGAAACCAAGTAGTCAAAAAACAGATGCACAAAACTTTGCAGGAGAAAGGTTCAAAAACAAGGAAACTCAACAAAACAAAAACCCCTGCCGTGGATTTTTTCAAAGTTTACACTAACAGAACCCAGACCTAAAACTGTGATAGGAATGTTTGGAGAAGGCTGCAATTGTTTTCTTTCATCGTTAAGCAATACATAATTTCCTTCACTCACAGAATCCAGGCAGTAGGCTTCCAGTTGGGGCAGAGAATGAATGTCATGAAATTGGTGAGTAGGCCAATCTCTTTGACCTGATCACAAGGTTGAAGTTATCACATATTTCACTTAGATTATATTCTTGAATGGTAAAAATGATAAAACTCAAAGTATACTTTCTTTGCTGTTTGTGGGTAGTCTAGCTATCTATTTGTTGTTGTTTTTAAATAAAAAACCTTCTCACATTCAATGCAGTTTTACAATTGTGAGGAAATAGGAGAGCCTTATGTATTCTGCACCATGTCAGTGAAGTGGGAAAACAGAATTTACAGACCAACATACATACTGTATAACTTAATTCAGTTCA
Source organism: Alosa alosa (assembly GCF_017589495.1). Classification (NCBI taxonomy): domain Eukaryota; kingdom Metazoa; phylum Chordata; class Actinopteri; order Clupeiformes; family Clupeidae; genus Alosa; species Alosa alosa. Next base: position 22,576,079 of record NC_063209.1, on the reverse strand, counting down.
GAAGCAATCCATAAAAGACAAAACATGTGCACATAGTTTTAACAATTCAGCTGGTACCAATGCACCGGTTGAACACAATTGAACATTCTAAAGAATATATGGGTTCATTCTGAGCCTGATTAGGGCTCTGGGTTCATTGACCAGAACCTCTAATAGACCTCTCTCTAGGGCTCTGAATTCAACATGGAATTCTAGAACCTTATATTGTTGCAGAACAGAATCTTCTGTTAGAATGTTAAAAAAAACTCCCTTGCTGACATCTGCACATCTGTCTTTCTTTATGGTCAGCTTCGAGGCGAGCTCATCCAGAATGGTCAACCGAACATGTGATTGCTGCAAAAAGAGAATGGAGCTGCAGGACCAGTGCTCTGCCAGTTTAAATTTGCTATGTGTTTGCAGTTTGTACAGTTTAAATCAGCATCAGAATGCTATTCTATACAACTACCATATCTAACAGCATGATTATTAGACTTAATTTTAGCCCATATACTATGATACCAATTACATGAGTGAAATGTAATGTAGTATGAATTGCTTGTTAATTAACCAGCACCAATAAATGCATACATTTGCAACCAAATTGATAAGAATTAGACCTCAATTTGATACATGTGCTCTCAGTGGTAATTTCCAGTCTTCACAAGGTTCACTTATCGACTTTGCAACATTTTCCTCAGCTGAAGAGGTTAATACAAAATGACGGGCTAAACATGGGAATGCATTTCTTTTTTTCCTTTTCTCTCAGTCTTTTCTCTGATTAAAGCACTGATCTGATTCTGATTCCTTTGACCATCAGGCAATATGGTTAACACATGGGTGAATTTCTGACTGAAGGTGATGCATGCTTACAATACAAACATGCATCTGGTTTACAATACAAACATTCATCTTGTTTACAATACAAGCATGTATTTTGTTAACAATACAAGCATGCATCTTGTTTACAATACAAACATGCATCATATTCAGGCAGATATGCACAACTCTGCAAAAAGTTGAATGTGTTCCCCTAATTTGAAGCTACTGGAATATGACTCCTTTAGTGATAAAAGCATGGGAAGATTGTCAACTCTCTGTTTATATAAGCTAGTGTTAATAATTCTGCAGGTCAATACAATTAAACTAGTGTTAGTGATTACTCAAGCAACCTGCTGTGTTCCTACCATATGAAAAAAAAAAGATCTCTCCGACCAAGGCACTCCGTAAGATAAAAATGTCTTTAATACAAATTGGACATTTCCAAAAAGGACCTTATTGGCATGAAATTAGACTTACTGTAGGTTTGAAAGGTGTCTTGGCACCAACAATGGGATTAGAATTCATGTTGCCTAAGATCCACAAGAATCTGGAACACCCTGAGGGGAGACCAATCATCTCAGGCAATGGATCATTGACAGAGCCCTGTTCCCAGTTTGTGGACTTTTTTTTATAAAACCTTTAGTGCGGGATATCCCGTCTTTCATTGAAGATACCACTGATGTTGTATGCAAACTGATGAATATTACCAATGCTACTGACTGTTTTAGATGTAGCCTCTCTGTACACTAATATTGACCACCAGGAAGGCCTATCAGCTTAACAGCATTACTTGTCATTTCAATTTCAGCTTCAGCGTTTAAGACGCATCTGCAGTAATAACTCTGATTTTGAAAAAACAGGCCAAAGATATGAAATTGAGATTTTGTAAAAGAGGTTATTCCCCAATTCTAATCGACAGTGCAATAGAAAAAGCCCGTTCTCGAAATCAGCCTGACCTCCTGAAGAAAACAAATATGGCTAAAAACAATCCCAAAAGAGAAAAACAAATAATTAGGTTCAATTGGAAAATGATTAATAGTGATCCATTTTTAAAGGACATTTTCCTAAATCCACCTATGACAGTTTTCAGAAAAGCATCATCTATAAAAGACAAACTGTCAGGAACCTGGCTCAAAAAGCATGGTTGCAAAACCTCTCTGGGGAACCTATACATGTGAACATGGTTGCTTAAAGACCTCTGGGGAACCTATACATGTGAACATGGTTGCTTAAAGACCTCTGGGGAACCTGAACATGTGGGTCATGTAAACACTGTGAGGGTGTCATTGGGGGCAGCCATGGCCTACTGGTTAGTGGCTTCGGCCGGTTCGAACCCCGACCAGTAGGAACGGCTGAAGTGCTCTTGAGCAAGGCACCTAACCCCTCACTGCTCCCGAGTGCCGCTGTAGCAGGCAGCTCACTGCGTTGGGATTAGTGTGTGCTTCACCTCACTGTGTGTTCACTGTGTGCTGAGTGTGTTTCACTAATTCACGGATTGGGATAAATGCAGAGACCAAATTTCCCTCACAGGATTAAAAGAGTATATATACTTATACTTACTTACTTATTCAGTGCAAGATATTCCTTGATCTGAAAACCTAAAAGGAATATAAAACCAATGGCTTTATCAATTGTAGTTCTCAGTTTGTTATATATCGCCTACAGTGCCCATGTGGGTGCTGTATTTAGGACAAAGAGGAAATGAAAAGAAGGCTTTTCCGAACACAAATATGCAATACGGTTCAACAATAAAGACTATCCAATGGCCAAACACTATAGAGAAATGAATCACTGCGACCCTTCATTCTTGAGAGTCCAGGGTACTAAGACGATCACTGCGACCCTTCATCCTCGAGAGTCCAGGGTACTAAGACGATCACTGCAACCCTTCATCCTTGAGAGTCCAGGGTATTGAGACGATAAAGAAAACTGTAAAGGGATAGGAGGGGATAGATTTAAAATGCTGCTGCAGCGTGAAACTTTTTGGATCTAAGATAAGGAGATAGCCTAGGCCCTTTTTGTAGAAATGTCCATTGTGTAGTCTACTGTGTTTGCTTTTTTTTCTGAGTAACTGCAACTTCTATATGATATTTCCTCTCTAAATGGACATATTTATCTCCTGATGATATGATACAGTGTGATTATGATATAGTTGTGGGTGCCTGTACAATCTGTTTTTTTGTTTTCTGTTTTTAAGTATATAAGTGTATATTCTTTTGATCCCGTGAGGGAAATTTTACTCTGCATTTATCCCAATCCGTGAATTAGTGAAACACACTCAGTGAGGTGAAGCACACACTAATCCTGGCACAGTGAGCTGCCTGCAACAACAGCGGTGCTCGGGGAACAGTGAGGGGTTAGGTGCCTTGCTCAAGGGCACTCCAGCCGTGCCTACTGGTCGGGGTTCGAACCGGCAACCCTCCGAAGTGTCCGAAGTGCTAACCAGTAGGCCACGGCTTTTCTTTTCACAATGAATTGTGTTTGGCATGTGATTGCTCTCCAAGATCTGTGAGAGGGGCGGGTCTTAGTAATTGATTGCTTCGGATCTAATTAAGCAATTAACACCTGTGCTCTATGCCTGCACTAAAACCATTCATTCCTGTGTTGTCTTACTATGCCCTGAAGAAGGCCCAAGCTGCTACGCGTGGGCATTTTTAGGTCCTTTTTGGACATTTCCAATTTGTATTAAAGACATTTTTATCTTACAGAGTGCCTTGGTCGAAGAGATCTTTTTTCTCATAAGTTTTGGGTGTGTTGGGAAATGATGATGAATAGCAAGGTGGCGTTGTGCTTCTCAGAGAAGTGATATTTCCTCTCATTTCCTCTCTGATAGCCCTCCGGTGTGGTCAGTGTAATTAATTTGTGGTCTGTTGTGTGCACTGTGGACCCCGCTTTAGCACAAAGCCGTGAGGTCATGGTAAGATGTTGAGTTATCAGATACCACCTGCCAACTTCAGACCACACATACACACAAAACACCCCCCACCCCTACACACACACACACACACACACACACACACACCACACACACACACACACACACACACATGCATATGCACACAGATACACAAAACACACACACACATATGCATATGACAAATACACCAAAGACATAGGCATATAGAAAATACACATGTGTATGTGCCCGTCAATGTGTATGTCTATATACATATACATACACAGACATACACACCAACATATACACACACACAGAAGAGACATTGTGTCTCAATGGGACCTTCCTGAGGGGTATTTCTAGGTTTACTGGCTTAACTGGGTATGTTAACCCAGAGTTAGCGGTAAACCTGGGATTTCAGTTCCAGAACGCTCAAATATGATCAGGCTATGTAAGTAACTATGGTAACATAGGCTCTGAAGTTAACTGGGTATGTAAACCCAGAGTAAACGGTAAACCTGGGATTTCAGTTCCAGAAAGCTCAAAAATGATCTGGCAATGTAAGTAACTATGGTAACATAGGCTCTGAACTTAACCTGGTAGGGGTAGGTTTTGTTCAGTTTATGTTCAATTATGTTCGGTTATTTCAGTGCATGTTCAACCAGGCCGCTATTTTTACACTTGTCACACAATGACGTTTCATTTTGAAGAAGGTCCGATTGACAAAGAAGCACAAAATCATGTAATATTTATCCGTGGAATTAGCTGTGAGAGGGCTATAAGACCACGACATCACATGATAGCCCATCCTTTCTTTTCCAAACGTTATAGTTTTTCCGCTGAATCCTAAATTGGGCTAGGCTACTTGAAAAGTATTCTCTACTCCATCCCTACATTAGGCTACGCATGGATTAGAATAGAATAAAATAAATCTTAGCTAGCCAACACCATAGGACATTTGCCTTTGGCTCACCAGACATCGGATGGACAAAAAACATCTCAGACACACTGAAGATATAATTACAGTGCAGTAGGCTAAAAAAAAGGGAAAACATATAGAAAATGAATAAATAAGTTTAAATATAGACTAGGCCTACACAACAGCTCAGCCAGGTATGTGTGTTGTCACTAGTTTGGTTAAGAATGCCGATGGAATTTGGGATAAAATAGTTTTTCAATAGGCTACACTTTTTGCCTCTCTCCAAATACTTGAAATTATGTGCATCTATGATCGCTCTCCGACTGGGAATTTAGTATTGGAGATGCAGAGCATATCGGCAAGCTGTCGGTCGGTGCGTAAAGTTTGCCTTGCGCTAAAGCAGTTCCTGCGCAACTTCATTCGTTTTCCTGGACACAAACCCACGAGGATCATTAGAGTGTAATTTCACCAACTGGCAGGTCAGCATCACGTATTAAATTTTCCAAATGTGCACCGAAATGTGTCCAATAGGCTACCCATGCCTTCCGGCACCCTTCCGATGATGGAGGCGCAAAAGTTTAACTTGGCCCACAGCAGAACCCACGTTAAAATAGAAAATTACATTTGTGGCCCACTCAATCTGTGACAAGGTAGGTTAGTTTAATAAAGCATCATTTAAAGCAGTCAATACAATAGCCTATGTGATGTCCACTGAATTATTTAATTGTGCTTTTGACATTAAATAGGCTATCCTAAACGTAGGCCTACGCATTTCAGTGGTCAGTTAGGCTATTCTCTGCCAAGCAAGGTCTCGGACGCAGACGCTTAAGTATTGCTCTTTTTTTGTTATTACAGTTCTCTCCTCCTTGTAAGCCTCACTACTCCGCCTCTGAAAAATACGGTGCTCTTCATTTCGCCGATTTCACTCATGGTTTCGACTCTCAATAGATGATGCCTTTATAAGTTCGCCGTGAACGTGCACAACTCTAGGTTATCTAACACAGGGTTAATTGAACTAACTGGTAACCGGTGTTTTGGAACCGACAGCTCGGGTTTAGTCGCCACAGGTTCAGACAACCCAGAGGTTAAGTTTTATCTCAGTGTTTGTTAAACCTCCTTTCTGGAATACCCCTCTGGTAAAATAAAGGTTAAATAAATAAATAAATAACAGGTGTGACTCCACAATTAGAAAAGTATGTTTCTTCGACGCCATAACTCACTGGTCCCCTGCTACTACTCTCCCCGTGATTTTGGTCCAAGTCCAAGATATACTGTTTTGTGGTGTCTCGCTGAAAAACAGAATGGCTGAATGTGTGGACAAGTTAACCCTCTAGGCGCCACGGTCGAGTTTACTCAACAAGATGCGGTACTGAATAAAACGGCCGATTTAGTCAAATAGGGTGTCATATTTCATTCGACCTCCACTCCACTAGATGGCAGACATGTCATACGTCATCCCCGAGTTGAAAAAACGGCATGCTTTAAACAAAACTTTCTAGCTACAGCGCATTGAATCAGTGCGCGAAATACCGGAGCTAGTGTGCGTGTGAGCCACTTTGTCAGAGCGATATTGTCAACGTCAGCAAGTATTTGCATTAAATTATCGTCTAATGGCATCAAAAAAGTTTACCTGAAATGAAGTGTTGGGTTTTCTATTCGCGGACCCTGATTCTGAAGGGGAATATCTGCCTTCAGAAAATGACGGTGATTCGTTTAGTGAGGCTTCAGATGCGTCCCTGCCTTGCAATGATGCAGCTGGACAAAGTGAGAGTTTACTCCATAGTTTAGCTTACACCAAGCACAAACGTTGAATCGTTTGCCCAATGTCACTGGTGGGAATAATGTTTCACGGGTTCGGAGTGTTCATCGGGAAGTTAGCAGGTAGGGCTGCACGATTATGGCTAAAATGATAGTCACGATTATTTTGATCAATATTGAGATCACGATTAATTATCACGATTATTTGCTTATTTCAACCAAAACAAATTTTATTGTCACATATGCTTTCACATCCATATTTTGCCTTATTACGCTAATGTACAAATATGTGCGTTAAAATAAAATAGGTCCTCTTATTCACCAAAATTCAGTGCATCTTAAAAAAATAAATAAAACAATAAAGAAAATGTAACAAAATTTCAACAGGGCACTAGTTTCCATTTTACATTGTGTAAATATATTTTAGGAAGCAAAATATAAACTTGTTGTACCTGCATAATGGATGTGAATAAAACTCAAAATATACAATTATTAAAAAAAAGAAATATTCCATAACAGAATGTAACCAAATGAGAACATTTCAAGGCAGAATTATGTAGAAAAGACTAGTTTACAGGTTTTTGGAAAGAAACACTAGCCTGTCAACATTTTCTGGCTTGAGGGATGAGCGAAGGCAGGTCACCACATTCCCCCCTGTGCTGAACACCCTCTCAGAGGGAGAACTTGTAGCCGGGATATAAGTACTTCTTCGCCAGTTTTGAGAGATGTGGGAAGAGTCTCTGATGTTCCCTCCACCAGTCAAGTGGGTCGTCCTCACTGTCTAGGTTACCTGATTGTAGGTACGACTGTAGCTCAGAAGATATAGCTTGTTGCTCTTGGAGAGGACTGGATCTTTGTGTGGCTCCCTCAGCAGTCTTGAAGAAACTCCCCAAGGTCTTTTTCTTTTTTGTAGTAGGTGCATCCTCAGCAGTCTCACCATGGGGATCAGTTGGGCCCATCTCCTTGAGGAGTGCAGTAAATAAGATATGAATACTGAATAGCCTTAATAATCTAAACCTATCCAACACTCATTTCCAGAGAGTACATTACACCACTGGATTTCATTTTAATCCACTTAAAAACATTATTTTATCATACATTCTGTGTATCTAACATCAATATAATTACTTACAGCCATGGCTGCAGGTGTAGTCCTCGCCATTTCAGAAGTCAGTCTGGCATGAATTGGTGCAACATTGTCCTCACTGACGTATCTCAGCTTGAACCGTGGATCAAGCGCAGAAGCCATATCAAGCAGTTCTTGTGTCAGAGGATCATTGTATTTTTCTTCCAGATAGCTCAGGATCTTTGTCTTGATGGTGCAGGTTAGGTCTGTCTCGCCATCATTCACTTTCAAGATGGAGGATCTAAAAAGGTGGAGGACTGGTTTCACAAAGGAAACACTGACATACTTCTCACTGGAAAGCGCATCTGTAAATTCCGATAGAGGGCTGAGGGATTTGTTGATGGCCTCGAGGACGTCTGTGTCCTGCCAGGTGGGGATGAGGTGTCGGGCTTTTCTGTCATCGGACAAAACCTGAGAAATCGCCCTCTGCTGCTCCAGGACTCGTGCGATCATTGCCTGCCTTGATCCCCACCTTGTGGGACACTCGGTCTTCAGTGTATGCTCTGGAAGCTTCAGTTCTCGTTGTGCCTTTGATAGTTGCTTTTTACGTCGCCAGCTGTAAGAGAAGCTGCTTACCAGCTTTTTGCAGAGACCCACTGCTCGGTCAATCCGAGGATCTCTCATTGCATACTCTAAGAACATTAACAAATCATATGTAAAATTAAACCACAGATTTGATAAACAACCCCAATCATATTATTCAAGATTTAAGTCAAATGCTATGTCAGACAACATAAGTAAAGCTGTTTGATTTTGGTTTCTCAACACTAGCAGAAATAACAGTTATTATATTAGGCACACATTAGTAAAATAAGTACTACATTACTACAATTACAACTACAATTATCACAAATTGCATAATAGTTCAATGAATTATATATATTTTTAAATTAATATACAATTATTTTATTTTATATATATATAACTTTTACTCCCCTATTGCTAGATGGAGTCTGTGGCCAAAGCACTGGAGCCTAGTCCAATTATTTAGAGAAGCTGCCTTCACCACATTAGCTCCGTTGTCTGTTGTAATGCAGACAAGCCTCTCTTCCTGCGAGCTCCAAGATGCCATCGCCTCCCTCAGGCCCTGAGCAATTGACTCTCCCGTGGGATCTTGCGGGAAAAAAGACGTTTGCAAGCATCGACTCTGCATGGCAAAATCCTCGTTGATGTAATGAATTGTCAAACTCATGTACGGATCCATTGTCCTGCTTGACCACAGATCCATTGTAGTTGCAAAGTACTTTACATTAGCAAGATCACTCTCTATTTCCCCTCTGCGTTTTCTGTACATCGCAGGTAATGCCACCTTGGAAAAATAATTGCGCGAGGGGATCACGTATCGTTTATCCAGAGTGTTGACCATGAATTTGAAGCCTTTGTTTGTCACCGTGTTTATTGGGCACATATCTTTGGCCAAATGAAATGCGACTGCATTCGTTATTTCACGGTGTCTTTGGTTGGTGGATGGGTATGGTGATGCGCTAAAGAGGCTCGCTTCGATGGATGCCTGAGTTGATGTTGTGGGTTGATTAGTCTTTGCAACACATTTCTTGGCCGTCATACATTCATCGTAATGAACTTTATGGTGTTTTTTTAAGTGGTTAAAGAGGTTCGTTGTGTTGCTTTGTGGCGCCAACACAACTTTACGGCACTCTTTGCATATGATCTGTTCTTGTTTTGTGTCACTTGCCTTGAACCCAAAATGCTTCCACACAATGGATGACGATCCGATTCTCGGGACAAGCCCCTCGGCTTCGCCCTCTGCTACGTTTGACATGTTTTTGTTTTCTTTGTTAAGATTGATAGCCTTTCGAAATTTCCCCCTCTTTACTCTGGTCTCTGTCACTGTCTACATCTAAACTAAGCTGCGCAGTGCAGGGACCAACTCTGACTGGCTCATGGAGGCACGTGATCAAACCGTGGTTACGGAGCGCTAGAGTGGCTTTGCAAAAAAAAAAAACATTGAACGGATGGAATTAAACATTTTAAATATCGCTCGATCACGCAAATTTGATCGTGGGAAGCCAAAATCGAGATCGTGATTAAAATTCGATTAATTGTGCAGCCCTATTAGCAGGGTGTTAGTGGTGTGGCGAACGAGGCTGGAGATAGCCTAATGTCCATAGCGCTAGCTTCTGTCTTCTGAACGTGTGCCTCTCCGCAATCGCGGCGACAGTAACGTGGTGGAGCCTTTGTCTAATGCCACTGGGTATGTTAGACGAGGTCGGCGCTCATAGGACAGTTAGGGGGAACGAGAGGCAGTGTGGGGAGTCGCAATGAGAATGACAGTAGACCTAGTCCGAAGCTGCGAAATTCTCTCCACTCGACGCAAGCCTTGAGGCAGATCTGGCCATACTGCTCGCAACAGGAGCAGAGGTGGTGACACGGGGCAGGAGAGCCATTAGGCCATGCATAGTCTATCACAAGATGATGGGAATGCCGGCCCTGTATGGATAGGATATGGATAGTCATTATCTCTACAGCAAAAGGCCTGCTACATAAAAAAAAAAAAATTGTCAGCCATTTATTAGTAATGATTTACACTGTTGATTATCTATTTCCCTGACCATTTAGGACATGTGTTCTTTTTTTGTGTGTTCATGTCCTTGTGATGTGTGTGTCTTTGTCAGCTAAGAAAAAAAACAACAAAAAAAAAATCAACAAAAACAACAAAAAAGAAAAACAAATACTAACATTGTCTCTTGTCTTGTCTCACATCTCACTCCTGATCTGTGCCTTGCCGTGGCAAGTGAGCTTTTGAACTAAACAGGTCTTGTCTACTGTACTTGTGTTTGTGTGTCATCTGAATAATATATATGTGCCCCATACATGGAATCAGAGTGCCTACTGTATGTAGTAAATGGAAAATCTCTACAGCAAAAGGCCAGCCTACCGCTACATGCATTTGGTTTGTTTCTGCCATTTATTAGAAATGATTTATACAGTTTGTTTAGTACTTACTATTTACCTGAGCATTCAGTATTGTGCAATATAGCATACAGAAGGTGAGGGACATTTTGGGGGGAAAAGAAGTGGTGCATTTTATCATTCAAACATGCAACTTTTCATGAACATTCTATAATCCAAGATGGCCGCCACCATATGATGTCATAATATGTAAATTAGATATAAACATTTAATCTCTACATAAACTTTGGGTCATCCTTAATATTTCTCTAATTTACAGAAAGTCTCTATCTCTTATCACTTTTAAGATATAGCCTTTTGAAATGAAGATGTCAAAATCGAACGTTTCAAAAAAAACCTCTGGCGCCTAAAGGGTTAAGATTTTGAGTTATCAGATAGGCCTACCACATGCCAACTTCATACCACACATATATATTATTAGATAATAAAGTGTAGATTCATAAATAGAATAAGTAATAAGTTAGGTCTAATAAATAGAATAAATAAGATTTTAAAAGGTTAAAAACATTTAGAAGAATATAACAAGAGTTTAAGGTATATATTGTGATATGTATGGAATTTCATGGTTATGCATTGGTTTATAAGAAATGTAATGTTTGTTTCTAATTTCATAGCTAAAGAAATGTTGTTAGGATATTATGTTTTGTATCTAAAAGAGGAAATGCTGGAAACATGTATTTTATGTTACATTTGTATTATATGAGCCAATGAGTGTTTAGCTAGAGGTCAAGGGTTATAAGGAAGTAACTGGGAGAAAGGATGACACGAGGTGTGTGCGTGAACGAGAGGAGAAGCAAGCGAGGACGAGAGTGGAAAGAGTGAGAAGTTTGCCATAGTGTAACACAAGTATAGCGGATCTTTTAGTGGGTAAAACACTCACATAAGTCTGGAAGTGTTTATAGACGGACGGCAAGTGAGTCTTAGTGTAACATTCAACAGTGGTGTAGTTGTGTTCGTGAACTTCGAGAACTCTGACCGAGAGTTTCCCGCGAGTGAAAGCCATATGCTAGTCAACAAGACCTAGCACTACTGGATTGTGAAGGACTTTGCATGAGGGTAGCCTGATCGGCTACTTATCCACGCACCATTCAACTAACTCCGAGCTCCGGATCTCCACGACCAACAGTTAGGCCTGTCGCGATATTCAATAAATCAATTAATCGCATGATAATTAAAATTAGCGCGATCATTTTTCTGGCCGCGATAAATGCCATTTGCATGCTTGTTTGTTTTCCTCCTCTCTCTCTCTCTCGGGTCCTTAGAGTAACGATGAGTGAACCCTGATGTCAGTCACTTGTCAGTCGCATGGTGTGTGGCGAGGCGGGACTACTGGCGTAGCCTACCACAGAGTGCAGCTAAAGAGCCGCGTGAGAAGTATACCGGTAGGCACTAGGCAGAGAGAAAGCGAGTTCGAGTAGGCTACAAATAAAGACAAAAAAGATGGAATTCACCTTTGGCTAAGCCACACCCTAGAATGTAGATTGACCAATCACAGCGCAGCCAACAACGAGCTCCCATAGAGGTCCGACACTTTTTCACATCGCTCCATTGACTTTAATGCAGGCGTCTCATATTTTCGGTCTCTGCAGGTAGTTTGATCAAAAATATGGTTAAACGTTGTGCCTGGGGCATTTGTAATACAGATACGCGTTTCCCAGAAAGGTTGGAGGGGGGTGTCCGTTTTTTTCCCCTTCCCAAAACCGAAGTCAAATCCTGACAAGTGTCGTCTTTGGATTAAACTCTGTGGACGTCCTCACAGTCAGCTAAACCCCTCGAGGATCAACAAGCACACTTTTGTGTGCTCTAAGGTAAAAATTTTCTTTTAACCTTACTGTGAAGTTATATGATATACTAGTTAGACAATTTTATGCTGTGTTAGGTTATGATTTCGGTTCTCTACCCTAATTATTGAAGAATCAATGTGCTAGCAAGCAAGCAAGTTTAGGGATAGCTTAGCTATCTCGTAAATCAGGATTGTTTTCTTTGACTAGCGGCTGGATGTTAGCTAACTTCGTTATTAAAGATACAAACACCTAACGTTAATGTTACAGATACGCTGTGGTAGTTTTTAAGGTGACTACCGCCAGCGTGTTGCCACAGTCCAACAATATTTTACATCACTATTTCAGCATTTTGTTAATGGAGAACCAAGTCCCGAATCCTCAAATCCAGTCCCTGCTATTCCTGGTGGAGGAAGTGCAGTCAAAAGTCGAAGACTGCCAACTAAGAGGTATAATTAAATAATTCAATCACAGAAAAAATATTAGTCACAACACAGTATCAGAAAAATATCAAACACTTTAATCGATTTTACATATGTATTTATTTGTATGTATCTATTTACAGAGGCATCTCCACAGTATCAGGCTCATCAGTGCAGGACATCACATCAGAGGAGTTGTCCATGGTCATTGAAACAGGTAGGCTACAGTTCATGTGACGGTTGTGGACTGTCATTGCACATTGTAGGGAGAAAGTGCTCAAAAAAGTACCAGTCAAGTTTATCTTTTATTTTCCTCCACATCTCGAGATCAAAACAAATTTGCTCCAGGTGATAGTCACTTTCACATGACACAAAAAGGTCACACCATGGCATCCCAGTTATCCCCAATTGTCCCATGATTTGGAAGTAATATTCGTGAGTACGATTGAGCCTGTAGGTGTCATCGCTACCCTTTTTAAGGTACTGGCAATCGGTGTAGCTGATTTTCATTGGACATTTAATTTCGAGTAGTCCATAGGTCTCACTCTCACCACTCTGAACCCTTCTGTCCGGGGATGTACCCAAATAGGGGGCGTTAGGGTTGATGACAAACCCACACACTTGCACATCATTACCAGTGATGACCGCATACTGGGCTGCAGCGGCTGGCTCAAGCTCCAGGCCTCTCTTCATGGCTTTTGTCATGATGCTCTTCTTCTTCCTCTGCATGATGATGGCAAGTTGTTCAAAGTCAGCTCTTCTAGAGAATATTCTTTTGAAGGACGATGAGGTTAGGCGAATAGAGCGGACATGATGCCAGATGTTGTTGCTACTCTGCTGTCTGGTGTTTTTCTCAAATGCCTCTGCCTCAGCCTTTGAGAGACTACTATGGTACTGAACCTTTCCATTTGCTCTTTATTAAGGACAGTACAGAAAGAGCCTGGCTGTGGTGGCAAAGGGAATGCTGGGAAGTCACTGGAGTTTGATAGGGAGGATGCTTGTGAAGTGTTGTCCAATAGTGGGAGCTGTATGCATTGAAGGGGAAAAGAACATTTATTATTTACATTACGTTTCTTTTTTTTTTTTTTTTTTTTTTTACTAGGCCTCATTTTATTAATGTCATTGTTATGTTTTTACACAGAAAACCAGATTCACACAGCAGACCAGATTCCCACAGAGGATCCACACCAGGATCGCACAGAGGACCAAGAAGAAATAAATCAATTAAAGAGGCAACTTGCCGATAAAGAAAAAGAAAATGCTTTGCTGAGGGAAGAGATTCAAACTCACTCATCTCACTCACCCACACCCACACATTACCAACTCACACCAGAGACTATATCTAACTGCAATGTGCCTGAGTACTTTAAGTACAGCTACAGGTTTTAGTTATGATGAGTTCAACAAGCTGTGTGCTTTTTTTAGGATACCCAGTACTTCAACGGATACACAAACACTTAGACCTGTGACATACCACAGAGTAGATCAGCAAATCAACCTCATGCCTTTAAGACAACAGTTCCTACTTGTGCTTATGAAGCTGAGGCAAAACTTTGATCTGAAAGAGCTGGCCTTCAAATTTCAAATTCCAGAACGAACTGTTAGCACTTTATTCAATTCATGGATTGATTTCATGTATGGTAGGCTAGGCAACATGTCTATTTGGCCACACGGACACAATAACAGAAAACATGCCTGACAACTACAGGGCAGAGTTCCCAACAACATTTGCTATTCTTGATGGTACAGAGATTAAGACAGAAAAACCAACATCACTGTTACTTCACTGTTACTACTGTTAAGTCAGACTTACTCAAACTACAAATCTGCCAACACACTTAAATGTCTTATTGCCTGTGATCCTCGTGGTGCCATTATCTTTGTATCCACACTTTACACGGGATCAATCTCAGACCAAGAGCTATTTAGACAATGTGGGATCAAAGATTTACTGAAAGGTCTGCTTCAGTGTGGCTATCTTAACCCTTTGCAGACGGCCCATTCTAATTTCGGTACCCCAGTACCGATGACGTTCAGTCTAATAACTCCGCCATACCCCAACCAATTTTATCACTGAAAACGTCCTCAAAAACGTCACATCATAGGCTTTCTGGTGATATGATTGGTTAAGGGATTTGTGGCGCGAATTTCTTTTACTACGTGAAGGAAAAATCAAGAGTTGACGTCTCCCTCCACTAGAGGAAAAACAGCAGGAAGCACTATGCATCGTTGATCTTGACGTCGTCTAAAGGAGAAACTACTGGATCATCTGAGGTAAAAACAAGTCTTTTTGTGTTGTTATTACTTGTTATCCATGTTATTACTTCAAAATCGTTTTTAAAAGTTATTTTTGCTGGTAATTACACCTTGTATGCATGGCCGTAACATAATGCGTGTGTGTGTTCACTTCAGCTGATGATGGCAGCTGGTATTTTAGCACACCGTAATCTTTAGTAAACTCATCATTTTCAGTCATTTTTGGGGGGCTACTATATGTCAACCAAGATTACAGACCTACTAAGACTGAAACTTTAACGATTTGTTCTATTTTGAACGATGTTGCTTGCTTGTCATCTGATAGAAAACTAGCTAAGTTAGGTAACGTTAGCATCAGGAGAGGCTGCAACATGTCCTTGACGCGTAGTCGCGATAAAGTTCACTCCCGTGCTTCATGACTGCCAACTTTATGTCAAGTAGACCTAATCGGTATTTTATTGTCAAATAAACCTTTCATTCCTTCGTAATATGTATAACACATTTTACAGTTGTTTGTAGCAAAGTTGCTTAGATAGAAACATCTGACATGAATGACAACGTTAATGTTACGTTACCGACGTGAAGACTGTGTTGATCACCGATGGTGTAACGTAAGGATTTTATTCATTGACTGCTGTTTTCATGAATACATGACTGAAGATTTGTTATAAATGTGTTTTAGTATTGTTTAGCTTTTAGGCTGTAAGGTTGGCTGCTACGATTATGAGGTTTTTGGGTGGCTAACTATGATGGGAGCTCATACACCCAAGCCTACTCGTCAACACATTATTTTCTAAGGGGGTGTTTTGTCTTTACGCAACTGCAGTAGCCTATGCACGGTGTGTATGTGTATGCATACGCTGTTTAGATGTTTTCTGTCATATCTCCTGACTCATGTTAATAAATCAATTTTTGCTTTTAAGCTGGTATGCTATGTATGGTTTAGCCAAGGCAATAACACTTACTGTAGTGAGCTCTGAGACTAATGTTACCTCTCCAAGCAATATTGGAGTCCTCCAGTGACAATAATACTTTTAGTGAAAAGAGTCATGGTTGGTGGTGATTAAGATTATGTGGAAGTAATGTAAAATAAAACTAAACAACCTATTCACTATCAGACCTGTGATTTGTTATTTTAGATGGAGGGAGAGAAGTACGTGCAACTGGGGTGAAAGCAGCCGACTGCTGATGGCAAATATGACTCCAAGGACCACGATGGCATGGACATGGGACATGGATGGGTAGCTTCTGGATGAAGAAGAAGACAATGATGTGCGACAGGAGGAGATAATCTTCCATCATTCTCAGCTGGGTAAGCATGTTTGTGTGTGTGTGTGCGTCCATCTGGGCGCAAGCACATTTCTGGTTGTGATAAGAGTGTTGCTTATAACAATAATGAGAGGGATTATAGTGATAATAGTTTGGTTAGATTTGTAATTCAATTTCTATATTTCTTATCTGACAATTTCTTTATTTTGAGTTTGGTCGAGTCCCATGTCAGGTAGAAAGCATACACTTTGCCTATCCTTCCAACACAGACAGAGACACCAACTCCAATAGCATTTACACCCCATCGTCTGCTAGGCTTAGATGGACACACACACACACACAACCATGCCACAACTGTGACAATGCACACACCACGGATCTGGTGTGAATGTGGCGTTAGTGTATCACCTTATGTGTGGGGCAAATGATAGGATAATTATATATTGTATCGAATTATATGCTGTATGGTTGTTAAATGTATTGAATTTCTTCTAACGTTTTAATTGTTTATATATATGTGTGTGAATGTTAGTATGAATTGATGTTTTGTTCACCATGTAAGATTTGTTGATCTTTGTTATACTGTTGTCTTGTCATTCTTGTAGTTCTAATAGTTACTGCATGTTTGTAAACATATGTTTATGTTATTTACCTGAAGTTGTTGTTCCTGGTTATTTAATCACATTGTTTAAGACTTTTCTAAATAAAATGATTTATTTCCCCTTTAAAAAACCTAACACATGTGCCAGTGTCTCTATATTCTTGTTTTCATAGTAGAATGAAGCACAGAGAAGCAGTTACAATCAGCTAGTCTGTCTTTCAGCCTTTATCTGTCCTCCCCACAATTGATTTAGCCTCTTCAGAGTACAGTAAGACATCCCATATTGAGCTTGTTTTTGATGGTAAAACAGCTTATTTTTTTTCCATGACCATTATATCTGTATTTTTAGGTCAGATGCCAAACCGGAAATGAAAACATTCTACTCTTTAAAAAATTCTACTTGTTACTGTTATGAGTAAATTAATCATAACTTCTGAACCAAAGGTGATAAATTGATTCTGTTTTTTTTTCACTGAGGAGAACACAACACTGGCTATCCTTTGCACACTATATCTACAACAGACATTAGGGGAAAAGAAAGATTCATCTTGACATTGATATTTTCACGTTTTTTGATGTTGAATTTTGAAGGTTTTGTTTAAAAACAATGTGTGTTACCCTCAAACTTATTAACTATGATATGTACCATTTTAAAGGGCTAGTTCTCCTGAGTTCTCCTCTCTCTCTACAATAGAAATTGGGAGAAAAATTAGATTAATCTTGACAAACTGATATTTTCGTGTTTTTTGGGGTTGAATTTTAAAGATATTTTTAAAAAATTATGTATGTTCTCCTCAAACTTATTAATTATATTTTATACCATTTGAAAGGGCTATTTCTCCTGATTAGAGTGGTGGGTATATTGTATCTTTGTCATGTAGCATAATCATACAATAAGCCTTTTTGTGCCATAAGGCCATCGAGTATGAAAAAATGGAATGTTTGGCACAGTCTGCAAAGGGTTAAGGCAGGTGATGGGCTCATGGTGGATAAGGGTTTTCTTATTGAGAAGGATGTAAAGGAGCTTGGGCTTAATTTGAACATTCCCCCCTTTGCCAAATCAAATAGTCAGATGCCAGCTACAGACGTTGAGATGACAAAGAAAATAGCCAAACACCGAGTACATGTAGAAAGAGCCATAGCCAAAGTGAAGAAATTTAAAATGGTTTCTGGACGGATCCCTAATGTCAGGCTTGGAAACATAAATCAGATATGGTTCGTGGTCTGTATGCTGTCCAATTTCCAGCCGAACATTATAAAAGCATAGGATACAGCACAATGATCTGTCTACACACAGCTAAGCTCCTGAATTTGATTTTTTTTTTTTTAACATGGTTCATAAATCAATTATTGTGTTGTTATTGTAAATTAAATCAAATGTATGTTGGCTATGTGACTGTAATAAAATGTCTTCCTGCAAATGATAAGAAATTAGTCATTATCTGTAACAGTTTTACATAATCTGCTTTACCTAGTAGCTCAAGCCACTTCCAAGAGGGTACTTCTCCTGACCTATCACTACATCTATCTGGGGTTTGCTTGCTATGTAGCTCATAGGTGTCCCTGTCAGCTGTCTCAATAACAACAAATCCTGATCTGTTACCTCCAGAGATGGCCCTGTGAGATGGAAAAGTCACACATTTCTACGTATGTCAAGTAATCTGAAATACAAAATACATTTCTGCTTATGTCATGTGCTCTCAAACACAGGCTACATGCAATTAAGTTGGTTATGGTGGAAGGACACAATGGGATAGCCAGCCCACATGGTGTTAAAAATCAACATAGCTGTGACTCACCCGTCATTGCTGTATTGGCAGAAGATGGGTCTCCGTTTTCGCTCTGTCTTGGCCCTGGCCACAACGACTGCTGTCACAGGCTGTGGTGCTACTTTAGCACCTCTTGGCTTATGCCATTGTTGGGGTAAGAATGTGGAGGACTGAACTGGCACAGCGTTTATGTGTTGTGCCTTGCAGAGATCCAGGGTATGGATAAGCCCAATGATGTGCGCGCAAAACCCTGTGGAGCTAACCATAACATCACCTTAAGTTAGAGTTTAAGTTGAATAGTCTACCGGTTGTTGATAGCACACGCTGAATTAATACAACGTAGAACTATACGTGCGTAACGTTAGTCTGTTTGCTTCGTAATAACGATTTTAGAAGTGAATAGAGACGTACCCAGCTTTGCATGAACAGTGTTGCTCCTTGATATTGTCAGTCCCAGCCTCCGTCTCGATTAGTAGGATATGCGGTGGTTCATTTTTTGACTGTGACCGGTATGCTTTTGCCTCTATTTGGATGCCTTGTTCTTTGCGTTTCACCTGTATGTCCTGAATATAGCCTTCGAACGCATATTGCAGACCCTTTTGTCTACTCCTATCGGACACTTTATTTGCTGCTTTATAAAAGTTTGACAAAAGTTCAGCAGGAAGAGCTGTCACAGCATAAGCCATGTTGTTGATCCCTAACCAGAGTCTTAGGATAACCAGTCAGAAAACCAGAGCCCAGAAGTTGTCGGACGTAGCAACAGTAACTAAGGGGGGCGGGGCTTAGCCTAAGGTGAATTGGTTTCTAAGCCAAACGCGACAGCTGCAGTGTGGGAGCATTTCGGATTTAAACCGAATGCCCGTGGTGAACCACTGAACGTGTGCGAGTCGGTGTGTCGCATTTGTTGGAAAACAGTCGCAATTAAAAGCGGCAACACAACAAACATGCATATGCATCTAAAACACAATCATCCGCTGCAGTTTTCCCAGTTGGGGAAAAAAAAACACAACAAGTGGGCCGTCTTCCTCTTCCCGAGGAAAATTCTCAGAAGGACAATATTATCGCTTATCGCAATAATTTCTGAGACAATTTATCGTCAAGCAAAATTTGTTATCGTGACGGGCCTACCAACAGTGAAGACGTTCGTTCACCCATTCCAACAACACCACGCTGCTGTGGTAAGGACGACAGTCATCTTGCCTGTGAGTTTTTGTTGCGCTACTGGCGCGAAAGAGCCATTTTGGTTTGAGGCTTCCACGCACACTAGCAACGATACAGGCCTTCAACACGAACTCTGACAACTGGTTGGGTACTCATTTTTGATTCATTTAGTTAATAATTGCCGGCTATAGGGTTTGGTATTTTATTTTAATTCAAAAGGAGTATTGTTTCTGTATACTTGAATGTTGATTGTATTACTTTTGATACCTGAAACTGAAGGTTGAGAACTATTGAAGGTTGAGTGTAATGTATGGGTAATGCATGTGTAAATAATAGTAAATAGTTATTTTTGCATATAATTGTGTGGTTATTAAGCTAAGGGGATATATTTCATTTAAAGGTGAAGTGATTCTATTCATTTAGATTAACCTCGCTATGTGATTAGTTAAAGGGGCCCTATTATGGTATTATTTACTGTTTATTATTTAATTTGTTGGGTCTAATAGAATCGATTTACAACGTTGAAGTGTCGTCGGCCATATTATTTTTCATCATACGTCTATCAGTATTACAACCCCTATGTGAAACGTCCGGTTGCTGAGAATTTTGAGGGAGTTAGAATCTTGGCGCTGATAGAAACGTCTCGTCAGACATTTGTAAGTTAGGCGATTATGGCGTCAGTGCTGCCTTACCAATTTGAACCAGAATCCGACCCCGAAAGCGATAATGGAGCCGATGGAGCCAATGATGAGCGCGATGTTAGTCGTAGATTGGACCAAGACGTTTCACTGTAGTAAGTTTTTAGTTTATTCCATTATCCACACCTGATTTACGAAATGTATCTCTATAGCCTAGCATCTAATTTAGCCCGAGGCTAGTAAGCTACTCGTACTAACAAGCTTTATTTGCCTGCCTGACATGGAATATAAGTGAACTGCTTTTGTCTGCCAAAAATAGTTAGTTCTATAACTTATAACATCTTTGTTACTTAGGTGCACTTGTGAAGTGGAGAACGTCTGCTGCAGAGAAATCACAAAGGTAAAACTGATTAACTGTAACTTTATGCTAGGCTACTACACGGTTTGGTGTTTATTTCTATGGACTGACCTAATGTCCTAGCATAACATCCCCTTTAGATGAGTAGCTTAGGCCTACTAGTGAACTAGGCTACGCATGTTTATGACATCTCTAGCATAAAGCATCAGCATTACACTTGTAATGGTAAACGAGTGATCTCACCAGTTCATTGTAGTCTCAGCCAGGTGCATACTGTATTATAATCATTGTTATGTAAAAAAACTAATCAATGATACATTTTTATAATTAATATGTAATGGTAAACGAGTAATCTCACCAGTTCACTGTAGTCTCAGCCAGCTGCATACTGTATTATAAATCATTGTTATGTAATAAAAAAACTAAATCAGTGATAACTTTTTTTTGTAAATAAAAGTCTGACAAGAAAACATGTTGCTTCCTGAATCAATATTGTCCATGCAGTCATGTAGCACTCTGAACAATGATGATGCCAAGGTCACTTGTTACACAGTAGTAGTTCTTGTCTTATTTTCTTTATTAGGTAGTAAGACGAATGAGCCAAGTGCCAATACCCATAATGTGCATGACCGAACATCCAGGCCTAGAACCTGTGTGTCTAAACCCATACAGTCTGCAAAATATCTACAACATTTACAAATATGATTACGGACCTGTTAGGCACAGAACAGAAGAAGAGTAAGTTACTTTGGCTGTAATAAGCTCTTACTAAACAAAATAAAAGCATTATTCTTATGTAATTTGTATGCATGTAAACATTGATGACAATAGTGCATAGCTTCTTCCATAGAGTATGAACCTTTTGAGGTAATATTTGAAGAGTTTGGTTTCAAAACGCTATATCTCCATTTTAAAAAAATTAAAAAGTCACGTTATTCAATTGTGTATTTCAGATAATATCAATCAACTTGCTGTTTTGTTGTTTTGATTGAGTAAAGGTAAATCAATTAATGCCCAATTACAGTTCTACTGAAATTACTTGCAAAACAAATTGTAAAAAAATAATTATTATTTATCAAAGTTCTTTAAAATGGTCGATGTAGCGTTTTGGAACCAAACTCTTCATTTGAAAACAGTTGAACAGAGAACTGTGCCTTGTCCCTTCAGGCGTTTGAGGTATCTTGCCTATCGCAGCTTTGTAAGCTGGTGCTGGGGTTACTTAGGACCTAGTCGTCGGGTCATCATCACGTCATGTGTGGTGCAGCGGATACGGCAGCAGTTCCCGTCTGGTGATTACATAGGCTTCAGACCACCTATTGATTGAAGCGGGAGACGTGACGGGCAACCAGCTCAGCCTTTGGAGTTTTCGGGAATTCTGCTGAGAGGTCTGGAGGGATGGGGATGGTCTTCAATTCCTCTGCAAAAGATGTAGGGTCTTCAAAAACTTCCTGCATGAGCAGCCTCATGAGTCAGGGATGCAAACACGGCGCTTTTCGGCGCCTACCGCTTTTTTCATGTCACTTTGGGTGACTTGTGTGAATCGTGCAGATCCGAAGAGTTTTTTTTAATGGGGGTGGTGTCTGATCATCAAGGATGCTTTCCGGCGACTCTAGCTTTTTTCACGTCATCTACTGCAGGCTACAAGAGGAACCAGAGCGTTTCTCATATGGGTCTGCTGGTTAATGTGCTTCTGATAACCTCCACTCATCGTTGATCATGTAGCAAAGGAGCTGTAGTCTATCGTTCTAGCAGCTAAGAAAATATAGGCTCTGTTAGGAGGCAACTCTCTCAGTTTGTATAGCTACTTCAGGTGGAAGTTTCAACACACAACACGCTGCCATCTGACTGATCATCCCGAACCGTACAATAATAAAAATTTTCCTGTCAGTGACCTAGGCCTAGTATTTAATGTTATGTGGGAATTGCAAGAATACGGGTAAAAACAATTCCTTACTTCAACCACGGAATTGCGTGTGTCATTAATTAAAACGGTAGGAAAACTGAATGAAAGACGGCGCCATCCAGCAACAAAAACAGCACAAAGTCAAAACGTAGGCCTAATTTAAAGTCCCAGACATTTAAAGGGACAGCGATAACTCAAGACAGATGCCTACACCACGAGTGATGAACGTGAAATGCTTTGAATAGCCTACTACAAAACACGAAAAACAAAACAAAACAAGCATTTATATGACAACTGCGTATAGAACCATTCTAATCTAGCTAATGGTAAATTAAGTATATAGCATTCACAAATAAAGCATTCAATAGCCTGATGAAAACTTGTTCAGTCAGTTAAATTGCTCTCATAAAAGGAACAGCAGGCCTACAGAATATTCCAAATAGGCTAGTTTCCTTTCACTTCGACTGCAACATAAGAGTTAAACCATGTTAAATTCAAAAGCATCTGGCAAGTGACAGGAGGTTTTGAGGGGAGGAAAAGAGAAAAAAGTGTGTTAGCTGATTCCACAGTCAATGTTCAGTATTTGGCCTATAATTAAGCCTATCATATTGAAAATTAATCAAAATCTATCATTTCCTATGAACAACAGACCCCAGTAACACATGGAATTGCTAAAAATTTTGAAGGATCGAAAATAATCAAATCATTGGCTTAAAGAATCAATATTGTATCGAATCGTGATGAAACTTGTGATTTACACCCCTATGTGGCATCCTTAGTTACAATTAGGGAAGGTTTTTGGGAAGTATTTTTCATGCAAGCACTTGTGCAACCATGCTGAGTAATGCAATGAAATCATTGTAATAGTTTGCAATTTTGCATTAGTAAAGCAGTCCACCGATGTGCATGTTTTCACTTACTGCTTTAGTTTCAATTGTGCAACAACAAGACCATAACAATGATAATGGTTTTATATATCCATAAAGATACATTTCTGGAACTATCTTAGACTGTTTTTTTGTTTTTTATTACGGGGGTTGGTTGGTAGGTAATGTTTCTCTCTTTTTTCACCTCACATGTGTTTGCATCACTGCCAAGGAACTGGGACAGTGTATTTTCATATAAAGAACATTTTTGTGTGAATAGGGTGAGCCCTGGATGGCAGAGGTGGTGGCAAAATGTAATTATATGATATTTCCTGCGGGGGTGTGGGCTTCGAGAATCTCACTCCTTTTTGACCATACCTCTGTTTGCATCCCTGATGAGTTCACGTACATAGTCTGGAAGATATAGCATTCAAATCCAATAAATGTATCCATAACAATCTGTAAACTGTTGTGGCTGTATTTAAAGAAACTCTTTAACAAACTTACTGAAGGTTGGGCTTCACAATGCCTTCCCCCCTCTTCGCCTTTGGAAAAACAACCTTGAAAACGGCCTGTCCTGTAGATGTTGTGGCTTGCTCCCGCATAGCATTTTCATTGTGGTGCATTGCTGCTAGATACAACCTATGGTAACAACACAGCAAAATGATTAAATACATAGAATGACTGAAAGTCATCTCAATCAGTCACTTTTAAAATAATGACATTGTGTATTACCTGCACAACATTCCCATGAAGGGGAAACTTACATTCTTTGGTGCAAAACGTAGTATTAGGCTGTGGAAGGACTCTAGTGATGAGGTCTGGTGATGGTGGCTGAGTTTCTCTACATCCTTCAGGACTCTCTTGTTGAGCAGTATTTTCTCAGCTTCATGAAGTGCAACTGATCCTTCAGTAAAATAAGAACACGTGGTGAAATATCAACCCCCCTGCATCACAACAAAAGACTGGAAAAATGTAATACTCGATTTTCTGAGTAAAGATAATTTGGAACATACCAGGTTGTAACCATTTGCTAGGGTCCCTTGAGACGTGGTCGGGATGCAGACATTTGGGGAAAAGGGGGTCTTCATGAACATGAACATTTTGAAGGTGGTTTAGCAGTGATGTCCATTTTGCCACCTTTTCTGGTCCAGTGCTTGATGACGTGGCACACCAGTAGACATGGTTTTTGATGCTCTGTAGCCACTTCTTCAGAACATCAGTCTTCATTGTGCGAAGCTTTCTCAAGTTTCTTGGACAAACCTGTTTACCACACACACTGATTATACAATCTGTTAATTGCTAACTTCAAAGTTTAGGATATGAATTAGGAAAACACTTTACCTTTCTCAAAGTGGCAAACGTCATAGAACTGAGTTACGCTGCGTTCCCTCAGAAATTTCTGGATCTGTGGATGACGGTCTGTCACAATGTAATCCACCTTCAATCCATTCGACTCCAGATGATCTAGGCATCTTTTCAGTCCTTCCTTCTCCATATGATAGCTGCCACCTACTTCATTGCTCTGGTAGTGAATGGTCATTACAAACAAAACACATTAGACAAAATCACACACTTTTAAGATTCAAATTCAAACAAATCCAAAGAGAGAAACAAACCTGAACAAGTTGGATGTCCATAATGGTGTTACTCTCCAGATTCATTAGAGTGTAGCTGCCAAACTTTGCGGAGTGCCCTAAAAAAATGTATTACAGAGTGTGTAAAGCTTTTCAGCACACCATCAAAGGATGTCATATGATTCAGAATGCAAACTAATAATTTAGTTGCCAGACTATTTCAAATTTCTACAAACCTGGAGAATCAGCCCTCATGTCTCCTCCTACTGCAACCACCCCACCAAGGTGCAATTGATGCTGGAAATGACTCTGCTGATCCATCTTCCACTTATGATTAACAATAGCCGGTTCCATGTAATTCCTTGCATGCCTTCTGAAGGTGTCATACTGAAATATCTGGAGTTGCATGGCCTTGCACAGCTTTAAAGAAAAGACAAATAAGAGGCGTTTTAGACCAGTTTAGTTCATCACTAGAAAGATTCACATGTTTGAAATGGTAAAATGCTTACCTTTTCCAGTTGGATGAAGGAGGTCCCTGTAAAGTAGGTAGCTGCAGAAAGTTGTAGGTTGCCGACAGGGGTACTTCCAACCATGGGCTGACTCTCCCACTCTCTGAAGTAACTGCAGTGTGGACATCGCTGAGTGAAAGCCACATAGGTTCCCATCCTTCGTCGTTGGAGATCACAGCTGTTTGAGGCAGCTTTCAAAAATCATGTGTGGACTGTGTCTCAAACCTAACAGATTAGAAACACAACATAATATTAGCTTTTAAATATGTTTTCTAGAATAATAGCAATGTTGTATCGCTGGTAACCATATACTGAAAACAGTAGCCAATACTGCTTTTAGTACAGCCAATACTAAACAGTAGCCAATGCTAAAAACTTACGAGATGTCAGATTCCTCTGTAAGTACAGAATCTCCAGGGTTGTAAGTAGAGTCCAGAGGCTCCTTATGAAATTCATTTGAGGAGTCGCTCTCCTCCAACTCAAGCCGTGGTCTCTTGCTAGGTCGACAGCCCGGGCCCTTTATTGGTGTAGACGCCAGTGGTGAGTCTATACCAGAAATGATTCCAGTGCCTACACTGAGAAGGCAGCTTTGTCTGGATACCTACGAATAATATAGACAAATCTTATTAGAAAATAAAAAAATAATTCAGCTGATGATTTTGTCCTGAGTACTGAAGATATAATACAGAGTAGACCTTGGTTAACAACTACATCACACAATACCTTTGCTTCTCATGTGTGCCGTTTTCAGCGATCCCATGGACAACTGTGTGCCGACTGAAGTCGTCTTCAATGGCGCACTTTGTACTCCCACAGAATGCATTCCCACGGTGTTACTTGTCTGGGTTCCCGCTGAGGAGAGTCGGTCTGAGATCCGACGTGCTGGAAGGGGCTGTATGGGGCACTGGAGTCCTGTAATTATAACACCAAAATCTGTCACGAAAATAATTTTATACAACCTAACAGTTAACATCTGAAACAAAAACTATAACCATTCAACCAAATAGTACCCCTCACATAGCTAACGTTAATTGTCCGTAGACGGACTCTGTTACCGTTTAGAATTTGTTTGAGATCCCCCGCGAAAACTAACGTTAACTTATAACGTTAGGCTACAAATAGCACCAGTGACAAATTAATCAGCCTTGCGTCAAGACTACAGACTGAATTCGCTCTACTTCAACATGGTAGCCTCACTATCAGAGCTAACTGCTACACATTGGTTTAATTATACCACTGAGCTTGCTTTTAAGCTACTGTAATTACACCTTTGCTCAGCTCAGACCACGAACTTAGTCAGCCTCTAGCACTAGCAGTTAGCTATCTCCGCTCGCAAGCTTGTAGGGTTAATTACCCCAACTAACGTCAACCTTACACACTTTTGTTAATATCACAAAAGGTTTACTTACATGTCGAGCGACATCTTCACCCATGGGGCCACACAAAGTTGGAAATGACGGCTTCAGCGAAAGTTCTACTAGGAAGACTCGTAGTGTAGCTTACTCCTCTCATGCTTACACGGAGCCAATCTTAGCGTTGCCTACTTTCGGGAAAGCCCTGCAATCTGATCATTCACTCAATCAGCGCTAGCCTATAGGAATTCAGTGGGCTCTTTAAATATGTACCACCTAACACTGCTTCTGCTTCTCAGTACGCTGACTTTGACGTCCTAGCTCAGGCTTCCGCGTGGACCTGGGCTCTTTGCATTTTTACATTAAGCCCTTCTGCCCTCAGTGGCGTTACTTGTTACAATCCTACGCTTTCGTTGCTGCGCTTGTTCAGACCTGTCGTCCTTCAGTCAGGGGCCACTGCATGTCGCCTTCATCGCTAATCTCTGCCTATCGGAGCCAGTCACGCCACGCTGTTGCAGCCTTCAATTCACGATAACCTACTGCCGGGTCGCCGTCCCTCGCGCCAAACTCCGTTGCAGGCCCATGTCGTTTTCGGCAACAATTTCTCAAGCTTCAGCGTCTGGTTGGTAAGGTTATCGTGCTCTCTTCCCAAGCTCCTCGAGCTGGACTACACTCTACCCACAGTCATGCAACCTGCTTGCCAACGATATTCGGGCGGGCAGCAAACAAACTGACTTGTCTGACACGGTTTAACTTTCACTTAAGCCTCCTTACATAATTCCTGCTGATTTTATAATCCTTTAAGATGTGTGCTGTAAATTACTGGCCTGCACCCACGCTGCCGTTGAACCCAACCCTGTATTAAGACCTGTTTAATAGATGTTCTACACTCACTGTGGTTATCTCGATGTCTACCTTTGGTTGGCGTCGTCCAAACCAGTTGTCTTTTTGTGTAGCCTCTTAATTTGCCTCGCTGCTGGATTGGGCTGCATAGGCTTTAGGCTAGGCTACTTTCGTCTGCTGGACCTTCGGTTCAGGTATCACTCCTTGTGCATGGCTGCGGGAAGCCAGTTCATCGTTGCATTCGTTTAATCATCTGGGATTGCGTCCCATACCTTCTGCGAGGAAGTCTACACGGCCTTCCTCGGGTGATTCTCTGCATGCACTTGCCGTTGCTCAAACTACTCTCAGCTACCGCTGATCTGTCATGTCCCAGGTATGCCGTGACGTTCTCGGCTATCTGGGTTCTCAATTTTGGGGGGTCTTACACCAAAGCTCGAACCAAAATGACGGCACGCCGGCCCATGGTTATCAATTGCCAGTATGTCACACAAGCTATTATCTAGGCAATAATAGGTGTTTTCTTTTCAATGCCCGTATTATGTCAGTGTTCATGAGCTGGCACCACAGTGTGGGCTCATGCCCACATGGTTGAGCTTTTAATTAAGAAGCTGTGTCATTTGTGTATAACATATCCTTCTAGCGTCTTTTGTATGTTTAAAATGTCTTTTCTGATTCCGTATCATGTATTGGGTTCCTAGGAATTCTATGGCAGGCCTCACTTTGCTCACTGCCACCAGTGGGTCGCTTCAGCACTCCATATATTGGTGTTAATGGTTACCGGCTGTTCATGATTATGTCGGCAATTTTACATTTCGCTAGTTGTGGTTTAAGTGGTGGCCTATGCTGGAAGTTCGTTGATCACGACTACCAACTTAGCCGTTGGCTGGTTGTTTTACCGATGACGATGCTACATGTCGCCTGTCTAACCACTCATTCCTTCTCGCAGGTCAAACGGAGCAGTCCATCATCACTGGCAGACTCAAGTCTCCGCACCCTTCATGCACTCTCTTTAGACACAACGGGTCTCTGCGTGTCCGATGTGATTTCAGCCCATCTAGTCAATGCCATCAGTCACATTGATTGCTGCCGAATTGCCGTTTTAGCAGGATCCTCTGCAAATAATGTGTACTCTAATTTCCATTCTCCTATTTTGCCTTTGGCTGTTTTGTTTTTTTGCAGATATGCTCACCCGGGGAGGACGGAAAGTTCCTTTTACATTCTCCTCCCAATCTTTAATTTGCTAACCCTGCAGGTGCATCATACCTCCCCTCTTCTGTTGAGGGGATGCAGTTCGTCAATGGAGAAGCAGTTCCACATATCACACTAACATCTACTTTCTTACAGGGATGGCAGGCGGTTCACGGAATCAATGCAATCGTGTGGATCATGTTTCCAGTTCATACTGGAGGGGGGTTCCTTTCACAAATCTCCCGGTAGGCATATCTCCTCCCAAAAACTCTTTAATCCCAGCACTTATCACCCTAGAACTGCAGGTGCATCATACCTCCTCATTGCCCTGGCATTGTGGGAGAATTGTTTTAGCTTTAACCTGTTTGCC
Source organism: Alosa alosa (assembly GCF_017589495.1). Lineage (NCBI taxonomy): Eukaryota > Metazoa > Chordata > Actinopteri > Clupeiformes > Clupeidae > Alosa > Alosa alosa. The sequence continues at coordinate 22,546,788 of NC_063209.1, read as the reverse complement.
GTCACGTTGGTCTAGGTTGCCCTAGACGCTGGTTGCCCAGCTCACTGTCCAGGTTGCCTTGGGCGCCGTTGCCCGGCTCATGGCCTTCGCCTAGGTTGCCCTAGGCGCCGGTTGCCCAGTTTGGTCCAGGTGGCCCTGGATGCGGTTGCCTGGCCATCATGTCTGTCTGGGTTGCCCTGGACGCTGGTTGCCCAGCTCATGGTTCAGGATACCGCTATACGGTCAATGTTAACTTCCTGAATCCGGACTTCGACGCAATTGGATGACACTACGTCTGTCATCTGTTTAGATCGCCTCTGGCCCGCTATATCAGCTACACATATATTGGTTCCCCGCGATGCAAGGGTCAAAAGTTACGTGCATCATACTCCTTGCCAGACTCGAGTCTCTCCCTGAGCAAACGCTTCCGTGAGAACTCTGGATTCTCAGGGTACATTGTCAGTCACTTTGATTAAAAATGTCCTGGCCACATGGAATGTCACGTGAATGCACACCCCTCCACTCACTCAGGGGCCAGTGCTTGGCGCATGACTAATATAATTTCTGCATCCAGTTGGGCGATATGTATTGCTTATTCTCTCCTCATTGCTACCTCTACTCATTGTCTCTCCAGTAGCCAGTTCTAAACTCTACTATCCTGCCACAGTGGTGCAGCTGGTATAGCAAGCTCGCGTTAAGTCATTCTCAGAGCTCCTCTGCACTCTGAGATGCATAAGCACCATGGTGGTACCCCCCAGCACTCATCTGTTCGTTGTCTCGTCATATTTCAGTTACATATGTTTCTTCCTCCTGTCACATACAGGCATGAATTGTCCTGAAGTCCTTTGTTCACGCTTCGCAAGGTCATGCTTCCCTCGCATTACTGATGCTGCTCATCTTATTTTGGGGGCTTTCCAAGAGCAGGTGCTAAGGTGTAGCTCACACGCATCCATCTTGGCCTTGGGTCTGCAGCTCAATGCATTCATCTCACTCTAGCCGCTGCAGGTGAGCTATCGAACCAGAACACACATCTGGCTTCACAAGCACTAGTCTTCTACAAAACTAGTCATAATGCTTATCTATCCTAAATATTAAACCACATGACTTCGATGTGAATATGCTCAAGCACCCATATCAACCAACTCATTGCTCTGGTCCCAAGCATCTGCAACCACAAGCTCTATTCCCCTGCATTGATCCTGAGTACATCATGTTTAACCTTTTTAACCCTAACCATGTTTTGCTTCCCTGGTCCCCGTTCACTACCTTAAACTACGCTCACACTTTTACCTGATTTTCAGCAGCCATCTAGCTAACGTGCTGCTTAAATGTAACCTCTCTTCAAAGAGGTTCACTTCTCACTCATTCCGCATCGGCGCAGCCAAGACTGCCGGCCAAAAAGGGCTATCCACGTCATCCATCAGGATGCATCAAACTAACTCCTCTTAGTCCTTTTTTTCGATGCTCAGAAGTTGCTCTCCCATGTTAACTCAGGTACCTCATTTTACCTTCACAAATCCTGGTGGCGGTGGTTAAATTCTGGCATTAAGCCTTGCACTGTCGCTGAAACATATTGGGGCCCAGCATGCCGGTAGCTTGTGGTGATTTAGTCTCAGCCATGGGCATGTTGCCCTTTTCACTGGTTGCCCAGCTCGCTCGACGCTTATGGTTCAGGTCACTTCGCCGGGTCGCCCGGCTCGTGGATGCACGCCTAGGTTGCCCTAGACACTGGTTGCCAGTTTGGTCCAGGTTACCCTGGATGCGGTCGCCCGCCATCACATCGGTCTAGGTTGCCCCCATAATGCTGGTTGACCAGCTCATGGTTCAGGGTCGCACCGTACGCCCGGTTGCCCGCTCGTGGACGCTCATCTAGGTTGCCCTAGATGCTGGTTGCCCAGCTCACTGTCCAGGTTGCCTTGGACGCCGTAGCCCGCACGCCTCGTGGTCTAGGGTTGCCCTAGACGCTGGTTGCCCAGCTCGCATAAGCACTAAAGTCCAGGTTGCTCTGGATGCCGTGGCCTGGCTCGTCACAATGTACTAGCTTGCTAGTCACTGGGCACCCAGATCGTGGAAGTGCTTATGGTCCAGGTTGCCCTGGACGCCGGTTGCCCGCCACCGCGTTGGTCTAGGTTGGCCTAGACGGCTGGTTGCCCAGCTCGTCAAGCTTCTAAATCCCACTAAAGCGAAAAGCATGCTGCGGGCCCCACTACAACCCTAGGTTTATGGTTAACACCTAGCTACTTTAAAATTCTGTCGGCCCTGGCACAACGTCTTCACCCGGCCCAGTCATGCTGTTTAATTCATCTTGTATGTATACTAATGTCTCTGCTCCTCTCAGAACCAGATTACTGAGTCACCGCCCTGGCGGGCATCACTCATCCTTTTGGGGGTAGGCTCCCCGCCCCTGCCTTCATCCATCGGCAGGAGACGAGATCCTCTCATCGCTGGACGGATCCGAGGCGGGCCTTCGCCAAAGACTGTTACCTATTCAGGACTCTATCATGCTTGCATCCAAGCCGTTCCTTTACTAATTAAATTGTTAACTGATTCTATTCTGTCTACTGAGTCTTTCTGGTAGAAATAATAGCTTCAGCGAAAGTTCTACTAGGGAAGACTTCGTGGTGTAGCTTACTCCTCCCATGCTTACACGAGCCAATCTTAGCGTTGCCTACTTTCGGAAAGCCCTGCAATCTGATCATTCACTCATTCAATCAGCGCTAGCCTATAGGAATTCAGTGGGCTCTTTAAATATGTACCACCTAACACTGCTTCTGCTTCTCAGTACGCTGACTTTGACGTCCCCTCCACCTCCCCTCCAGCCACCTCTGCCAGCAGTCCACGTCCATCGGGGCACGGTCTGCCTACCGCATCTTCCTTCAGCCACCGCCACCAGTTGGTCCCCTCGCCGTCGTGGGGGTAGGCTCCCGCCCCTGCCTTCATCCATCGGCGGGAGGCGAGATCCTCTCATCGCTGGGCGGATCGAGGCGGGGCCCACGCCAAAGACTGTTACCTATTCAAGACTCTATCATGCTTGCATCCAAGCCGTTCCTTTACTAATTAAATTGTTAACTGATTCTATTCTATCTACTGAGTCTTTCTGGTAGAACAGCATCTTCCCTCAGAGCAAGCAGCTTCGCAAATCCTGTGCTGAACAAACACAGGTTGCTGAAGCAGCCATCCGTGAAGTGACGGGGACACAGAAAAATGGTCGGTAAAGTTGGGGGAATAGAGTTAAAAATAAACTCTAGCCAACAGGTACGTGTAGGCTCTGCCTTTGGCAAAGCATACAAGGGAGACGTCCCTTCACAACAACAGAAAACAGAAAACACCTTCTACCCATTGCTAACCGAAACTTTACTTGCTGAGAAACGCGAAATCGAACTGTTCTAGACTGACTGTGAAATCATCTGATGACGCTGTCCCATTTACTCCCAGCAAAAGTACGAGGTTACGTCACCTCGTTCCGGAACTAAAATAAAGCAACGGCTGAAATTCGCATCGAGGCGTTTCTAGGCAGCACAGTAGTCTGTCTTTGCGATATTCATTTACTCCCCCCTAGTGGTTACTTTTGATATTGTGTCTTTGCCGACCATTGACATACACAAAAAGCTATGTATTCCACGATAGGACAAGGAAAAAACGAAAAAGCATAATAGCACCCTTTTAAAACCCAAACATATTAAAGACAAAGAACACAGATAATTAAAGTTAAACATTTTAGTTTATTTAATACTTAGAACTCAGGATAGCTACCCCTATTAATTGCCAGCATAGCAAAGGGGCGGCGCTACATACACAAACAAAACACACCCACCGACACACACACACACATATGCATATGCACACAAATACACCAAAGACACATAGGCATACTCATATAAAATACACATGTGTGTGTGCACGTCAATGTGCAGGTCTATATATATATATATATATATATACCAGGGTTGTGCAAAATTCGAATTGCAATTCTGCTTCCTGTTTGTTACCTCAATTGAAATGCAAGTGAAATTCAATAATTGAATTTGAATTTAGGAGCCAGTTTCAATTCAATTCTGGAATTTTGCACTCTAACAGACATCCCACAGAAACAAACAACCTAGCATTATTAGACATTACAACAGCAAACAGACACATTCATCAAAAAATTCAGAAAACAAAAGCTGATGTCCCTCAACTCTGCCCCAGATGGATGAAAGTTTATTTAGAGATGGAGGTGGTCTGCGTACATGTCATGTTGGGCTTGCAACAATTTCGTCCGATAAGAAGCTAATACACAGTGACAGCATAGTGAGGTTGTCTGTGTGATGTAAATGATTAAATGTATGTACACATCTAATCATTTACTTCAACTTCATTTCAACTGAATTTCACCTCGTGACACCAGGGCTGGATCAAACAAGCCAACTTCGCAATGGTATTGCATAAAAACGACCAGAGATAAGTAGAGACAGAGGGAGAGAGACGCATGAATTTAGAAGTTCAAAACGGTCTCGGAAACCGGAAAGTCCAGGGTTATTACAGTCTCCTCCGGGTCTCATTCAGGATGTATCTTCTAGCAAAATACGTTCTCATCCTCCAAATTATTATCCTTTTTTCCACGACCAGCCAGGCTCTGCTATGCGAGAATTGTTATGAAGTGTCATGCGTGGATCCTACGGACTGCAAGGGGGGGCTGGTGTCTGATATCTGCGGGTGCTGCAAAGTTTGTGGCAAGCTGAAGGGCGAGCGCTGCGGAGGACAATTTGGATTGGGTGGGAGTTGCGAAGAGGGCCTGAAGTGCATGTACAGAAAACCTATCCTAAAGCCGGGTATGGGGTATCAGAATCCTGGCGGGTTTGGAGTTTGCAAAGGTCTGTATAGTCGACACCCTTCGTCCGTTATGTGCGATTTGTGAAATTAATGTGACTGTTTGCAATACGTAGCTTTTCCCAATTTTTTATTATTTCTTAATAATAGGCCTACGATTGATAGTACCTAAATCTATAATGACATTGTCATTGGCCAGTTTGTATAGAAGGGGCATTTATTATTTATTATTGTAGGTTTATCATGCTTATCGTGAAAAAGTTTAACATGACATAGGCCTATCATGATGCACATGCCCCAACCAGAAACCAAGTAATCAAAAATAGACGCACAAGACTTTGCAGAAGAAAGGTTCAAAAACAAGGAAACTCATTGTTTATGACTTCATTATTGTACAACAACAAAAACCCCTGCCGTGGATTTCAGAGTTTACACTAACCTAAGGACCCAGACCTAAAACTGTGATAGGAATGTTTGGAGAAGGCTGCAATTGTTTTCTTTCATCCTTAAGCAATACATAATTTCCTTCACTCACAGAATCCGGGCAGTAGGCTACCAGTTGGTGGAGAGAATTTGCGCAGCTCGGACTAGGCCTACTGTCATTCTCATTGCGACTCCCCACACTGCCACTACGTTCCCCCCTAACTGTCCTATGAGCACTTCGACCTCGTCTAACATACACAGTCGCATTAGACAAAGGCTCCACCACGTTACTGTCTCCGCGATTGTGGAGAGGTACAAGACAGAAGCTAGCGCTATGGACATTAGGCTACCTCCAGCCTCGTTCGCCACACCACTAACACCCTGCTAACTTCCCCGATGAACACCAACCCGTGAAACATTATTCCCACCAGTGACATTGGGCAAACGATTCAACGTTTGTGCTTGGTGTAAGCTAAACTATGGAGTAAACTCTCACTTTGTCCAGCTGCATCATTGCAAGGCAGGGGCGATCTGAAGCCTCACTAAACGAATCACCCGTCATTTCCTGAAGGCAGATATTCCCCTTCAGAATCAGGGTCCGCGAATAGAAGACCCAACACTTCATTTCAGGTAAACTTTTTTGATGCCATTAGACGATAATCTAATGCAAATACTCGCTAACGTTGACAATATCGCTCTGACAAAGTGGCTCACACGCACACTAGCTCCGGTATTGCACGCACTGATTCAATGCGCTGTAGCTCAAAAGTTTTGTTTAAACCATGACCTTTTTCGGACTCGGGGATGACGTATGACATGTCTACCATCTAGTGGAGTGGATGTCGAACGAAATATGACACCCTATTTGACTAAATCGGCCGTTTTATTCAGTACCGCATCTTGTCGAGTAAACTCAACAGTGGCGCCTAGAGGGTTAAGGTCTGGGGCAGGGATTTGAGATTCTGTGACTTCTTCATTGAGGGCTTGCTTAGAAGCACTGTCCGCTTTCTCATTTCCCCTCAGACCAACATGGCCTGGGACCCAGCAAAAACTACACTCAAGTTCTGGTTCTTTAGGACGTTCTAGTTGATCAAGCTCAGCTTTGGTTGTACTTTTTACTGACATTAAAGCCTACTGTAATTACATTTATACATAGTTATTCTACTGATCTTTATACTATTCATCCTGCACATAGACTTATTCTTACTACTCTTATAATGTTGTTTCTGCACTACAATGACACTGTTTCCACACTGCACATAGCTGTATGTTATGTACATATCTGTTATATATTTGTCATATTGAATATCCATATTTATTCTGTTTTATTATATTCTGTTAATACACTGCATATATCTATATTATTATTTCTACTATTATAATGTTACTGCTACATCTACATACATTATTCTACTTATTGTATGAGAACTGCTAATACACTGCACATATTTATATTTAATTCATATTACTCTAAACCACCTTCTGTAAATCAACTGTATACTACTGTCTACATTGCACTATATTTCTTGACCTGTCTCTGTATATTTCATCACCTTTCTATACTTTGCATCACATTGAATGCATACTGTACATGAATCACAGCTAAGATCTTTGGTTGCTATGAAGGCCAGTCGTTCTAAATGGATGGTTGCTATGGCCAAAGGCCAGTTCTATCTCTGCCGTTGTCAAACGGGCATATCCTAACCTTATTTGATCTTATCTATTTTACTTAGCCTACTTCCATACAGCGAGTCCCATTAAGAAGTGGCCACTTCATTCACACTTACCGTGATCAACGCAGCAACATTATTAAATGAATCTGTCACCATATGCCTAGCTTCTATGTCAACGTTTGCAAGGAGGAGAACATTTTAATTTGATTCACAATGAAACGTTACATTTAATAAACATGTTGACAATGAGTAGGCTAGTTTTGGTTGTTGTTGGTGGGGTTACTGCATCCCTTAGTTATGCCTACAATGCAAAATTGTTCCCTCGCGATTGTTAGCTCCTGCAGACGCATTTCAAAACATTGCGACGTGAAATGCCACCACAAAAAATTGTTCGGTCTTAGTGAGTTAGGAGTCTTCACGACTTCTTTTAAGCCGTCACAGACTCAGGCGCTACTTTTAGGGCTAAAATGCTTCCTGAATTACTCTTAGTAAAGAAAAATAGGAGTCCTAAAGTTACGAGTACAATACACACGCACACACATACATTCACAGTAATCATACGTAATGACACATACTCACACAGTAGACATATGTACGCATGCATGCACATGCACAAACACACATACGCAGACAAACACACAAGCACGCGCACACACACACACACACACATAAACATAAACGCACACACATGTACACAATTCAAGAATTTCTCAGAATTATGAACAGGCAAGATGGGGGTGGGGTTTTGTATAAAATTAATTTTACATGTGAAATCTATGAACTAATCATGTTTTGGTACTTGTTGTCTAGCAGATACCAGTGAGAATTGAGTGTGGATAATGCAATTTAGTGAGACAGTTAGAATCATATAGGCCTTTCAGCGTGATTTATTTTTGTGGCGGTCATATTTTGTACCGCTCTGCGGTACATCTAGTTATGAATGCTTTACACTTTCTTTGCTAACACTTTACTTGACGGGTGAGTTCATAACACATTCATAGCAGCTGTCATAAACTACACATAAAGCATTCATGACTGTTTCATAAGACATGACTCAACATTCATACCAAACCTTTCATGAATGTGGAAGACAGAACGACAACAAAATAAAAGTCCAACATTGTATTTGTATCTGGATACCATTAATTTTATCTCTCCAGCCTTTGTAAATATTTCATGAATATCTTATGAAGTCTACATTGAATGTCACTTTACTATCTATACAAGTTGTGAAGTATTCGTAATCACTAAGTTTAACACTGGAAGGTAAACTAGCCTACATTCAGCTGACCCATATTTGTGTAACCTGGAATGAACGGTTGAACATTTCCAGTAACAAAAGATGAGAAATCATCTGCAAAGGTTACATCATAAAACAAATACATTTTTATGAAACAAAAATGATTTGCTTGACCATGTTCTATCTTTTGGCACTGGAGTAACCCATTGACTCAGATGTGATGTGATCAGGTAAGAGGTTTGGACCAAAAGCGGCAATGCTGCTTTGCGACTTTGGACTTTTATTTTGACAAGCTCTTGTCCTTCTGTCTTCCACATTCATGAAAGGTTTGGTATGAATGTCATGTCTCATGAAACAGTCATGAATGCTTTATGTGCAGTTTATGACAGCTGCTATGAATGTGTTATGAACTCACCCATCAAGTAAAGTGTTACCCTTTCTTTTTCACAAAGCTGTTTGTGGGTAGTCTAGCTATCTATTTGTTGTTGTTGTTTTTAAATAAAATAAAAACATTCTCACATTCAATGCAGTTTTACAATTGTGAGGAAATAGGAGAGCCATATGTATTCTGCACCATGTCAGTGAAGTGGGAAAACAGAATTTACAGACCAACATACACACTGTATAACTTAATTTAGTTCAGAAGCCATCCATAAAAGACAAAAAATGTGCACATAGTTTTAACAATTCAGCTGGTACCATCACACCGGTGTGACAGGAATGTTGCAAATTGAACATTCTAAAACTGATGGTTCCGGTCCTTGATTGTGATTGGCTGAATCGCGTTCGATGCCGTTGTAAAATGCAGAATAAACATACACCTTGACCGCATTTCGTCCTATATTACTGCGCTGCCATAACTTGATACAAAAGTTAAAGTAGCTGCGTCTCAAAGTTGCTTGGCAACCATTCAGATAGAGGAAATATATTTCTTGGCGGAAGAATGATTATTTAGGAATAACACGTTATATTTCTATTTGCTGTGCCTTTACTTTATGAAACTTTGCCAGGTAGTAATAGTTTTAGAAAAGCAATAAGCCACTCGAGTCTGTAGGTTACACTGATTACAACAGCTATACAATGTTAAAAATCGCCTGCTAACATCTGCACATCTGTCTTTCTTTATGGTCAGCTTCGAGGCGAGCTCATCCAGAATGGTCAACCGAACATGTGATTGCTGCAAAAAGAGAATGGAGCTGCAGGACCAGTGCTCTGCCAGTTTAAATTTGCTATGTGTTTGCAGTATAAATCAGCATCAGAATGCTATGCTGTACAACTGCAATATCTAACAGCATGATTATTAGACTTCATTTTAGCCCATATACTATGATACCAATTACATGTGTGAAATGTAATGTAGTATGAATTGCTTGTTTATTAACCAGCACCAATAAATGAATACATTTGCAACCAAATTGATAAGAATTAGACCTCAATTTGATACATCTGCTCTCAGTGGTAAAATAAGATGTGGGTAAACTATGAATTCCGTGATCACGGAAGGGAGGACTGGGCCATTTGGTAAGATTTCAGAACATTCAGAACATATTTGATGATGCTGGAGGTTATTGTCCAATGTGGATACAGTGGGGTTTTTTTATGTTAAATGTAGCAATTGGTGAATAAACTCTTTTGAGAGGTGGATAAACTCTAATAAGAGGTGGATAAACTCTATTTCTGAAATTTCAGAGGGGGATAAACTGCATTTACTTGTGTTTAGCCTCCATTACAACCCTCCGTGTACTATTGTGTAGAATGATTTCTAGATGTGAAAGTCATTTGTATCAGTTTTTCCCCTTCATATACTTATATAGATTTTAGGCACCTGTTTGGCGGATGTAGCCCCCATTTGAAGTAACTGATTTGTAAGGGGTGTAGTGGAAACTGTGAGAATTGCACAGTACACAAGGTTTACAAATACACAATGTGCTACAGCAAACAGACACATTAATAAAATATTTTAACACAAAGTGATTATACACCACAACAGTAGATGTCCCTCAACTCTGCCCCAGATGGATGAAAGTTTATTTAGAGACAGAGGTCTGTGTACATACATCTAATCATCAACTTATGTATCTTCACTCAACATGTCATGTTGGACTCACCATCAAACATGCATTCATTACCATAACTTCCAGTCTTCACAAGGTTCACTTATCGACTTTGCAACATTTTCCTCAGCTGAAGAGGTTAATACAAAACAACGGGCTAAACATGGGAATGCATTTATTTTTATTTTTTTCTCTCAGTCTTTTCTCTGATTAAAGGAGAATTCCGGTGTGAAATTGACCTTAGCTCCACTGAAAGATGTTGCCGAGTACTTACATGTGTCCAATAGGCACCTTCGGTCACCCCCTAGTATTCCGAATTGCGCCGATTTTCGCCGAACTTGCATAAGGTTTTCAGCTAGCTGTGGGGGCATAGCGTAGCCTATGCAGCTAAATCGCTATTTTACACCATTAAAAATGTTCCAAGTAACTCCACACTGCATTGGTAGACTTATGAGGGTCCTGACATTTAAAACGAGATACTGAGAACTTTTGAAGTGCACGGGAAGTTTATTAAAAAAAGACTGTTTATACAAGCAGTACCTTCAGAGAATCTCTCCGCTGGCCACCATCTTGTAATGAAATCTCGATCAGTCGACTGCCGAGCACGAACGAACAGGAAGGACAGGGGAACAGATTGCAAAAGTAATTTTTTTACAAAATTACTAATACTAATTACAAAAGTAAATAGGAAATATATAGTTACCTGACTTTTGCACTATGTTGTTTTGCAACTCGATGTCGAGACACCTGTCAATATTCTAAAACAGAAGGATTACCGTGTATGTAGTCGACATTTTGATGCAGATGAGTTTGCTATCCTTACAAGAGGATCAAACCCCCCAAGACGGGTAGGCTACATCTGAAGAAAAATGCCATCCCTAAAGCTACGGTAATTACTCCGGCGGTATGTATGAAATTGTTTGCATGTAAATCACACCGTTTTGGAATCGTGTAACGTTACATGACCAAACTTTGCTTGCTAACAAGCCACTTAGCTTTGTATTCCAGAGAGCAGTTTATGCTGGCGTTACTTTTCCTAGCCCACCATTAGAAATAGAAAGAAATGTAGTTTGGGAGGGAGGAAGGGGTGGGCGTTGTTTCAGTGTGTATTTTGATAAATGGAATAGATGCATGCGTGGGGGACCAGACACTTTCCAGTAGGGATCGACCAATTATCGGCCTGGCCGATTATTAGGGCCGATATTTAGCATTTTTATAATAATTGGTATCTGTCATTTTTTCCACCGATAAGCCGATATTGAAATGGATAAAGAATGAAACACGCTACTTTGTCTGTAAAGCGTCTCTCACTCCCTGCATTTGCTACTCTGTGGTCAAGAGCATTGTCCCGCCCACTACACCGTCTGATTTGTTAGTTAGCACAAATGCAGCCAATCAGGATCGAAGACTGAACACAGACAAAGTTTAGGATTCTCACTGAGGCAGACTGTAGACTGGGCTTCAGCTGTACGGAGCTATTTTTCGAAGGTAAGGAAGGTAGCTTACATTGCTGAAGTTGCAATGAATCACAATCATCTACACTGAAGTTACAAAAACCCCACTTTGTAAGCTATTGTCTCTTTGATCCGATCAATAAATAAAGCACCCACTTCCTTCATTTAGCGAATTCCCGATTGATGCACATTACTGATGCTGTTTTACTAGTTAGCCTACAAACTCGGCGCCATGGTCGGGAGTTCTCTGCCTCCTCGCCTCGTTAGTTAATTGTGAATAACGGACACCACAGCGACATAGTACAGACAAGTCCTAAATTATCGCGATAGTGAACGTCAAAAAGTCTAATTGCTCCTTTTTGAAACAGACTGTCAAGACAACATGCACCCAGGGCCAGCCGTAATTTAATCCGACCTGAACTAAATCTCATCCTGAGCCTTAGGCTCTCAAAAGTGTAGCTTGTAGCCTACACATGGACATAAATTGCATACTTAAATAGCCTAAGAACTATTTTAAAACTGTTTTGTTAAACTATTCAACCGTAACACTTGCTATCACGCATGCACCTCTTCCTCTCCCTCTCTCGTGCACTCACACACACGATGGCAAAGCATCCTCTTTGTGACAGGTCCCTTAACAAGCACATAGCCCATTGTGTAGGCCTAGTCCATGAAAATAATTGCTATCACTTAGCTCTTGGATTAACATGATACACAGGATTTACACTTGCAAGAGATGCAAGTTGATAGACAATTGTGTATCAAAAGAAGAAGGAAAAGTTTGCATAATTAAATGCTTTTGAATTAAATTTTTGCAGCATATCGCCTTTACTACCTACCCCCCTTTTTGACAACTGACATATCGGTTTTACATATCGGTTATCGGCCTCCTGTTTTGGTAATAATTGATATCGGTATCGGCCCTGAAAAAACCATATCGGTCGATCCCTATATTCCAGGTAACCTAACCTGGCCGAACGTGACTCGGGATCCGCCGAGGTGAGTGGGGGATGGTTGCACCCATTGCATTTGGAATGGTGTCCAAGCCAGTCACTAGTATCCGGACATTTTGAATAGCGTAGTCATTTATATTTTGCAGATCCGATGATTTCAAATTCCTCGTATAACTATGTGTCTTCTTCGTATTCTGCCATTTTCTCAAGATTTGCAAACTTCCAAGTCCAGTCCACAAGTAATGTAAATAATCACGTAACTGATCAGCTGTTTCCTTCACGTGTGCAGCACGTCTTCCGTCAACAATATTACGCGAGATTCCCATCACTGATGTAAAACCTTTTGAGCTTCGTTGATACCGTGTAGTCATCATGCTCATGTAGACAGTAACTATATATTTCCTATTTACTTTTGTAATTAGTAATTAGTAATTTTGTAATTACTTTTGCAATCTGTTCCCCTGTCCTTCCTGTTAGTTTGTGCTCGGCAGTCGACTGATCGCGACTTCATTACAAGATGGCGGCCAGCGGAGAGATTCTCTGAAGGTACTGCTTGTATAAACAGTCTTTTTTAATAAACTTCCTGTGTACTTCCAAAGTTCTCAGTATCTCGTTTTAAATGTCAGGACCCTCAGAAGTCTACCAATGCAGTGTGGAGTTACTTGGAACATTTTTAATGGTGTAAAAATAGCGATTTAGCTGCATAGGCTACACTATGCCCCCACAGCTAGCTGAAAACCTTATGCAAGTTCGGCGAAAATCGGCGCAATTCGGAATACTAGGGGGTGACCGAAGGTGCCTATTGGACACATGTAAGTACTCGGCAACATCTTTCAATTTCAATTTCACACCGGAATTCTCCTTTAAAGCACTGATCTGATTCTGATTCCTTTGACCATTAGGCAATGTGGTTAACACATGGGTGAATTTTTGACTGAAGGTGGTGCATGTTTAAATACAAGCATGCAACTTGTTTACAATACAAACATGCATCATGTTTATAATACAAACATTAATCTTGTTTACAATACAAGCATGCATCTTGTTTACAATACAAACATGCATCATGTTTACAATACAAACATGCATCATGTTCAGGCAGATATGCATAACTCTGCAAGAAGTTGAATGCGCTCCCCTGATTTGAAGCTACTGGAATGGAACATGAACAGTCTATGACTCCTTTAGTCATAAAAGCATGGGAAGATTTTTATATATATATATATATATACACACACATATAAACACATATACACACATATAAATAATACAATTAAATGTTAGTGATTACTCAAGCAACCTGCTGTGTTCCCAGATGACCTCTTCAAAAAGCTTTTGAGTAAGACCAACATCTGGGAAAATGCTTCTATGATGACTCACTCTCACTTTTATAACAGCAAGCCGCTGGCACTGCCTGGTACTGTATTGCCAGAGGCCAAGTGTTGGAATATGATGATGAATAGCAAGGGGGCGTTGTACTTCTCATTTCCTCTCTGATAACCCTCCGGTGTGGTCAGTGTAATTAATCTGTGGTCGGTTGTGTGCACGGTGGACCCCGCTTTGACACAAAGCCGCAAGGTCATCTCTCAAGGCTTCTGGTGTCTCGCTGAGAAACAGAACGGCTGAATGTGACAAGTTAAGATGTTATCAGATACCACCTGCCAACTTCATACCCACACATATATACACATACACACAAAACACATCCAACCCCCCCCCCCCCACACACACATGCACACACACACACACACACAGCCCACACACACACACATACTGTACACACACACATACCCATCCTCCTCTCCTCAGTCAGGCGCTACCCACTCCCCCTGGCAAACCCACGTGACCCCCCCACATACACACACACAGATGCGCACAAACACACACACAGAGACACCAACATACACACACACACACAAATATCCCCCACCCCCCGACATACACTCAGACGGGCACAAACACACACACACACACTTCAAACGCACAAACAGCTCGCCGGGAGCGGGCGTTATGCGTTCCACCGCACTCAGTTGCAGACTCAGCACATCTGTAGGTGTGAAAATGTTCTCAAGAAAAAGTGAATGTGTCGCCCTGGCCTAAAATAATCATGAAATAAGCAACCTCTGCAGGCAGGCCTTAGGGATGGAGAGTGGATGGAATTGGTGTGTGTGTGTGTGTGTGTCTGTGTATGTGCATCTGTGTGTGTGTTTGTGTGTATGTACAGAATATGTGTGAGTGTGTGTACACGTATGTGGGCAGAAAACCTGCTTTGCAGGTCTGTTGTGAATGATACTGAACATGGGGGATGACAGCAGAGGGTGCGGGCTAAGCAGATAGCCAGCGCAGGAGGGGTGCGCAGCAGCAGCCAGGGCTACAGCCACCGTCCTGTCTTTATGAGCCCTGGACGGAGGCCAGTACACCTGCTACTCACACACACCCACACGCACAGACAGGCTCTTTCTGAAATGGATTTCACACGTAGGTTGGTCAACAGTTGAAGAAAAAGTTGATTTGAAATGTGTTTTCTGTGGTGTAGCCTAAAATGGATCCCCAAGAAGACAGAAGCAGAGACAATGTAAGAAATGCTTGCAAGCACATATATTTGACTGTCACCATTCAGTGGTGTTTTGCTAACGTAGCAGACGGTTCACAATTACAAACCAATACATGCAGATTACGAGCCAGAAAAACAGTAAACATTTAAAAACAGCTCACTGCAACCATGAATGGATGACTACTGTATTCAACAAAGGAATTAACAACTGCAAATAAATCATCACCAAGAATGTTGATGTGGTCTAAAGGTTGGCTTGGTGATTTGTTCACAATGACAAAGACAAACATCAGGTTATAAACACTGCAGCCACACTGCACTGTGCATTCTCAGAGCTGAGTATAAGATACACTTGGCTCTCTCCTGGACCCAGTGATGCTGATGAGAGTCCATTTATTCTGATTTACAGTATGTTGTTGCCGTATGAGAGATGTGCCATTTGAAATGGGCTATTTTGCATATTCCTCAACCAGTGTCTTTTGGTTTGCATGAAAGAACAGGAAATAGGCTGCCAACTAGGAAAAGCTTTAATACTCATATTATATCCAAGAGCACTGATTTCAAATCCAATTTCTAGAGCATTTGCATCTATTTTTTTTTTTACAAGTTTTGAATATTACATTTTAATCTGTTACTAAAACACTAAATCTTTTGTAGTAGGCTTTATAAAAATACAAAAACAGAACTACATACTCAAACACACACACACACACACACACATAAACAAACCAACAAACAAATAAGCATACACACACACACAGTCACAATCTCATACAGGGTGTCCGCGGGGTTGTAAAAAGTATTAAAAGGTATAAATGAAATTAGCCAAATTTAAGGCCATTTAAAAGTATTAAAAAGTAGTAAACGTCATCTGATGAGCTATTCAATTTTCGAACCACTAACTATGATGTTTTCCATTTGTGTTAAGTGCAGGCCGATCTCCTAAAATTTGTGTGAATTTATTTATATTATATTATTTATATGTGCGAGTAGGACCTGAGCGATATGTCAGTGTGCGTTCGCGGTAAAAACTTTTAGCACCCCCTCAAACTCTATGCTCAAACTGGATATACGGCTGGCTTACTGCCTAAACTTGTTGCCAAAAGTTCGCTACCATTGACGATGTCATGGGAAATTTTATTTTTTTGGACATTTGGTTAGAGGTCTCGAGATTCAAAGACTGGCTTAGGCAGTTGGCAACAGCCAAGAGGCTTATTACCACGTCTGTAAAAAGACAACAAATGCCCCTGGATAGGAGTGAATGCCGTCAGGTCACATATGGAGTCTACCAGAGCCGTTTTTCTACCGCTCTGGAGTCTACTAGCCAGCAAACAAGAATGGGCGGACGTAATCAGAGGTGGAAGAGTCGACTGCCTGGCTCATCGGCCACGTAGGGCTACTGTCTCCAAATAAATATGCGTCATTGAAGCTATCAGTAAGTCTACTCTACCAGCTGTCATTGTCATCCAAAAAAGTAATCACTTGCGCCATCGCGTTTTCAATGACACAGGCTGTAAGAGCAGCAGACATAGCCTAAACTAGGCCTAGCCAGAGAATGTCTAATAAGCCTACAGTACATACAGTATCACAATAACCCATTTTCAAATTAAAAATCCCCATAAAGGCAGAAGGCCTTTTCATTCAAACAAATATTTAATTAAATGAAAGGGGGGAAAAAACAAGAATATAACATGTAAACATATGTACATGTTATAAGGGGTTATTTGCAATGAGCAACCCCTGCCTTGACTACAGAATAGAGGTTAAATATAGGCCTGACAGTGTTGCTTTGTTTAGGCTATAAGATAAGGTTTAGGCTATAAGATTTAACATTTTCTACCCTCAGTAAATGTCATGTTAAGGTTAGTTTAACAGGTGTTACCTTTACATTATTCAAAGCTTGCTATAGGGTTACTCCCTTGATGTAGTATGTGATGAGATCAAAGTCCCATAGACTTGGTTGAATATAAGAACCTGTGTAGGTTTGTATGTAGTATAGTAATGTAATGCTAACTGTGCCGATTACAAATTCTGAATCTGCCTCGATAATTATTCTACTTTTGTCTTTTATTAAATTTTTTACTACTTTTTTGCCTTTTTTTGCTTAAATTATTCTTTATTTTTAAATGAACCTTGTGTTTTATGTTTTCTTTTTTATTATGATCTTTACCTTTTAACTATTCTTTGACTATATTGTTCTATGCTTTTATTTGTTATTATCGTTTGGTTTTGTTTATGTAAAGCACATTGAATGACCTCTGTGTATGAAATGTGCTATATAAATAAACTTGACTTGACTTGACTTGACTTGACAATAATATAATATATTTTAGGTCAATTTGTCAATTAGTTTCCACAAAATTCCCCAGAAGTCACCATTTAAGGGGTTATTTTTCAAAATGTTCATCACAGGGAGCATGCAGGCCCAAAAGTATTTTATCACATGGGGCCCACATTCTCCAGCAGCACCCAATTAATAATTAGTATTTTTGTAAAATGTGACAGCCTATTTTTGAATGTGATACCTTGACTGGCAAATTATATGAGACAACAAGGGTGTGTGTGTGTGTGTGTGTGTGTACTGCGTATGGTTGTGGGCCTTTTTAGAAGAAAGTCCAGTATACCTTTTCTTATTTTTATTTGTCATTTTGTCTTGATTGAGAGAGAATGATAGTGAAAGAAAGAGTGTAGTGCTGGAGAAGTGGTGTGTGCTCTTCCTACACATAACAATGAAATAACTTTTTTATCTTGGGTTAGGATTAAATAACAAATAATGGTAACACTTTATAATAACTACACACAATTCATAATTTATTAAGCCTTTGTTACTTATTAGTTAATGGTTTGTTCATCATTAGTAATTTCTTGTTCATACATAATTTATTATCAGTAAAGCATTTGTTCATACAATTATAAATGGTTTGTTCATAGTAAATAAACCTATCCAAAAAATGTGTTTGTAAGTACATGATTTATACTTATTTATACTAATGAAACAACCACTTATAATGAAATCATTTTCTTATTATAAACCAGTTGCAAACTATTAAAAAATGCTTTGTTCATCATTTGTAAACCATTGTTCCTATGTTAATTCTCATAAATAAAGTATTTGTACACACAGTTATAAATGGTTTGTTCATAGTAAATAAGCCTATATCTAAAATATGTTTATGAATTATTGTTAAAACTTAATACATCTTGCAATGATATTTTGTTGATGAAGTAATATTTCCATTGTTTAACAGTTGTTACATACACATGCACTAATGATTAGTTAGGGTGAGGATACATATTTTATAAACCACTTCCTAATACTATAATTCATGATTAACTCAGGAGTTACAAGTAGTTAGTTAATGATATTTTGTGAGCTTATCTAAAGTGAGGACTTTCTATGCCTTGCAACACATTTTCAAATGAGTTGTAAAGATTACATTCACATTCATTCATTTAGCAGACAAGCAACGTACACATGTCAATTAATTTGAAGGCCATTGAAATAACAGTGAAAGCTGGGAATTGAACCCCCAACTTTTCAGGCCACTGCATGCTAGTCCTGCTCCTTATCCACTACACTACTTTGGCCCAGACAGAAACCCCTACAACTATGCAAGAGTTTCTGTTTTCTTCTACTAAACACTGTTATTAAACATCTGTAAACTATTATTAAATGCTGTATTCTTCATTTGTAAAGCATTATTCCTACATTAATTCTCATCTGTAAATCATGTTTACACAGTTAAAAATGGTTTGTTCATAGTAAACACGCATATCTATATTATATTTTTGAATTGACTGTTGTAATACCACTGGGCAGAGGTAGTGTAGTGGATAGGGAGCTGGGTTAACATGCAGTAATCCATAAAGTTGGGGGTTCAAACCCCAGCGTCCACCAATGTTGCCTTGCCCTTTAATTTCATTGACATATGTAAGTCGCTTTGGGTGAAAGTGTCGGCTAAATTAAAGGAACCGTATGTAAGAAATGTATTTCAATTAATCATAAAATGGCCCTGATATGTCACTAGACATTAAGAAATCATGTTCATTTCAAATACTTATATCACTGACAACAGTAGTCTGGCCAGGATATTGTCATTTAAAAACTGAAGTTGCAGCCCTCAACTGATGTTGATGTTGATGTTGTGTTTTGGCCTGATGCACCACCCTCTACCTATCTACTAATCACAAAGTCAGTAGTGTTTCGGCATCTGGGTTGGCAACCTCGAGTCAGGAGGGAGGGGGAGGGGATACACTGCTCTAAAGTAATTTGAAAGTGATTGCAGTACCAGTTTTGGG
>NC_063209.1:22522350-22524850 GCF_017589495.1 Alosa alosa | reverse complement strand
GCTATCTTTTCAGCATCAATTACAGTCTACATAGATCATGCATCTTCCACCTTAAATCGTAATTTGTGGCCAACCATACTATCATTCATAAGGAGTTTTTGTGGGCAAAGCAATTCCTTCAAATATGTACTGTATGGCTAACGACATGCTCCATCAGCCTCTTACTTTCCCCAAACTGGGGTACGTGAAATGAAAAGGGCAATGCCGGAAAGGTGTTAATTAATTACTAATCAAATCAAATAATAAATAATGAAAAATTTTGAATCGGGTTATAATGATATGGAAACATGAAATTAAAGGAAATCATTTGTAAACTCTATAGCAGGCTATGTTTTCATTAAAAAAAAAAAGCTACCCACAATGCATGTGATTTAGTGCGGACAGCCAGAATATCTGGCGCGTTAGTTTTGTGGAAATATATAGGCTTGGTAGAAGGCTACACAAACATGGAAAACTGGCTAAAAAGCAAGGACACTGTCCAAAAGGCCTAATCAAAGCGATCGACGAGGGGAAGCCAGAGAAACAGAGCAGGAGACAGGTAACGATGGGATGAGGGTCAGAATGATGAAGGTGGAAGTAGAACGCAGGGGACAAAAGAAAGGACAAAAGGAGACAGAAAAGACTGCGCAAAGAAAACAGAAGTAGCCTATGATGAGGCAGAGGTTTGCAGTGAGGTGCTATCTAACCAGTCTAATGTTGTTCTCCACACTGTTTTGTTTAGCTCATAGACCAGTTGCACATTTTGATTGTGTTATTTGTTATCATGTAGGGCGGCTAATTACTGTAAACATGATGCCTGGAATGCGTCAATAGAAAGCGTTATTTTTCGGATGGTGGGGGTACTCAGACATGGTGAGTTACAGTTTTTTCTGATTGCTTAAGCACATTTTTTGTAACTATGGCTTTTTTTGCAAAACTCTACACACAAATGGCAAAACCTCTCACCCAATCAGCAAAACATTGTAGTTCTCTTGCAAAAGCTAACACACCTTGCTTAACTCTTCACACCTTCGTAAAAATGGTGTTTTCGTATCTAACAGTAAACACAAGCCATCACAATAGTAAGCACACAATGTGCCAACAACACACTGATGGTATGAATAAAAAACACATCTGGCTTTTGCTTTCTCTGTGCACAAGGTAGACTATGTCAGTTTGAGGTCATACTTTTGTCATAGTTCTGTAAACATACAGGGATCCCAACTTCAAGTATTACAGTACTGTAGTGTTTATTTACACACATCAAAACAAACACAAGTGTGTTTTTCCAAGTCAAAACACAAAATAGCATTTCACTGAGACAAAACAAATCAGTCTACATCGGGTCATCTCTCTCAAAATTCTGTCTACATCACATGCAATGTCCTAGTCCAAGGCACCGGGGAAAAATATATTCTGGAATGACGTATCCAGGCCTGACATGACAATATCCCCACATGTAGACTGTTTTTTTTCTGTCTGTTTTTTCTCTTCTCACTCTTCCTGCTCACTCCATCGTTACCATTGTACATTACCTGTGGCTTATTTATAGTGCTTAGGCTGATTGCAAAGTGAACTAATTATCTAAAACAGTTTTCACATGAGAAAGTGTGCCAGAGAGTGGCAAAATAGTGTAAATAATAGCCATTGTGCCTACAGTTGTGCAAAGTGTGTGTTACAAAATTGCAAACTGAGTGCAAAGCAGTGTTTGTGCTTTTAGTTTCTTGAACTCAGTGAGTGGTTTTTTTGCCATTTGTGTGTAGAGTTTTGCAAAAAAAGCCATAGTTACAAAAAATGTGTTTAAGCATTCAGAAAAAACTGTAACTTGCCAGAAGAACTTCTCCTGAGCTGTGATTGGTTAGTTATGAACAGAATATGTGACTACGAGACTTCCCCATTTCTGGAATGGAGAGAGAGAGATGGGAAGATGGGAAGATCTACCAGTCAAATGGACAAATACCTTGTGTATTTTTTCTCAATTAACCTGAAGCCAGCGCAGAGCTTCTTTGGGAGCACACCCAAACTGAATTGACCTGTCGCTAAGCGCCACCCTTAGAGCGCTGATGAGCCAATGACAGTCCAGCCTCAACGGGACTCGGACATCAGCTCGGACAACTCCATAGGAAACAACAGGGAGGAGGCATAAAATGACAAATTAATGGTTATTTATGGAGTTTATTAACTCAAAAAACCCCGACGGATAACCATGGTCAAACGTTTTGCAGGGGGACGTGTAATACTGATAGCCGGTACCCTGAAAGGCTAGAAAACAGGGTATATTTTCATCAACAGTAGCCTACAGGACGTCTCTCACATTTGCAACAGCTCGACGTAATGTAACATTTAGGCTAACAGTTAGGCACAGGTTCCCTGTTAAATCCCAAGATGAAAATGCTCATTAACCAACTACTATATTCTTACTACATCAAATATTAAGGTAACCTAACATATCTTAGTATCAATCTTCCACTAGCTAGCTAGCTAGCATTAACGTCAGTGGTTTTTGCACAGTGATTTGCAC
>NC_063209.1:22512350-22519850 GCF_017589495.1 Alosa alosa | reverse complement strand
GTGTGTGTGTGTGTGTGTGTGTGCGTTTGTGCGTGTGTGTGTGTGTGTGTGTGTGTGTGTATGTGAGAGGGTATATCTGACTAAGTATTTTTTAAGTGGAGTAGAATTAGTTTATTGTCCTATCTCTCTGTTTGTTGACATTATCATGTCTTGTTATTTAATGATCACTACACATGATTCCTTTTAATGTTGTTATCGGTTGACCCCATTAAACTGCGCCTGGGACTGAATTCTACTTTTCAGTTGTGGGAGGTTAAAGGTCGATGATGAGTGCTGTTTACCTGGTGAAATTAATGTTTAGTAACTTGCACGCAGCATGTCAAGGCACAGCATGCGCTTCCTGTAGACTGCAGAAATCACTATTAATGTGTCTATCTCTAGCGTTAAAACAGCAGCCTCTCCCAGAGAGGGTGCTGAGATATCTGCAACCATTTCACTCCTCAACAAAACATCTACAAATCAGGAGCAGAAGCCAGGTTTGAGGAAAACAAGAAGAAAATGAGTTGAGGTTGGGAAAAAAAAAAATCGATGGTGATTACCGTGTTCTGGTGCCTCTCCAGTAAGTCCCAGTAAGAGAGAGGAGGAAAAGGTACACTGTGATGGAGAACTGCTGCGCCATGCTGTGCAAGGCCTGATTGGCTCCCTGGGAGACTGATGAGGTTGATCACTAAATGACGGCTGGTGTGTGTGTGTGTGTGTGTCTGTGTGCGTGTGTGGGGGAGAGAGAGAGAGTTTGTGTATATTTGTATGTACCCAGTTATTGTTTGTGTGTGTGTGTGTGTGTGTGTTTGTATGGGTCTGAGTACATGTGCGTGTGTGTGTGTGTGTGAGGTTAAAATGGTGCGAGAGAGGCCAAAACGCAGTGAGTGTGTCTCTCGTTCCTCTCTCTGCCTCTATGTGCTCTTGGAGACATTAGGCACTTTCTCTGCCAACTGCCGCTCCATTCAGACAGAGACAACACACAAAAGAGCCCAGGCACTAACAACCCTGACTCAGCCAAGTCTTTAGAGAAGAGCACACTCAATCACACACACACACACACACACTCTTTCTCTCTCTCTCTCTCTCTCTCTCTCCCACACACACACAGACAGACACACACATACACATTCATTCACTCACTTCCTGACAGGGTCACAGGACCTTCCAGAACTTTCTAGCCTCCTGTCATAAAGCATCTGCGGAACATTTAACAGGGCCGCCCGCTGGAGACCGACTATTACAGCCATGCCCGTAAATCTCCTCTTCATTAGTGAGGGAGAGGAACCGCAAAGTCAGGAGAGTTTTGGGGAGTGGGGGGGTGGGTGGTGGTGGACTAGAGTAAGTTCTGGAAATCATATATATTTTTCTTCATTTCAACTCATGTCACTTTTTCATCGCTTGCTGCACTCAGGCTATGGGTTCAGGGCATACTGATGATGGAGACACAACAAACATGATGGGTTTTTTTTTTCTTTGTCGGTAGCAGGGAGACTTTGTCTGTTCAGACATACAGGTGTATTTCCTCCTTCAGGCTTAGGGAGCACCAGCTGTCATAAACCACACACACACGAACACACAAACACACACACACACACACACACACATATTAATGATGTAGCAGAATAAATACACACACTTATGAACCAGTGGCATACAGCAGGCCTTCACATAGCACGCCATGAAGAATAGTAGACCTCATAGTGAAAGACATATCAAACCATTTTCCACCCTAAGACAGAATGTGCAAACATTCTCTTGTAAAACCATCCATGTTTCAGCATTGCTATAGTAATTATAGTACTTTCCTCCACCTGCTTGCTAATGCACCAGATGTTGTTGTAATCAATGAGGAGTCCAGGGAGGTGTTTATTTTGGAGGTAGGCTGCACCTTCGATTTTATGCAGGAGGCTTTTGAAACCAAGGTCATTAAATCCCAACCACTCCTAAATACCATTTCAGAGCTAGGCAATAGGTGCAGACTACTTGTTTTCATATTGGGCAGCCTAGGAGTCGGACATACACACGCTAATCATGAGAGGGTCATAACAGATTGGAATGGACAATATTACTCAATAAGCATAATACTTAGTTCTTAGGGGTACAAGTAACAACATTGCCGCCATTTAAGATGTGTGACAGTGTTTCAATGATATGTTCTGCAGTGTGAAACACAATGATGGACCTCAGTTATGGGAAACCAGAGTCTGGAAGAACTTGCAGTCTGGGTTTCACTGTGAATGTGACAATGTTCTCATTGAGTGCAGTGTTCTTGGGGAATGAGTGGGACACAGCGTGACCAGCAGAGGGAACACGTGCAAGTGTCCCCTGAACGTCCAGTCCAGTGTTATTGTTGTTGATGTTGGTGTAAGTCCATAAAAGCTCGCCAAGCACATGCAGGTGTTAACAGATTGCTATGACCAACATACGTGACTGTTGCCTTGACATAAGTGAGAGGGACAGTTATAATGTCCTCTGAAACCATCACAGTCCCAGAGTCAGAACGCACCCACTCTAGTGATACACACACACATTCGGCAGTCAAGTTTGACATTTGAGATCAGGCACACACCTGCAGTCACCTCACCAACACACACACACACACACACACACGACACATGTTATCCACCTGAATGGCTGATCAGTCCACACACTGAACATGAACTACAAAAATAGGAGAGGCTGGTTATGTGCAATATGTGCTCACCATCTCTTCAACCACCTTTTCTCTCTCTCTCTCTCTCTCTCTCTCTCTCTCTCTCTCTCTCTCTCTCTCAGAGGCATTCCTCATTAAATGCCTCACCTCTCTGGGTGGCAGGGAGGGTTGTGAGCAGCATTGATTTCTCTGCTGACGGTGTCTGGTGCCGCAGCTGTTACAGCTTCTGATGAAAAGACATCCCATAATAACACTCTTGCCTGTCTTTTCTTCTTGCTCCAAGGCAACACCATCCGTCACAAGAGATAGACTGATCGCTATTCGTTACTTAGTTTGTTTTTGTCTGTGTGTCAACGTGTGTGTGTGTGTGTGTGTGTGTGTGTGTGTGTGCGTGTGCGTGTGCGTGTGCGTGTGTGTGTGTGTGTGTGTGTGTGCGCGTGTGTGTGTGTGTACACTCATCATCATCATCATCTCCACAAAAGATGACCGGGAGATTTGCAGATGGTTGAAATAGCATCGTCCTGTAAGGCATCTATATATTACGTGTATTCATTTAGCAGACTCTTTTATCCAAAGTGACTTACATATGTCAACTATATTACAAGGGCCATTGTCCCCGGTGCAGCTCGGGGTTAAGTGCCTTGCTCAGGGGTACAACGGTGGAAACCAGGAATTGAATCCCGGTGCCTCAGCCACTACAGGGCTGTGGCGTGTAGATGTTAATTGGTTGAAGATGATAAATGTTTGAGTTAGTAAAGTCATCCGTGCGTCAGAAAACAGTACTGCTGCTGTTATACTAGTGCAGCGCAAAACTGAACTGTGTGCGAGGTCACAATAGGGAGTGTGTGTGTGTGTGTGTGTGTGCGTGAGTGTGTGTATGTGTCTGTGTGTG
This sequence comes from Alosa alosa, assembly GCF_017589495.1. Lineage (NCBI taxonomy): Eukaryota > Metazoa > Chordata > Actinopteri > Clupeiformes > Clupeidae > Alosa > Alosa alosa. The sequence continues at coordinate 22,516,323 of NC_063209.1, read as the reverse complement.
TGTGTGTGCATGTGGGGAGTGTGTGTGTGTGCGCGTATATGTGATTTTATTTGGGTATATTTGGAAATTATGGGTATATTAAAAAAAAAAGAAAATGAAGTTATATGCAACCACAAGGAAGGAAGTGCATACACACGCACACGCCACACACACACACATCACAAGTGCATATACACGTACACGCCACACAACTACATTATGGGAGGATGACTGGAGCCAGTGACATGAGAATGGCTTGATGGCATTGTGTGGCTCTGACTTTTTATGTGCTCAGAAAAGCTGGTTGCGGGCTCATATAGACAAACACATGGGGCCTACCTAACTTGAAAATGTGTGTGTGTATGTGTATGTATGTGTATGTGTGTGTGCCAGTGTATGTGCCTGTGTGTGTATGTGTGCCTGTATGTTTGTGTGTGTGTGTGGATGTGTGTGCATGGATGTGTGTGCCTGTGTGTGTGTTCATGCAGCGTGTCTGAGCTCCCCCACAGTGAGAGGCCTCACTCGGCCTATAAAACTACCCATTAGTGGACCCATAAACACCCAAACATATTTACAGCATGGCCTGTGTCTCTCTGTGTGCGTGTGTGTCTGTGTGTGTGTGTGTCAGTGCCTGTGTGTGCATGTGTATGTGTGTCAATGACGTGACGTGCAGATTTCTGTGTCCGAGTTGTTGCGGTCAGCTCGTTCCCAGACCGAAACATAAAGAGGGACACGGATAACAAGGTTCAAACCAAATATTAATTCATTAAAGTAAAGCAAAAGGTTACCAATAGCAAAATGTCTAGGCGGAAATGAATGGTAGTGGTGACGTGCGTGTATGCATGTATGGATGCAAAGAGGGTCAGTATGTGAAAAGCTAGTGAAGTAGGCTAGGTCTATAGACAAAGAAAGAGAAAGAGAGATAGCGATACAAATGAAGGGAGAGAGCAAAGTGCAAGTGTGAGAGAATCAAAGTGAGTGCCTCAAGAAGGAAGAAAAGTGGCTAATGAGAAATATAGGGAACCCCTTTAGCTCCACCCTAACCATAGGTGCAATCAATAGGGGTATTAGCCCAACCAGGCCCAGCCCTGCCCGTGCACTGACAGGAGAAGGCCTGAGTCCATTACTTTGGTTTAAAATAATTTGCATTATTTTATTCTATAAAACCTATAATTTTAACATATTTTCTGTTTATCATAAAAAATTATATGTTTTGTCATCTCAAACCATCAGAATGTCAGGTGGCGTAACCGTCCAAGCATATTAACACTATGTGAAAAGTATTAAATACAGAATATAAACAATTAAAAATAGTGATGGGGGCATAATTGTATTATATTATTTTATTCACTGGTTTATTTACTAGTTTACTAGCTCTTAAATTGTTTGGAAAATTGAAAAAAAAATCTTTTGTCTGGAAATGTGCATATTTGAAATGTTAGGCCGGTGCAACCGCATTCATAGAATGCTTATTTTGAATTGAAGAGTGAAAAGAGTAAACAGGGTATTGCCTCATCACCCCAAATGACCTTTACTGATGAGTGAAAAGTTTGCAAATCTCTCTCAAATATTGAAAAAAAATAGCTACTTTCTCTTCATAGTTGGACTTGTCAGGTTTACAGTACATGTCAGGTGGTACAACCAATGTAAAACTAATAAAAAATATCTTAATATAAAACTCTTTATTGTATTGGAAAATTGAATGGATGAACTAGCAAAGTCAAAAAGGTAGCAAAGCTAGCAAGCAAAGTCAAAAAGGTTATTTAGGTGTCCAAGAAGATGAAGAAGATTTGGATTTAGTGTGGATGTTGGAAATGTTTGTTGGAAAACCAAAATTCCCGCTCTCTACAATAAAATATTCATAAGTTACTTTTAATGCTTAGGTCAACTACAACATAATAGTGTGATAAGCACTGTAGATACTCTCAGATATACTTACAAAAAAACAAAAACAAGTGTGTTTTTTTTTTTTGAAATGTTTGGTTGCGCCACCTGACATTTTTTGGGTAGTGAAATTGCAAATAGTCTAAAAATGTATTTAAAAGTCCCTGTAAATGTTGCCATTAAGACTTGTTTAAACACAGTCTTCCAACTTAAAAAAAATGCATTCTGTCCATTTTTAAAGATTATTTTGAAAACACATTTTTAAAAGTCTTATTTGTCAATGACCCGTGTATAACTGTGTGTGCACTTGTGATAATGTGTGTGTGTGTGTGCCCTTAGAAAGTTTCTAAAGTAAGACCAAATATTGAGTGATGACGCAAGTGGATTTACTGATGCAAGCTAAATCCTTGAGCATCACAAAGGCGCAGTGCTACAAGGTGTATGTGTGTTTTACATGAGAGCATGTTTATGTCATTCTCTTCTCTTCTCCTTGCTCTTCCCATAGACCATGATGATGATAGTGATGATCCAGTTATTGACCTGGTCTTCATTTTTCTATGGTCAGTGGTGAGCATGTGTATACCCCTATCTAATCTCTGTGTGTGTTTCTACCACATCCTGTGATTGACCTTATGTGTGTGTGTGTGTGTTTCTCCAATTTACCTAGGCTTTCACATCCCTGAGAGCAGGAAGGCTGAGTCAGAGGAGTGACACAAGGTCAAAGGAAATGGGGAGAGAAAAGAAGAAAAGTGTGTGTGTGTGTGTGTGTGTGCGTGTGCGTGTGTGTGTGTGTGTGTGCGTGCGTGCGTGCGTGCGTGTGTGTGTGTGTGTGTGTGTGTGTGTGCGTGTATGTGTGTGCGTGCGTGCGTGCGTGTATGTGTGTGTGTGTGTGTGTGTGTGTGTGTGTGTGCGTGTATATGTGTGTGTGTGCGTGTATGTGTGTGTGTGTGTATGTGTGTGCGTGCGTGTATGTGTGTGTGTGTGTGCGTGCGTGTGTGTGTGTGTGTGTGTGTGTGCGTGTATGTGTGTCCGTTCGTGTGTGTGTTCATGCGTGCATTTGTGTGTCTGTGGCTGAGTTTTACTGGACTGATAATGCAGTGGTGGGTCACATAGAAGTAGGTTGTAATTATCCAATTATCCAATCTAGGGGAACCTGAATAGCCAGGTGCTTAGGAGTTTATGAGAGGTGGCACTCTGCACCTGTGTGTGTGTGTGTGTCTGTGTGTGTGTGTGTGTGTGTCTTTGAACGTGTGCGTATCCTGTAGTGTGTGTGTGTCTTTGAACGTGTGCGTATCCTGTATATTGCCAAGACATTCTCCTGGGAAACTCTGACCCTCCCATGGATGCATATGTGTGACATGGAACAGCACAGCTTACCCCTCTACTCTTGCAGCAGGCAGTGTGTGCTTTTACCCAAGTGCAGGCTGTTCAGACCAGTAGGCACGGCTGAAGTGCCCTTGAGCAAGGCACCTAACCCCTCACTGCTCCCTGAGTGCCGCTGTTGTTGCAGGTTGTTGTTACTTACTTACAGTACATACCATGCCATATTTGCATGCGCACATTGCGAAGGAATTATGCCTCAAATGGGTGCAAGTCTGATTGAACATTTGGCCCTTAGTTTGAGCCACTATGTTTGTTTTCAGCTTCTATGTTTGTTTGTTTGTTTGTTTGTTTCCCATTTACAGAGCCAGAACTGTGTATTTTTGAAGTGCAGTCACTGAATGGAAAGTTACAGGGAGGCTACACCGCACATTACTGAAGTGTTCTGTTCACATAGTGACTGATGCACCAATCAGCTTCCACTATGATCAATGGAACTGGCTACAACAGACGTGATAGTTGCGAGTACGTAAAAAAAAAAAAAACACCAGTCTTTTAAAACTATTTTTATTTGTCGCAAACGGAATGTTTCAGTACCCAGTGTAATCTCCCTGTTAGAGGACCACTACGAGTAATTAGCTGCATTTGACACACAGTCTGTGGGATTACAGGGATATGGACTGAACAAGTTCCACACACAAAAGAGAGAGAGAGAGAAAGAGAGAGAGAGAGAGAATGGAATAGAGAGCACCCACAGAACACCACACACAATCTAATTTGCTTATGTTAA
>NC_063209.1:22389850-22502350 GCF_017589495.1 Alosa alosa | reverse complement strand
AAGTAGCGTACTGTATGCGCTAGCTCCACCAAAGCCGTGGAGAGAAACTGACACGACACATTGCAGCAAAAAGACTAAAACAAAGATGGCAGTGCTGGCAAAATGTTAATTAAAGGTGAAGACGTGCAGTAAGAAGCTTTTTTCATATTTGTAAAAGAAAGCAAATGCCTCCATAATGAACCATGTTCATAATACATAAATTGTGTTCCCTTATGTGAAGACAATTTATCTCATTTATTTCCGTTTTTACACATAAAAACACTGACTGCAGCTACAAGCAATAACATTAGTTCATTAGAAACTTTTCTTTCCGTCTCAAGAACCAGGAAGCCAAAATGAACTGTTTTTAGATCAAATGGACACAGATTCAAACAGGAAATGGACTGAGGGATGACCATAGGCCTGGTCACGGTCTCATGACGGGAACCACAGGGTCAGCAGGAGAGAGGAGCAACATGAAAGCTTTCGTTAGAGAGCGACAGCTAAACTAATCATGCTGCAAATGCAAGCCAATGCTTTCACTGCCCTCTCTCTCTCTCTCTCTCTGTCTTTCTGCCTGACCCTCACCCATCTACTCTCCAATACTGTGACAAACCCAGTGGTCAGTAGGCTACTGCAAGCACTTCTTTACTCACGGCCCTGATGGATGATGTGAAACTCATGGCTATACAGCTGTGGTGTCCAGAGCCAATTCTCGGACAAACCGCCCAGACCCCTCAATTCAAACGCAGCAAGGCGAGGCAACCCTGCCATTTATCTTCCTCGCAGTAAGCCCAGCTCCATGGCTAAAGAAAGGTGCCGAGGGGACAGCACAAAGACACCATGTATGTTTCATTCCTTCAGTAGCGTTCCAGACCAGACAAACTGAGACATATTGAGACATTCAAACTTGTTGAGACAAGGAGACATTTAGATATCAATCAATTTATAACTAGATGTACCGCATAGCGGTACAAAATATGACCGCCGCTCAGTCCTGTACATCCGTTCCGCGAAAATAAATCACACTTCAATTTGTCTCCATATTTTACTCCATCCCCCACTCTTGAAACTTTTGTGTATGCTTATTTGGCATGCCTGAGTGTGTGTGTCGCGGCTGCACAGAAAGTACCCTACTGGTGCTGAAAAGGTGAATAGATTGTAGAATAGCCAAAGAAGATGTAGAATTGTTATAAAACCTTTAAAATCTCTAAACAATCACAAGTAGGGCAGTTCATCACAGTTCATCCATTGCAACTGGATTGATGAAAGGTCACTTACACCTGTAGGCTACATTGTATTTGGGAAAAGCAAAAAGGTATCAGCATTATGTTATTTATTTATTTATTTTTTTATGTATTTATAAACAAAAACATCTCTGTCAGTTCCATGCCGTTTTCAACAGCTATCAAAAACAAAGGTCATTTTGGATGGATGGATTTTTTTTGTGAATGTTTCTTCTTCTACATAAGATTTTAGTCATCTTTAGTTCATGTAATACTTTATTGTCAATGCACAAATTAAGTAACAGTAGTCTGAAACGTTATTGTTAATGCACAAATTAAGTAACAGTAGCCTAGTCTGAAACGAAATGCTGTTTTACATCTAACCAGTGGTGCAAATAACTGACATGTCCAAATGGGCCTTGATGAAATCGTCATTAGACTGTTCATACACATTTTAACGGGCCAAAGTTGAAGAGCTTTTGTCCGTTATTGTTAGTGCAAAATAGGCTGATTCATGTTCCCTTGCATTGTTTAACTGAGGTCCATGGCTAGTCTGGCTTTCATCAGACCAAGCTCAATCTTTTAAGAAATCAAAAAATAAATAGCGGGCAGATCAGGCTGGGTTCACCCAGCCTAGTCCATAGGCACCCGATATTGTTTAATTTTCCGATTGAGATATAGCCTTCACGCTCTGGCTATTCTAAATGCAAAAATGCATCAGGGAGTTATGACAAAACGGTAACTAACAAACTAGATCCTAATAGAAAGTTGTTAGCTTCCCTAAGCTACAGGTAGGATTATAAGGTAGGCCTAATGACAACATAAATTGTCAATAGGCTATGCTGGCGACACAAATAAAATCTCCTTTGGAAACCAATGGCTTACGCCTTACAGTATCAAGCGGACTTAAACTGTCATATCGTGGCGAAAAGTTGTAATAACATTCACGCAGCTCCATGAGTCAAGGAAAGCGCGAATGAAGTAGCCACTTCTAAATGGGACCCACTACACAGTAGCTTAAGGTGTTTTTGCTAAAGCAGCCATAATGAAATGAAGGTGTCATTGTTTGGATACTTCACACACACGTGCTTTTTAATTTCACAGACTACAACTACCAAGCTGTAATCAAAGCACATCGATTCCCCTCTCACACCCTGCACGCATCTTTAAAACAAAAATAAACAGGCGCCTCAGTCTCCACGCATGTATAGGCAAACTGTATCAGACCGTGTAACGTTGGTAAATCTTCCATTGCACAGAATGATTTTTTGTAGCATCGCAATAAATGACAGTCGAAAGATACAAACAGTGCTGCTATACATTTGCTTGGTATAACCAAGATTTATAGTTTTCTACAAATGCAATAAATCAAATGCCTCCATCACTCAACCAACGCTAACGGTAACATTACCTAGGTCCTTATTGATATTACAAGATTAACGCCTGCAGTAAAACCAAGCATGTCCGATAAACATCCTCAGATTTATTTCGGCTTCAAGAAGAAATGGGAATTACACTTCATGTGAACATCGTCCTATCCTTATCAGATGTTAAGCTGCGGTAAATTACAGTCCTTGTATGAAGCGTCCATTGTTTTTTCCAACCCACTTTTAACTTCCAACAAAATTACGTCTCTCACTGCAACGATGCGCCATCTAGTGGACAAACGATAAGCGACCAATACTGAAAATGCAGCCATGATGATGATGATGAATATTTATTTTGGCTTTCTTTTTTAATCCTACTGATTTTCATTTTTACTACGGGGGCAAATCACAAATGAGTGATTATGAGCCAGGTTGATGTGGGCCCTTGAGACCAACATACCATAAAAAAGATTCACAGAGAACTGTTTCTGCCCTACCCTCCTTCCGGGGGGTCCAGTCCAGCCGGGGGGCTGCAGATGAAAACGAAAAATGACGGTTCCATGCTATCCATGTGGGGGTACATGCCCACCAAGTTTTGTGTACCCCGGTCTTTCAGTGTCCCGAATCCTTGTTGGTGTACGTCACTAAATGTACACATAAATTATTTTATTGTAAGGCCCCCCATGAACGAAAGTACACAAAACTTGGCATGTATTCAGAGGGTGTCATAATGATCCTACACTTTTAATTTCGTGCAGTTTTGACCTTGTCAGCCAGAGATATTGAGATGAAAACACTTAATTTTTTTGCTTTTTTAATTTTTAACTAGGTGGCGCTATACATGAAATAAGTGGTAATGGGATGGGTTGACATGCCCCCCCTTAAGACCAACATACAAAAAAAAGGTGGACCCCCTAGGCCCTACGGTTCTCGAGATATTCACAGAAAACTGTCTCCGGCCACCTACAGGCCAGTTGGTGTATAGTAATATAAATTAATTTATTGTGTGGCCCCCCATGAACAAAATTCCACCTAAAACTTGGCGTGCATTCAGAAGGTGTCAAAATGATCCTACACTTCCAATTTCGTGCAGTTTTGACTATGTTAGGTCACAGATACCTACAATTACAACACCTCATTTTACTTTTTTTTGTTTTAACTAGGTGGCGCTATACATGAAATTAGTGGTTATGGAATGGGTTGACATGGCCCCTTGAGATCAACATACAAAAAAGGTGGTCCTCCTAAACCTTACGGTTCTCGAGATATTCACAGAAAACTGTGTCTGCCCTACCCTCCTTCGGGGTGCAGTCCAGCAGTGGGGCTACAGATCAAAACGAAAACGATGGTTCCATGCTATCCATATGGGGTTACATGCCCACCAAGTTTTGTCTACCCCGGTCTTTCAGTGTCCCGGGAATCATTGACGGAAATTTGGACATGCGAAAAAAAGAAAAAAAAAAAAAAAAAAAAAAAAAAAAAAGATCTGCTAAAAAAAAAATCCTATATGACCGCCGCTACTCTTGGCGGTCATAATAAATTTAGTCATGAGGTGATGTTTTGAGATATGTACTGTAGACTTATTGTGAAATATCTGAGACATGTAGGCATATTGAGATATCATGGCATATTGTTACCCTGAAGTGTGTGGAGAAGTTTAGTGAGCTGGGAGCCTCTAGATCACCAGCCACGTCCTCTTGTCCAGATGATTTATTTATTAGCGTGGAGGCTCGGAGACAGAGACGGATGAGGAGCTCTTATGAAACGACACTCAGGTGATTCAGCGTCAGCGGCTCCTGTGACGTGACAAGAGTTGTCGCCGTATTTTCCACGAGGAGATGCGCGAGAGAGAGAGAGAGAGAGAGAGAGAAAGAAGAGAGAGAGAGAGGGAGGTGGTGCAAATACAGGGCTCTCTTTTCCTTTATGCACACACATATACACAAACAATTTTGGGCTATGTGTGAGTGTGTGTGTGTGTGTGTATGTGTGTGCATGTTTGTGTGTGTATGAGCGCACAAACTGTATGTGTGTGTGTGTGTATGCGTTTGTGTGTGTGTGTATGTGTGTGTGTTTGTGTGTGTGCATGTGTGTGTGTGTGTGTGTTTTGCATCTCCCCACATTTTCATCTCCATGAGCACATAAATAAGGCTTTGAATGATGACTGGGACTGGGAGGCTCCTTTTCTCCACCAAGAGTGTGATGTGTTGTAGAGCAGCTCTCCCCACGGATCATTACAGTGTGCCCCTATTATCTCCTCTAATTAGCTCATCACTCTCACACAGAACCAGCCCGGCCCGCACACACTCACTCACACACACACACACACACACACACACTGGAGCTCGCAGGCACCAGGACCTACTGGATTTGCTGACCTTGTGACTCGGAACAGAACGGAATGGAAACTCAACCTCACCTTTGCCAGGAGTTGAATAGAATCACGATCATAGGTCTCACTACTGCTGGTGATGCTGGTGTGTGTGTGTGTGAGAGAGAGTGTATGTGTCTCTGTCTGTGTGTGTGTGTGTGTGAGAGAGAGAGACAGAGAGGAAAAGAGAGAGATAGAGAGGGAGAGGAAGAGAGAGACTTAAATATCACACCTTGGGTGACCGTGAAATGACTGGATAAACTCCATTACTGAGTTGTCACAAGCACACACACACACACACACAGTATAGAAATGGCCATGTCAAATGAGGACACACACACACAGTATGGAAATTACCATGTCAAATGAGGACCATCGGTGGCCCAACATTCAATGGAACACTACTGTTGTTTTTACATACATACTTACATGTCATTCATCACCACATAATTAAATGAGAATGTGAATTGAATAGACATGGGCAATATTCTGATTACTGAGGACATGAACCATATGCAATTCATGTCAGTGCTACTGGTAGTCTCTCACGCAGTTTAGTTTAGAGTAGCTCTGAGGTGTCTGAACTGAAGACAGGGAAACAGAGACCAAAAAAAAGTAGGAGTCTAAAGTATGTGCTCTTCTCTGGTTTTGTAGGTCCGCCTCTTCAGCTTCTAGTCACACATTGTTGGGCACACAGTAAGTTTTGTTCTTCAAACCCAGCAATCCTTGAGTGCTTTTGGAACAGGGGGGATAAGACAGAGGGTGTGAGATTGAGCAATGGTGAGTGAGAGAGAGAGAGAGAGAGAGGGAGGGAGAGAAAGAGGGAGAGAGAGGGAGAAAAACGAGGAGGAGGAGGAGTGGTTTCACATGGCCAGACTGCTGCATCTCTGACTGACACATGAATTAACTCCCAGCGATCGAAGGGCGGCTATCATCAAGCAGCAGCTTCTGCGAGCGCTAACTGTGACGACAAACTAACCCTTGAGCCTCAATGCCCACACAGACACAAGCTGTCACTTGTGAAGAAAAAGGCAGTTTACAACTGGTGGGCAAAGAAACCCAAGCAGTGAGGAAAGAATAGGACAAATTCAGCTATTAAAGCTTGGTTTCCAAGTATTATAAACATGTTTAAAAATGTTTAGTATGTATTAATCATGAGTCATAGCATCTAAGTCTATTACAATTTACAAATAGACATAGCAGCACTCATATAGTGCTATGAAGTAGCCTAGTTGTGTACAGTATGCCCTACACCCGGGATTCCCAAACTGTGGTACGTGTACCACCGGGGGTACGCAAGCTGCCACTAGGGGGTACGCAAGCTGCCACTAGGGGGTACGTGAGATGAAAAGGGCAATGTTGGAAAGGTGTAAAAAATGATTTTTTAAAAAGTCTTAAGCCTATGTTCTCTTTGTGTTTCACAATGTTGTTCTCATAGACCAGTTGCACATTTTAATTTTTGTTATTTGTCATCATGCGTGGCGGCTAATTAAACATGATGCCTGGAATGTGTCAATAGAATGTGTTACGTTTTGATGTGTCGGATGGTGGGGTACACGAGCCGAGTCAGGATGAAGGTGGTGGTTCGCGGGAAAAAAGCTTGTGAACTGCTGTCCTACACAACTATTATTATGAAAACTTGTTCAGGAGTGAATAAACTGTATTTTGACAGCACTTGGCAAAGTTATCAGGTATGCCAAGAGGTATAAGCTTTATTATGCATTTTGATACCTCAAGCGTTTGAGTGCAGTCATTATGTATGAACTGTTATATAGACTGTGTAAAGCTTTATAAATACTTTATAACACTTCATAACTCTTGTATAATGCTTCATGGATACGGAGTGTAAGCAAGGTCTTACCACAAAGGCCTCGGTGCCACATGTACCTAATCCAAGACAGAAATAGGAGGCTTCTAACAGTTGTGGTCTTTACACTGGTCTCTAGCCTCTACTTTTTAGCAGAAAAAGAGACAAGCAGAATTATTATCCTCCCCTGGTTGTGGCGCCCACTGTGGTCCCCATCATCTAATAGCCGTAGCCTAACCCCATGTGCTTACGTTAAGGACAGTGTTTGTTCTCTTGTCTAAGAAAGCCCCAGAAAAATAGCGTCATTTAAAAGGCTCTCTGGTCCTGTCTGAGAACAGTAGCGAGCCTGCCGTGACACCACACACACACACACACACACACACACACACACGCCACATTTAGACACCGGGATCAGAGTTTTAGACTTAGAACACAAATCGATGGCAGAAAAAGGGTAAACCTTAAAGAACACAGCAGAGGTCAAACTCACATGGCCCTGGCTTAGGACAGATACAGACCTCATTGTTTACCAAAGGCATCTCTAGAAATATAGACTTTTCTCTTTCTGACCACGACCAGTGAGACCACATAAATGCCATGTTTACTATCTACATGAGACCTTTTTACTACTTTCAATAAATGTCTGCCATCTTGCTCCTTGTATCTAAAGCCCATTAATGGCATTTCTAATTAGCAGAGCTCACACACACACATACAGCTAATAAAGCACATTATAATGGCTCTGCAATGTATTGGTAATTCTATGTTTATGAACTTGCACCAGTAGGGGGTGCTATCCTATGTACAGTTGTATTGATGGGCCCTAATTTATATGCTGGGCAAAGTGCAAAGTCAGTCTATGCACAAAGTTCTCGTGCATGTGTTAACTGTTTGTTAACTGTGAAATATAATTTGTTGTATTTACTATGAAATCACCTAGGAACTTTTATTGTGTAGAAAACACCTAGGGACTGTTATTGTATAGGAACCGGATGTGGATTGTGTGAAGTTGATGAGCGAGGGTGGATGACGGTGGTCATTAAAAAGTTAGAGAACTTGACGTTGTGTCTTATCTTTGAATAACACATGAACTACTGTAACGGCATCGCGTGGCATGAGACAGCTTTTAGTCGATCCACTGCTGTCTGTGCTTAGGATCTTTCTCATGGTAAATTTGCAAATAGATTTTGCATAGTTAATAAGCAAGTTTAGCTAGACTTTAGACTTTGTGGTAACCCCTTCCTTTTACAGTTCCCTAATTACTAGGTATTTATGAAGTAAATATGTGGTAAGTCTTGTTATATTATTAGGTAATTACCACGGGTAACATGAGGGTAAGCACAGAGAAACTACTGTACATGTGAAAAAGAAATGCCTAAACTATTACTAATAAATTACACAGCATTATTGGATAATTACTACAGGTAAGTACAGAGAAACCACAGAAACAAATACCAAGAAAAACTTCCACTATAACCTATCAGCTCCTACTAAGAACCATGTAGTTGTGAGCGGTTTAACCCTTATAAGGTGTTCATATTTTTGTTACTCTGCCAATGTTCCTGGGTCTGGTGGACCCACCACATTAGGCTTTTAAATCAATCAGATGTTTACTTTAGCTCAAGTTTTTGTGAGAAAATGAGGAAAGTCAATTATAAACAAGGAAAACAAATAGAAACGTTCAATTTTTGATCATTATTTATTAATGCTTATTCTACCATAGGCCTACCGTGTGCAGTCATTGAAAATAAGTTATCATGTTCTTCACAGAAAATGAGCCAAGGCCATTAAATCTGAGTTTGAATAAATAATAAATAGCATAATTTTTCTCAAAGATTAGCAAAAATAGAAAACGGGTCCCACAGACCCAAACACCGTACAAGGAAGGGGCTGGTAATAACTAAGATAAGAATCTGTACTTTTCATGAAAGTAAACAAGTAGTTCTTAGTAACACCTTTTGCATTACCCATCATTTCTAGGTACAATTTTAGTTGTCACAGGCTTATGTTGCTAAAAGTCCAGGTTTAATAATGTTTTACCAAGAAATTATAATAGAATTTCCCAAAAAATGATCTGTTCTTATATAATATTTGTTCACTGGAGCACCCATTCATAATAGGTTTATTACATTTATTCTGCAGAAACAATGCCTCTTCTTAAATACCTTTTTGCTGATGCTTTTAGAATTTACTCAATATGTAAGCAGAAACTGTACTGTAAAATGAAGCCATGTTTGTTTCCATGGTCTTACCTATCCTTTTTAAGAGATTTTTCCTTTCCTCGGCAGTCAATACAAAGTGACCATAGAGGCCTATGTTCTGCAACATTACCAAGTTAAAAATGGTAATTTACCGAATGGATTAATAATTTTTAGCATGTAAAAATAAGAAATAAAATCATCTCATTATAATGGTAAAAGTGAAACATATTTAATGAGAGCATGGTAAATCATCAAATCAATCAATAAATCAATCAACCAATCAATCAATCAATCAATCAATCAATCAATCAATCAATCAATCAATCAATCTGCCAATCAACTGTACAGGCTCAATAAATTATGTCACGTGACAGATGGCCACAACATTCAATTCATCAGTACTAATGGATTGTGGACGTGGGGACTATAAGCTGAGTACAGTTCTATATTCCATAAACTCTTATCCTTATCTGTGATCTCTTATCTTTATGGCTGTATATCCTATTCAGGATCAAATCTTTAACTCTATTTGGCCTGCCTCCCTAGTCTCTCTGGCAGAACTGATGTGGTTCTAATCCGAACCCGTGTAAGCTTCACAGTAGGGGGGATAGCCTGGGGGACAGAGACAGCAGCAGGAGGAGGAGGAGGAGGAGGATGAGGAGGAGGAGGAAGGCGTGCTGGACCTCACTGATACTGTGTCTTACGTAAGGAGCAAATCTGTGGTTTTTCGCTGGCTTCCTGCTATCGTGCCCATCTGCCTGCAAGGTTTAGCCATGTAAGCAGGATGATATAGCAGCAGGGCAACCACACTCTCTGTTGTAATAAAGATGAAAACACCAACACAAACTTTAACACAGGCCAGCAAGCAGAGGGAGAGAGAGCAGGAGAGCCAGCTGGACTCTGGAGAGATGCGGAGTTGGAGTTGCTATGTCCTCTGGGCTCAGCTGACAGCTGACCAGACAGGAGCTCAGTCTGGAACAGGTCTGGTCTGGCTCTGAGTTAGTGCAGACATTCTTCTCCATTTCATGTACAGACACACCCTAACACGTACAGTGCACACACACTCACAGACACACAGACACAGACATGCACTGAAACACACACACACACACACACACACACACACACACACACACACACACACACACACACACACACACACACACACACACACACACACACACACAAACACACAAACACACAAACACCCAAATTACAGAAGGCAGATGGAACCAAATGCTGTCCACTCGCACTGGGCAGCCCTGGAGAGAAAGAGATCAGGGCAACAGATTTCATCATTTCATTTTGTATTATATATTTCTTGTGCTCAGTTGAGGTTGTAATGATTAATGGTCATGATGTGTTTCAACAGTCATTACATTGCCAAATGAAACACACATACTGAAATGAATTCTCTTACTGAGTTGATATTGATCATCTTAGAATGTCAGTGTGGTTAAATATGGTTTTCTTGGAACAAATACATGCGTTCTAACGGCATATACAGATGGAAGAGACTACCGGTATTTACCTATATAAGGAGGTATACAGTAAAACTCAAAAACACATACATTTATATTCTATTATGATAAAGCATCCTTATTATGCTTTAGTGAACATATTTAATCCAAAAAGTTTCAAAAGGAAATGTTATTTTACTGCAGTGATTCTATACTACATGCATCATAACTGCTTCCTGAACCCATAGTCATTATAAAGCTGAAACGAATGTCCACTATATGGTCTCTGGATTCCTCCACTTAGTGTGTTCTCTTGGTCCGTGGAGCTCAGAGTGAGCCGTGTGTGTGTGTGTGTGTGGGTGGTGTAATTTCCATGACCACACGGAGAAGGCTTTGAGTACCATCCATGGAAAAGTCAGACTTGATTGGATGGCCACAGGATTGACAAAAGGAATTGGTGGGAGGTAGCAAACAATTGCACACACACACACACACACACACACACACACACACACACACACACACACACATACATACCTCTAATACCCTTCTAATTGTCTCCCTCCCTGCCCTCACCCAGCCCAGCTCTCCTCAGAGCTTTGCACCGAAGCCCCTTTAATTGCGTGCGGACCTCATGACAGATCACCTCGCTCACCTGGACGCCACCTGGCCTGCACAGCCTTTTCGGGCATCAGAGGACCTCGGCCGGCTCCTTAGACCCCTCTCCTCACAGCAGCTCTGACCACAAAGTAGCCGCACCACCGGCCTTAATGAGATTGCTGTTAGACAGCAGCAGCAAGGCTAATAGGCACTCTGATGCATCACATGACCTGTGTTACCTGGCAACTATGCGATTAAGGCCAGTGTAACACTGCATTTAACAGTGTGATATTCTTCACAAACAAACACCAGAACTTATGGTTTAATGTTGACTTTTACTCCTGACCTTACTTCAGCTGGCTGTTATATCACCGATCAGGCTGAATTTGACAGCATAGATAATCTCCTGCTGAATGTAATGTTGGGTGGGAGCAGGCAATGTTCAGCATAAATAGAATGATGCTATCAGAAGCAGTTAGACTATTATTGGTTTGGGTTCATTTGTGTTCAAGGACATGAGGTCAGGTCTGCTTTCTCTTGAAAACTTGTGTTTTTCAGATCAACACTGACATGTTGGTTCAACGACATTCACCCAAACTGAAAACAAACTAAATAGCTGTGCTGATAAAAACAGTGCCTTATTTTAATTCTGCTCATGTGCCTCTTGGTTTAAAATGTGGCCATGGAAAAGCTGAAACCCTTTCTGCTTATACCTCTACATGAAAATTGCCCTTGAAAATCATTTCATGTAAAAAGGCAACCATTAAATGGCTTTTATTTATTTTAAACAAACACTTATGCTCAGACACACACGCACGCACGCACGCACGCACACACACACACACACACACACACACACACACACACACACACACACACACACACACACACACAAACACACACATACAGTATGCATGCCATGCACGCATGCACTGATGCACATCTGACTGGGATGGGGGTACAAATTCATGCAAAAGCAATATTCAGTTAAGAAGCCATGTTTGGAGAGTTTCCCAAGGCAGAACACGAGGTGCAACACGGGCTAAATGACCAAACGGCAGTATGTGCCGACTAGGGGTGAGACTGTGTTGCGAGGTGATTGGCAGTGACCAAATGGAAACAGAACACTACACCAAATCTCTACACCAAATCAGCCTTGTAGTTTTGTGTTTTGTTTTTCTTTGCGTAATCCTACTGAAAGACAAACCAAATGGCACAACTCCTTGGCGCTCCTAAACACAAGCCTGGGCTTTCACAAGGACGCAATAGCAATGCTTCTGGGTTCAGTAGTAAAAATCTTAAAAAAAGAAAATCTTATCTTAAAATAAGATTAAAATCAGTAGTAAAAATCTTACAAAAAGAAAATCTTATCTTAAAATATGAATGCGCCGTAGTTTAACTACCCACAAAATATAAAATACACAAAAAAACTCCTGCAAAATGTAATAAATCTACTAGTTTAATAACAAGTAGTTCAATCCTCCCCAACACTGGCAGTGACGTGCATTTGCAAATATAAATATCAGCGTCATTATAGACAATATGACTAAGCTTGGCATCAGTAGTCATCCTACGCATCGCACCACAAGTCTCATGCACGCCAGACGCACACTCAGATGCAAACCTCAATCACAACATCTAATTAAAACAGCCAGCATCCATCACGTCTACAGCACGCAGTGAGGTGGAAGAATCCCTGAGGAGATGGAGAGGGAGGAAATCGAGACGAGTGCCGGATATATAAGCAAGGAGGAGGGGAAAGGAGAGCCACTTATGGCATTGGTGATAGGAGCAGAGCCGCTCTTATAGGGCTCCTAAGACTGAGGATTATGGCTGGATGAGGGTAAGGTCGTGGAGGCCCATGCTGATGAGTCGTGGGTCGAGACGTGGATGTGATCATCGAAACAGTGACGTGATGGAGAGAGAGGGAGCGAGGAGAGTGAGTTTGTGAGAAAGAGAGAAATGAGGAGTTTTGTCTTGAGAAACCTCAGGAGAAATGAAGAGGGATCAGGGGGAGGGAAACCAATAAAGCAGAAATGAGGAATCCTGCAGATTCGCGCTAACAAATGACTTGCGAGGGGAATAAGAGAGGCCTAGGCGTAGCTTTTACTGACTCACTCACTCACACACACACACACACACACACACACACACACACACACACACACACACAAACACACAAACACGCGCGCGTAAACACACACATAGACAGACACAGACAGACACACACACACACACACACACACACACACACACACACACACACACACACACACACACACACATAGACACATGCACAACCATAAACAAAAAATACACAGTCACACACATACACGCATGAATGCAGGCATCGCACGCACGCACACAGACTCTCACACACACCAAACACCAAATTCCTTTGTCTGCTACTCCACTGCCCAGGGCTGTAACACTGTATTTCTGAGGAGGAAGCACAACACACACTGTCTCCCAGCTCCTCACATCTCTCTGTGTTCAGCTGAGGTAGACTTGGCTATATTTGAGTGCATCTTAAACAGGATATAAATATTGGCCCTCAGGCATAATCTAATCTCATGGTCTCTCACGGCGTATCTGCTTTTTCAGCTTCTTTTTTTTTAAACCGAGAGTGCTGTTGAATAATTTGCATGCCATGTTTACCACCAATGATTCCTCTGTCATTATTGAACCCTCCACTGGGTTAAACCCCACAATTCAAACAAACATCTCAACATGAAATACTATTACGCCGCCCCGTACGATCTGGCAAGCGTACAGCAGCCGGGGAGGGGAGGGAAAAGCGCAAGGGTCGTCGTTATCACACAGATGAAAATCAAGACCACCTTGGAAGGCACTTAAAGCTAATACGGTGAAATTAAAAGTAAGACCTTTCAGAAGCCCTGTGCAAATCCCGCTCAGCTCTCCTCTCTGCAGGCGCTGGTTCGTGCAGCACCTACTGCATGGGGCTGCATATGAATGGAAACAGTTGGACAGGTGTCTGGGGCTGATAGGCGAACGCAGCGGCAGCAAGCAGCACCATGCTTTGGCCACCACCGCCTCCGATAGGTTTACAGATGCCACAGTGCATTCAGAGCGAGGGCACGAAGAGCAGCATGGCACGAAGAGCAGCATGGCACGAAGAGCAGCATGGCACGAAGAGCAGCATGGCACGAAGAGCAGCAGGGCACGAAGAGCAGCAGGGCAGCATGGCACGAAGAGCAGCATGGCACGAAGAGCAGCAGGGCACGAAGAGCAGCAGGGCACGAAGAGCAGCAGGGCACGAAGAGCAGCATGGCAGCATGGCACGAAGAGCAGCATGGCACGAAGAGCAGCAGGGCACGAAGAGCAGCATGGCAGCATGGCACGAAGAGCAGCAGGGCACGAAGAGCAGCAGGGCACGAAGAGCAGCATGGCAGCATGGCAACGGGCGAGCAGCAGGGCAACGGCGAGCAGCAGGGCACGGCGAGCAGCATGGCAGCATGGCACGAACGGCGAGCAGCAGGGCACGAAGAGCAGCATGGCACGAAGAGCAGCATGGCACGAAGAGCAGCATGGCACGAAGAGCAGCATGGCACGAAGAGCAGCATGGCACGAAGAGCAGCATGGCACGAAGAGCAGCATGGCACCGAAGAGCAGCAGGGCACCTAAGAGCAGCATGGCACGAGCAGCAGCATGGCAGCAGCAGCATGGCACGGCAGCAGCATGGCACGGCGAGCAGCATGGCAGCAGCATGGCACGGCAGAGCAGCATGGCACGAAGAGCATGGCAACATGGCAGCAGCATGGCACGGGCACGCAGCATGGCACGAAGAGCAGCATGGCAGCAGCATGGCACGAAGAGCAGCATGGCACGAAGAGCAGCATGGCACGAAGCAGCATGGCACGGCGAGCAGCAGGGCACGCAGAGCAGCATGGCACGAAGAGCAGCAGGGCACGAAGAGCAGCAGGGCACGAAGAGCAGCATGGCACGAAGAGCAGCATGGCACGGCTTGATGCAGTTTCACTCCAGATGCCAAAGCTCCGGGAGAGGAGAGGAGAGGAGAGGAGGAGAGGAGAGGAGGAGAGAGGAGAGGAGGAGAGGAGAGGGAGAGGAGAGGAGGAGAGGAGAGGAGAGGAGAGGAGGAGGAGGAGGAGAGGAGAGAGTAGAGGGAGGAGAGGGAGAGGAGAGGAGAGAGAGGAGGAGAGGAGAGAGAGGAGAGGAGGAGAGGAGAGGAGAGAGAGAGCGGGGCAAGGAGAGGAGAGGAGAGGAGAGGAGGAGAGGAGAGAGGGGGGCGTCTGGTGAAGGGTGTCCGAGGCCTGGGCCCTTGTGTTTGTTTTTGTGTCCTTCCTTGTAGAGAAGAGAGAAAGCTTTCTATTTATTGTCCCTTCCAAGGGAGGCCTCTCCAAAATGCTTTGTGAGGCTACATGCTGTGATGGGGGTTCGCTCAGTGCTTTTGGAGAAACTCAGCATGAAGACTAAAAAGAAAAAAAGTAAATTTAATTTAAAAATTGACTGTCAGACTGTTGTACAGGGATCATAAGCATTTAAAAACATTTTGCCTAAATAAGAATCATAATGAATTAAAGCTAAATATTTTTTAACTGTAGAAACTGTTTGAAAAATACCAATGGGTCCCAGAGAGAAGTCTTGTAGTATTCTTCTGTGTTATAGCCCACAATGTTTAATGGTCATCTGAGCACACTTGGAGGGTTGGATTCAGATGTGAATGACTCCATAGAGATGAATCTATATTATGGTTCTAGAAAGTACATTCCATCAGTTGTTCCGATACCAGGTTAGTTTTGAGACTAATATTTACAGTAGGATAAGGGTTAACTGAACATGGGAGACTGGTTGTTTTATTATTCCCTCAGTCACCTGCCGAGGCTTTCAGCTCAAACCCCCTTTTCAATTCCACCAGCCAATTAGATGGTTCTTGCCAGTGATGTAGTACTGCTTTCTCGGACTCGACTCGGACTTGTTCCTTCAAAGACTCGGTCTTGACTCGGTCTCGGACCACAGTGGGAAGAGAAGGACTCAGACCGAGTCCTCGAGACCAGCGCATTTTTTTATGTTCATATATAAAAAAAAACTGAAAATTAAATTTCACGGTGGCCAGGTCTTTGCCCCTTGCGTTGGCCTTGGTGCCCCCTTCTTTTAATATTCTGCTTTGCGTCCGTTTAATAGTGATTTTTATTTAGCCTATAGCCTGTCAAAATAATCTTAGCATCACAGCGCAAACTAATTCAGTCTTACACAGTGGAGAAAATGACAAGACAGAAAGTGCGTCCAAACTCACCCATTCTTCTCAGTTGAAATACTCGCAATCGTTAAGCCTACTCATCACACAGACACATGTATCACATCACATGAAAGAGCTTTTTCTCAGCTTTTAAACTATGTTAGCCGCTAATTGCTGTGGTGAGCGGTTCATGAAAAAGTAAATAATATAATTAAATGTAATCATAACGTCTACATAAGGTGCTATAATGCATCTCCCTACCCATTCATCTCGGTGGAATACTTCCGCGAACCCTTAGTTCAACACATGACAAACCATATATCAGAATAAACAGCAGACCTTACCAGAAATAAAGCAGTCCCTGTACAGTAAGCCATTCCAGAGTATTCCGGTTAAATTAAAAATGTAATCTGCAGCAAGGTCTACATTCAGACCTTTGGTCTTTAGGTTTCAAAATGTGTTTAAATGCGTTCTTCATGATTTCATAACAGGCCAAATACAAAATAAATGTTACAAATATTGCCTAGATATAGGTAAATATTAAAATCAGAGGATATACAGCTGACTAAGAGTTTGTGAAAGGAGTCTTAATGATCAAAAAATGCTAAGCATGCATCTAGGCTATTTGAGTTTCTTAAAGCTGAGCTGTGCTTAAATTGTTCCATACATGATTCCATAACAGGCCAAATATAATATAAATATTAAATATAGCCTAGACATCTAAATATTAGATGATCAGATGATTTACAGTTCTATGTAATATGTCATGTTTCATGTTTTTGTAATGTTTCATACAGTGATGCAGGTCTACTTCTGTGAATAGGCTAAATACAACTTTGATTATTTTTATAGCCTACTACTGTATAGTTAACTTTGGCCTTGGTGCCCTGACATGTGGCCTTTGTGCCCCCCACCAAATATGCCCAACTGTAGGCCAAGTGGCCTTGCCCCTAAAATGGTGAAATTCCAAGCCTGGGCCTAACTGTTGATTATTAATTGGGGTGATATTAAATCATATGAAAACTGACATGTTTTATGGTCTTGGTCTCGACTTCGGTCTCGACTCCTAAAGGACTCGGTCTCGACTTCGGACTTGCTTCCTCAAAGACTTCGGTCTTGACTCGGACTCAACTGTATTTGAAAACCAACGGACTCGGTCTCGACCCTTCAAAGACTCGGTCTTGTCTCGGACTCGGCATAGGCGGTCTCGTCCCCATCACTAGTTCTTGCCATGGGCACCTTTGGAAGAGCCAGGCAGGTAGGTACAAGGATACAAGGATACAAGGATACAAGGATACAAGGAAGTTTATTGTCACATGCATATAGTTACTGGAAGTAAGGAATGCAGTGAAATTATGTCTGGTGTCAGCCTATTTGTGCAAAGTGGGGGGTAAAAGTGCAGTAGAAGAGGGTTTAGTAGATTAAGTGGCAAGGGCTGCATAAGAAAGGTGAGGGAGGATTGGAATTGGGGGGGGGGGGGCACCAACAAGAAGCACCCAAGAGCAATATGGTAATAAGGTATGCCTGAGGCAAGCTATGGGAAACACACAGAAGCTTAGGAGAGCACCAGCACACCTCTGATTTCATAGATCAGCCTTCTGGTCTCAGTCAAGACTTCACACACTGAGGGGGTAAAAAAATAAAAGTGGAGTTTCATGGCGTATTAACTTTGAATGTGGAAATCCGTCATTAATGCCAATCAAAAGCCCGCAGCATTGGATGGAAGCAAGACGCCTGGTCTTTGTGTGCGGTGTGCTCAGGTACAGTCCATGTTCTAAGTCATAATTTATACTCATGAAAAGTGCAAACGCTGATACTCTCAGCTGCAAGCAGTGCTGTGGGCACTTAGATGATTATTACATGGCTATGGGGCACTAAGGAGCTATTTCTGAAATTAAACTGGACACAGAATTCCACCTATTTTACAGTTGTTTCCCAGGTTAAGTTTAAAATATAAGTAAATATATTGCACTGATATAAATATTGGCACTATAAATGTGATGATACGACACTGGGGTGCCTTTGAAAGAACTGTGAAATGGATAGTATACTACACTACAACCCTCAGTCTGGTGTCAGAGTTTTATAACCCAATGTTAAATTACGGAATGACTGCGTGAATTCAAGTGATTTTTTTTATACAGTGGTACTGTAGACTGATCACTTTGTACTTTTAGCAGCTGTTTAAATCAAATTCACTGATTAAAGATGTCTGGCTATAACAAAGACAATTAATGGTCACATTTTTGGACATTGTAATTGCTTATTCTAATGTGTAATATTTTATAATGAAAAAAGTGGTACTATGATAGAGTTGCCTCAGAAATAATGTCGAAAAATTACATTTTCTCTCTACATGTGGTGGATGTAGTTATTTGGGCAGCCTTTGGGCAGCCGTGGCCTACTGGTTAGCGCTTTGGACTTGGAACCGGAGGGTTGCCAGTTCGAACCCCGACCAGTAGGCACGGCTGAAGTGCCCTTGAGCAAGGCACCTAACACCTCACTGCTCCCCGAGCGCCGCTGTTGTTGCAGGCAGCTCACTGCGCCGGGATTAGTGTGTGCTTCACTTCAGTGTGCTTAGTGTGTTTCACTAATTCACGGATTGGGTTAAATGCAGAGACCAAATTTCACGGGATCAAAAGAGTATATATACTTATATACTTATACTTATACTTATTTAATAACAGCATGACCTCAAATCCATTTCTTAGAATTAGAAATATTTTCTTAGAAAAATGATGACCTTGTGTTCTCTTTGGCCGCTGACAGACCCACTCACTATTCACTCCATGGAAACGTATACCCATGCTGCAACCCTGAGACAGAATGCCTACTCTTTCTGAGAGTTCTCCGGGGCTAGTTTATAGACTGATCTTTCTTTTCCCAGCCCCTTGTCCCTGTCATGGCTCTGGATTTAAAGGTTCTCAGTGGTAAATATGCTGTACATAACATAACGCATTCTCTCCCTTTGGTCCCAATGCACATTGTACCCACTCCATTCTTCGCTACCTAAACAGGTCAGCCAAAAGCAATTGGACATTTCCATTGGGAGATTGCCATGCATGTGCGGCCATGATTGTAAGGCTGTATTCCCTTACAGCCATTATCCCAAGATTTCTCCATGACCTCTTACGGAGGGTTAGTGCCAGTTTCTCTGATAAAAAAAAAGCAGTACAGATGGGGTGCTGAATTGAAGGAATGAAGACACTCCTGCTCAGAGGAAGACTGCCTATCAGAAACACATTAAGCCAATCAGGCTCCTGTCTCTTCTCACCAGACTAATGCAAGCTGACATGGCCACTTCAACATACAAAGTGAATCTGGGGTAGTCATTTCCAATGAATCATCTCAAAAGCAAACCCTCCCTCCTGCCTCCAGAAAATCTCCAGACCACTGTGCCAGAATGCCAGAATCATCCATCGACCCCTCTCTTCTAAAAGATAATAAAAATAAAATAAAAGATAATAATAATAAAAAAAATCAATCATAACCACACTACCCCAGTTCTACGTTCCACCCAGTCCACCCGAGAAACAGCGCACATGAAAAAGTAACTGTTTTGGTATTAAATAAATGAACAGGTAAACCCAGTCGAGCCTGCTAACTTATTCATAGAAACCTCACGCGTGACTGCCATCGCTAACACTCCACCTGATGTGGCCCGGATCTGAGCCACGTCCGGGCCAGACCTGCTGAGCCCCTGCTGTGGACCGCTGCCACGGTGGTGGCTCTGGATGCTGGTGAGTGGACATGACAGCACCGACGTGCAAATCAAATGGACGCATGAAAAATGAAAGAGGGCCTCTCAAGACACTGCCGGTGCCCGTCTCCCCTCAGCCATGAAGACGCCGGCTCGCCACGGCCTTCAAAATAGCCCGACACCTGACCTGGTGACAGGCCTGATCGGTTGGGACCTCAGCTTCATACAGTACACTACTTAGAAAAGAAAGCACTGTATATTAACGGCCCTTCTTATAAAGCCCTTCTAGGGACACCCGTGTTGTAAGTTAACATTTGCTATAAACACCATTAAATCAGATGGCATCAGATAGCTGTCTTCAGTTTATCTGTGTATACTGTATATGTCTCTATCAAATAGCGTCTAATGATAATAATGGCTGGCTATAGCTAACAGCACATTTTTTTGGTCTTGTCAGTGTATCATTGATTATTTCATAGTTAAAAATGGATGCAGTATTTACTGTGTATCTCCAGATCATATAGCTAAGTAAGGCACACACAATGCTGATGTGGTGGGCTTGCTTTCCACTGAGTGCAGTCTGATAAAATGAATGTATGCATTACCAGTAATGTCAGTCACTTCAGACAAACGCCTCTGTACTGAATAAATGAATAACTGTAGATGTAAAATGAATGTCTTTTCATTTGCTGCACCAGAATTTCACACATTGTATTACATTTGTTTCCTGGGTTTTAGAATGCATTTGTAAATGGCTGCCTCTTGGTGTATAATCATGCCACACAGGGTTATGATAGCAAACATGTCACATTAATACTCTCTCTGTCTCTCTCTCTCTCTCCCTCTCTCTCCTAAAGCCTTTGAGTATAGCATCCTTTCAAATAACCCAACAGCCTTGAAAGGAATGCTTTCTCCATTTAGAGAACATGTTGTGCTCAATAGCTCAATAGATGTATGTGTTGAGAGTAGTCTATGAAAGGAAGAAGAAGGGCAAAATGTAAAGAACTTCCCTCACGGCCTCTACGTCTACTTAACGGTAGCCTATTATTAACCCTTAAAGGTCCTGTATGTAGGAAATAATGGAAAATAAACTGTAACCATTCCAAAAATGATCACCATATGTTGTCAGAGAGTAAGGAAACACGATGAATTGAAGTAATGGCTTATTTGACAACATTACTCTAACCCGTAAAACCCCGTAAAACCCATGAAAAAAATGAGTTTCTGGGGCGGAATCTCTTGGAATTTTTTAGTTTATGTTTTGAACGATTAATTCTAGAATAAGCGTATTAATAATGGGCTAGCTAGCGTCCTCCCTATTTGGGTTGCCAAATTAGCAAAGGCCAACTGTCAACAGCTGTCAGTTGTAGTCATGAACGCCTATGAGAGGCAGGCAAATTTCCAAAATTAAAACAAGAAACAAATTAAGTGAACATCGGAGGAGCTTCCTGAGATGGTGACGTCTTCGTCAAACGAAGAATATCAAGTCTGACGCAGAGCTGGCCATATTTCTCAACAACAGGTAGCTTAAGCTAAACTTCATCTGCATCACTAACTTCAGATAAATATGTTACGTTGGTTGGAGAGGTATTTTTTGTTTTCACTGTTTCCGTAATGTGTAGTTGGGTCATGGTTGAAGAAACGTTAAAGCAGCTGCAGGTCAACTAACGTTAGCTAAGTCTTCATTACATCTGGCAACCCAGAAGAGGCTCACGTCTGGTAGTCTTGAGAACGTTCACCAGTGTTTTGATTTTGGCCTACAGAACGTTTGGTAACAATCCTACAAATCGCACCTTTAAAGGTGTAGGTTTTTGAACGTTTTTGAAAGTTCCGCAACAATTGAAGGTTCTAAAATTCTATGTTGAATTCAATGAACCCAGATATTCTTTAGAACGTTCATTTCTCAACATTCCCGTCACACCAGTGTGACGGTACTCCTTTAAGGGTTAAATGTTTGAAGGCCTGTGTTGTGAGTCTATTTACCTCCCTATTGCTCTGTGGAACTACAGCTGCGGGCAACACTCATATCAAATCGCTGCAGAACTCAGATTTGTCACAGCAAACTGCTGTTTAAACAGCTAAACAGGATTTTTCACAGAGCCCTGAACTCTGGTAAGAAGTGAAGTTGAGACACATTCAGCGACAGAAAGTCTTTTTTTATCCTGCCTTTCACACAGAACTTAAGATAAGCTGATACAAATCGGGACCACTGTTAGCCATATGTACCAGTAACGGCATGGATAAAGTTGTATGCTGTAAACATGGGCGTAGATTTAGGGCTGAGCTACACCAGGCGCGTAACTGAAGCGTTCCGTTCGCGTTGCGTCTGCTGCAACAATTAGCTTCCATTATAATCAATGGAAGTAGCTACACCAGACGTGACAATGGGGCATACGTTCGAAAAAAATAGACCATTCATCTAAAATGTCGCGAACGGACCGCTTCAGTTACGCACCTGGTGTAGCTCATACCTTAGGGTGGGACGCTAAGGACTAGTCCTAATCAAAATTTTAAGATGACAAAATTTTCCCCACCAATATTTTAGCTAACTCATTTGTGCTGCTGATCATTCCGACAGCCAGCACGACAGTACAAGAAACGTCGTCATTTGATTGACTGAATAATCGGGGGGGGGGGGTCCAGTCCAGCGGGGGGGCTACAGATCAAAACGAAAAGCGATGGTTCCATGCTATCCATGTGGGGTTACATGCCCACCAAGTTTAAGTGTACCCGGTCTTTCAGTGTCCCGGAATCCTTGTTGGTGTCTGGTCACTAAATGTACACATACTGTACATTATTTTATTGTAAGGCCCCCCATGAACGAAAGTCCACGAAACTTGGCATGCATTCGGAGGGTGTCATAATGATCCTACACAATTTCGTGCAGTTTTGACCATGTCAGCCAGAGATATTGTGATGAAAACACCTAATGTTTTGCTTTTTAATTTTTAACTAGGTGGCGCTATACATGAAATAAGTGGTAATTGGATAGGTTGACATGCCCACTTAAGACCAACATACAAAAAAAAGGTGGACCTCCTAGGCCCTACGGTTCTCGAGATATTTACAGAAAACTGTCTCCGGCCACCTACAGGCCAGTTGGTGTATAGTAACATAAATGAATTTATTGTGTGGCCCCCCATGAACGGAATTCCACGAAACTTGGCGTGCATTCAGAGGGTGTCATAATGATCCTACACTTCCAATTTCGTGCAGTTTTGACTATGTTAGGTCACAGATACCTGCGATTACAACACCTAATTTTTACTTTTTTTGTGTTTAACTAGGTGGCGCTATACATGAAATGAGTGGTTATGGAATGGGTTGACATGGCCCTTTGAGATCAACATACAAAAAAAAAAGGTCCTCCTAAACCCTTCGCTGCGCGGCGGTCATAATAATTAACAATATAAAGTTTATATGAATTCCAAAATATGAAATAGAAACCTATGACCAACCACCACTTTCTATGCCACTGATGTCAATGATCTCACAAATCACACAAACCGAATCAAATTTAAAAAAATCGCAAAAGTATCGAAATCAAGATTATGTTGGTATCGTGACAGTTGGGGATGTGTCCCCACCAAAGCTGAGACCAAACCTACGCCCATGGCTGTAAATACTAAAAAAAGAACAGAATTAGGGTGTTGCAACTTGTACTGTAAAAAGTGTTACTTTAGAAAAGGTTCTTAATTTCACTTGTCACATTATTCCATAGACAAAACAACTGCCAGGATGTGGAATAAACACCTCGATGATAATGCCTCCCTAAAAGGCCTTTAGACAACAGCAAAAAACGCTTTCAGGCCAGACCTTTAAAATGAACAAAATGACCGTAGCACCAAAAACAGAGCTCTACAAGCTATAGTATTTCATGTCGATTAGCCTTAAAGTGCCAGTTTTGGCTGCCTACAGGCACACCTGTGCTGTAATCATTTAGTGACATGACGCATAATGATGCACTTTGGACCAAATGAAGGTAATTCTCACCGAAGGATGACAGTTCTAATTTCTGCATTTGGATGTCTGCCTACTCATCCTTAGATGAGTCATATATCTTCTATTTGTAAGCCCTGCTGTGACACAAACTGTTAGTAATGCATCATATTACTATGTTTTTAATGCAAATATGAATACTTTTTTTTTAAGTGCAAGGGGATTTTCATACCTATTTTGTTTCATGACTGTCCCTGAGTTTGTTTTGTGTTCATACGGCAACATTTAGAGTGGAATGAAAGTTGATCTTGACAGACACTCCCAAACATAACCACTCTAGAGTTCAATTAGAATGAGTTGAGTGCCTTTTCTAGGCACTCTCACCTCGTTTGTCCAAGTGTGATTGTTGTATTCACATAAACTCATGCAAAGCGATCTTCACTGATTCAGCGGCTTCAAACTAGGTAGGTGCTTAAGTACCCGGTAACACTTTACAATAAGGGTACACAATTAAGCATTAGTTAATTATTAGTTGAACATTAACAAGCACTTTATCATTTATAATCATTATTAAGTATGTTTTCAACATTACTTAAGGATTAACAAATATCCTTAAACATAAACATAAGGAATTATGCATTACGTTATGGCTTGTACCTTATGAATTAATCATGAATTTAATATATACACATTAAGAATTATGAGTTTGTTTTATACCTTATGAATTCATCATGAGTTCAGTATGTACACATTAGGAATTCATAATTTATAACAAAGGAAAACACACTATCACCTACTAAATAAGACTATTAATGAGGAAAAACATATTTTTAGTTCTTAAGTAATGTTGAAAACATACTTAATAATGATGAATTAAGTTCCCTAAGAGAAATATTTTAAATGTGTAACAGCATGTTGGAATTTTGTTTGAAGTCAAATTCCTTGTGTATGTAAGTGCACTTGGCCAATAAAACTGATTCTAACTCTGATTCTGATGCCCTAAGACCCTAACAGCAATAACACTAATGCATTATGTTTTAAGACATGTTATTCATTGTTAATTAATATGTTATAACATACAGGAAAGCTAAAGACGAACATATGCACTGTGTAACAGTGGCACTGCAGTATGACATGTGACAGAACTCCAAATAATATCGAGAAACACAATGTGCAGTAACTATGGTTACTGATGCATCATTTCTTATTATACAATGACCACACTCCTGCATGAGTATCTACTGGCCTTTTAACATTTAAATTTAGCTAATACAAAATTGCAATGCATATCTCTTACCTCAGTCAAATTAAACTTCTAGACACGGGCTAAAGAAGTTGTTCCAAAAAGTAAGCTATACCCTGCCATACCTAGTCTGGGCAGACCACAGAGTCCCCTCATCCCTGACTGTAAGCATAATTAATAGTGGAGCCTAGAGAATCTAATCGTCCTCGTTTTGGCCCATTAGAGATATGATGGTGTTTGGCATGGTGTACTCGATAGCGGAAGTGTGCATGTGTCCGGCCAGCCGGGCGGGTGTAAGGGTGGTCGGAAGTGCCCCTCGTTGGCTTCCCACACTGTAAAAAAAATATCTGGCTAGTTTACTCAAAAAAGTAATGCAACCTATTACAAGGGCTTTTTTAAGTAAACACAACTAGAAATAAGGCAACTTATTGTAAATGTTTTTGTGAGTATACTCGAAGAGAGGGCATAACTTACATAATCAATTTGAAATAAAAACATCTTTCAACTATAAAAAGCTTTTTCTACCAACTATTCGGAGGACTTCAAAACACAAGTTTAAGTTACTAGTTGGTACAACTTAAGATAAAAAGTAAGGAAAACCCAAAGCAACAATTAATGCAAGTGATTTATTGCAGAAATCAGTGTAGAAGCACTGCACACACAAGTAGCCTCAAAATGATCTTTTACACAGCCTAAATGCAGCATAGAATACACAGATATTTTTTCAAAATGTTTTGAAACTACAGGTTTTCACCTCTAATCAGTGAACTTTGAGCTGCACACAATCAAAAAAAATAAATAAATAAAAAAAATAAAAATAATAAAAAAAAATGTTTTGAAACTACAGGTTCTCACCTGTAATCAGTGAACTTTCATCTGCACACAATAAAATATCAGAAATGTTTTGAAACAATGGGGTTTCAACTATATTCAGTGATCTTTGAGCTGCACACAATCAAAAAATAATAATAATAATAATAATAAAAAAATAAATTAAAAAAAAAGTCACTTACAATCACAATACACAATAGGTACTGTAGTGTTAAGATCCTGAGTGCTATGGGCCTCATAATACAAACTGTAATGAGGGAACTCTGTAATGAGGATAAAACATGGCTTTGAAAAGAAAATGCCATTGTTTTCAAAATTGAATAATAAAATGCACTTTGTTGTACCTTTTAGTCTAAAGCAACAAAATTGTATAAAAATGCATGGTAACATTTTACATGATGGGTAAGTACATATCACATTCATAGCAGCTGTGAAATTATCAAACTAAGTATTTATAATTTATTCATAAAACATGACTCAACATTCATTCACATCCAAGTTTAACACTGGGAAGTAAACTACATAGAGATGACCCGGGAACTTTGGACATTTTCCCTTGAGTGTGGGCAAAGCGGCAAAATATTATAATTACCTCAAGGTGTCAACAAATCAGGGTCAACAAATGGTCAGCTATATGTAGTTTACCTCTCAGTCTTAAACTCGGATAAGTGATTATGAATACTTAACAACCTGTATAGCAATAATATAAGCTATTCATAAAAATATTTAGCTATGATATGATCAGATGACAAGCATAAATGGCAATAAATATCGCCATTCTGACTGCCATGAATGTTGTCATGTCTTCTGAAACGGTCACTACAGCTACTATGAATGTTATGTACTCACCCGTCAAGTAAAGTGTTACCAAATGCATAAAATTAAACTTAAAAAGGTCTCACAGTCCTAACAATCAGTAAAACTTATAATGTGCCATTACATCAATCAAACTATCGCAGATGTCCCTGCATTTTCTTTCCGAAAGACAGGGTTCTCGCAGAACAGCTGGTAGCTCCTAGGTTGAGAAAAACCTTTTGTATCACCTCAAAGGTATACTTGAGGTTTTTGGGGGTATTGCATATTGATTGCATAAACAAGGCCCATCAAATACATAAAATGCAGATGGTACATCCTTAATATCCTGGAGAACAACAGTCTCTTCCAAAATGATGGCTGTGTTGATTACCGCAGGAAGAGACTCGACTGCTGCAACGCCATCTTCTTTCACTGTGAGGATCCCAATTTTCACACCTTTGGTGTAGTCTTCCTCAGCATCTGTATCCTGAGAGTGTGCAAACACAGAAGACACCACTGATTGAGTCAAACATAATGAAAAGAAAAGCTGTATAGATTAATCAATTTGTTAACACAATCAAAATACTTTAGAAAGTCATCATAAATACACTACTTGGCTTGTGTACTATGATATAGTGTGTATCCAACTGTTTTATAATAAATAAAAACACAGTTTACATATTACAATACAATGCGTCATTCAATATCAAGGGACAGGGAAGAGGAAGACGGCAAAAGGGATGCCAGAGAGACGGACAGAAGACAGGGACGAGTTGGTAAAGGACACAAGGAGATTGGGGATAGGAAAAGGAGGAGAGGCAGGATAAAAGAGAGGGGCCAAAGAAGTAGAGGAAGAAACACAGGTGGTGGTGAGATAAGACAACATGCACAGAGAATAAGATTGATTATTACCAGACATTTCTTGAAAAGACTTGTTGGGTCCTCCCTGAGGTAGAGGGGCAATCCTTCCAAGGCTATTCTTTTACGGTGTTCTGCAATCATGCATCACCTGGGCACACAGACAGAGATACAAAGATTATTTAATTCCCAAATTGTCATAATTCAGAATGAATCTGTAGTCATTAAAGTGCATCGCGTTTTCCTAGTCTGGCAACCCCAATTTTAGCTTTGTCTTTGCTACCTGACCCACGCATGACGTTAGTTCGCACAATCAGTGAGAAAGCAAAAAAATAAAAAATTAACACATTACATGGGTTGAGGCAAATAAAAGCTGGGAATCATGGAAATAACTTCATGTCACAAACTTTTGTTGTGAAAAGGTTGTGTCTATTTTCCTGCTCCCCTGATATACTGTTAAGGCTAATGTTGTTTATAAATTTAAATGTGAATTCGTGACGTAAAGCGTTTTTGCTCTGAGCAAAAGTAGCAAAACAGCAGTGAAACTTGCCAGCATTGAGCAGAGCGGAAAGCAAAGGGGCATAGCAGCTACTGCTGGTGATGTGAAAACCCCTTTACAGGAGAAACATTTACATATCACTTTGTATTGTTATTAAGCAAAGTTTGGCTAACGTTAAATGAAGTCAAAAGGACTGGTCCAACGTTTATAAAAAGTAGTCTTATTTAGATTGTAACGAAGCATCTTACAAGTTAGCAAACACAACTTTGCATGACAAGCTATGGCATTTCGCGTTTTCAGCTACAACACAAACTGTTCCCCAGCAATTTGGCTATGGACACAACTGGACAATAATAAGCTGAATTACGTGAAGAAAGGGAAACGTTAAGTTGTTCAGAGGTGTACGCATAACTTTATAGTCATTATCATTGGCCAAAGTCTCACCAAAGATGTCGGTTTATGTTAGCTTCCATTAACTAGTTAACATTAGCTCGCCAGCTGAGTAGACTAACGCTAGCTAGCCATTGCAATGTTCAACAAACTATACAAGACTTGAGTTTAAAGGCGATAAAATGACTGTGTAGATTGATTTTGTACTTTACCTTTACTGCGATGTTCCTGGTCGCTGTAGAGAGAAACCACAAACTTTCTGGCGATCTTCCCCTCACAAGACGCAATCCACCACATGGAGTAGTTCTTCTTGGCTTTGCCTTGAGCTCCTTCTGGCTCAGTGGGGAATCCCGTGAGTGATTCAAAGTACGCATGTGCCAACATGAGATTTTTTTTTTTTTGACTTCACAGACACAGGCAATTAAATATTGAAGTTGAGTCAACTGGGTTACAAAAAGTATGTGAGATGAAGTCACAAAACTTGATAAGATAAATTCATTATATGAGTTTAGTATATTTTTCTGGTCTTTCCAGTTCTGTTTACTCCTTTACATATTCTGGCTGAAAAAATGCAAGTTCTAATTTTTACAGTGCAGTGCAACGTGGGATTGATGAGCTGCTTCTGTAGGTCCTGGCCCCAGAATGGGAGACCACTGGTGGTCGCCGGACCAAATAGCCTCCCTGGACCTAATCTGTAGCAAGCTGCATCTGCAGGGCAAGTGGCCAAACGGAAAGTGCCTGGACGCTTCTCCCCTGGAGAAGGATTGATGAGCTGCCCAAGGAGATCGTGCCCCGGGTATGGGAGAGGGAGACGTAGACCGAACAGAGTAACTTCCACAGATGTGGCCTGTGGGACATTGGAGCTCTATAGCTCATCTTTTTACCCTTGGGTTGGTCACTAGATCAGTCAAGGTCAGTTGTATATATTGGTATACACATGATTGACTGATTTACATGGAGAATCTGAATATATATGGAAAGAGTGTTCTGTTGTATGTTGGCTGCAGTCTGCAGTAATGTGCAAACTAAAACTAACAGAAATGTGTTGACTGTTTTGCTTCATTCTGAAATGGGGAAGCATTTATCTTCATTTGGAACAGGGAGTGTCTCAATTACTCATGCAGAGAAGGTTACATTGGGACAGTGGATTGCTATCTCTGTAACGTTCAGACCTTACTGAATAGATTAAAGCAGACATTACTGTATTTGATGGGCTAATTTTCCAAAAGCTGATGTGTATGCTAGTCAGATACACAGTAAAAGTCTGCATTTTACTATGATTAAACAAATTCAATTGAAAGTAGACACATCAGTCACAGAATGTCTACAGTACACCGGTTTGTGTTTCACAATTTCAGCCATCCAGTAGAACTGTCATGCTGCATGCACATGACACATTTCTGCAAGTAGCCCTAAGCAGAGATTTAACATATAAATTGCATGAGTA
Source organism: Alosa alosa (assembly GCF_017589495.1). Lineage (NCBI taxonomy): Eukaryota > Metazoa > Chordata > Actinopteri > Clupeiformes > Clupeidae > Alosa > Alosa alosa. Next base: position 22,472,422 of record NC_063209.1, on the reverse strand, counting down.
TCAGAACCTATTCAACATGAAAAGATTGAAATTAGTGGTTAGACAAAAAAGAAAACACTACAATACAAATCTTTTAAAGTTGCTTTAAATGTTTGTCCAACTGTGGTTTTGTTTTGCAACTCAACAAAGTCCTTCCTAACATATAATGTAAACCCATAAGGACTTTACACATCGCATAGCATACTTAACTTCAGCTGACAGTCCTGGGAAGTTATATCATATATCTATATATCCATATCAAGTGTGGAATGGGCTTGGCAGAGTGGTGAACAAGTTAATTTAGTGTGGGGCAAAGATAGTGTTTCCAGGGATGTCTCCACCCAAAGAAGACTTGTGTTTGCTATTGTGTGTATGGTAACAGTATAGACCAAAGATCCTTGATTTCTAGCAAGATAGAGCAACGTAATTCGTTACTAAGGGAGCAAAACGGGACAGTTCCGGTCTGCATAAGTAAGGAGTGTCACCTTACGTCACTAAATAAACTTTCTCTCTTAATAAGCAATAAGAACAGATAAACATAATTGTGTTCACAGTATTATTGTCTATAATCATGTATGATACCAATGAATCATTCTTTAGGACATGATATGAATAATTTAATTAGTCATGTGAACTGAGCTAGCTAGCTAGCTAACGCTAGCTTAAAATGCTATACAAGTGGATGGGAGTAGCTATGGCAATACAGCTATCGCTAACAAGGACTTTCGCTTAAACTTAATATACTGTTGCAAATTCACTTGAGTATAAACTATCCACTTTAACTAATGTCAGTAATGTTATTCAGCTAGTTGTCATTTCAAAGAAATTACACTTCTCCGTTTAAAATGTTACCTTAGCTAAGAGGCTAGCTAGCATGCTAACAACCGGACAGTAACTGGCAGCAGCATGGTCTGATATTAAGTTATTTTATTACAAATCCGAGCTAAAAAAATTACACTTTTAGGCTTGAAATGATCCCAAACACTTACAGATTATGACAAAATTTTCCAAAAAACCCTCAACAAATCCAGAAAGACATAATGACCAATTTATTGGTAAAATTCCACAAGTCTCCATTGACATTAGTGCAGCGAGGGTTTACTCTGGTCTGAATAAAGGGGGATTCCCCTTGCAATAATCGAACGGAAATTGTCGAACGTTTATGCCTCTCGCTCCGCTTTAACCCTCTCTGGTATAGACCCTTTCAACAATAAAAACAAAAAAAATGCTTGAACGTTCTATTTAGGTCTCAATCTACTTCCTCTGCATTAAGATAACATATGGAATGTGAAAACGGAAGCCTTGTGGGGCCAACTATGATGCTGATAATGGAACTCTCTTGAAAGGGTCTATTGTAGTGTATCTAAATGTACTACTACTACTATAGACCCTTTCAACAAGGTAAACAAAAACAATGCTTGAACTTTCTATTTGGGCCCCAATCTACTTCCTCTGCATTAAGATAACATATGGAATGTTAAAACGGAAGTCTTGTGGGGCCAACTATGATGCTGATAATGGCACTCTCTTGAAAGGGTCCATAATTTCAACTGTTTTGCAATGAGTGACTTTCTGACAAAGATCCAAATAACAAGAGGTTGCATGCTGCACCATCTGATTTAATGAGCTATCAGTAATAGCCTTATAGGCTAAAGTGTAATCATTTGTTTACAATACCAGTCCAGTAGAGAAAAAAAAAACTCATCTATGAACACTGGCATATTAACAGGCCATCATATTATCCAAAAGTTGTTCCAGCATCACCATATTAACAACTGGTTATCTCTTAGGAAGATTAGGATCTTTAATTATATTTAATACAATTTAATAAAAGGCAAAACACATTTTACAGTAGCTGCAAAACATCAGAAAAATGTGTACATTTAATCCACTCCACGTTTTCGAAATATAATGTTAGATATGTCTATCCTATTAAAATATCATAGTTTTTCAAGACAAAGGATAAAAACTAGAGACAGTGTACCCTAAATAAATAAGTAGGAGAAGTCATTTAGGTGTCTGATATAATTGGACATCAGTGATATTAGACAAAAGACTAAAAGCGAGACCCCAGCTTTAATATTCCCTCCCTGTTCTCATTAATCTGCCCCACTTGGAATTTATCCCAGATATAAAAGCTGCAGCATTAAGGCTACAATGTGTAAGTGTTTTATGTATGAAATGTGATCAAAAACACATCTTATTGTAGCAAAGAGTCCTCCCAGGCTGCTGTAAGCCAATCTTTTTGAAGAAGTCTGGGCAGCATTACAGAGATATTCGCTACTGAATATTCTTGGGGAAACCTCAGCCATTTGCCAATCAGAGGAGTTGAGTCAGGGATTGGTCATCCAAGATGTCAATCAAGTGTGAACGGTTAAGGGGACCGTTTAAATGAGTGTATTGAGATAGACTCTCAATCTTATTCTCTATTGAACCCCAAAGTAGTCTACTGGATTCCCGTGTTCAGAAAAGTTATATTAATATTCAAAGACACGTCCTTGATCATCAAGCCACAGAGAATAAAACCTTTTTAGCCATCAGACTGAAACGTTCACAGTGCTGTCAGAAATATTCACCAAGTGAGTGCAGAAATAGGGCCAGACAAGCTTTTTGTTTCCCCTCTCTCTCTGAATCAGATATACGTCCACATTTACAATCCATTTCACACATTCTGTCATGTGTTCGGTTGTATTACGAGAGGTTCATCCTGAGTTCGCTGAAAAGTGGGTGGTTGAACACAGAACATATGTTTTCTGTTCTATGAGAACCCCGGGGGGACTGTTGTCATAAAGAGTTCCTTAGAACACCATGCTATCAGCCTTGCCAGATTGCACTCAAACTAGATGTACCGCAGAGCGGTACAAAATATGACCGCCGCCCAGTCCAGCACATTTTTTCCACAAAAATAAGTCATGCTGAAAGGCATATATGATTCTAACTGTGTCACTGATTTGCATTATGCACACTCAATTCTCGTGGTATCTGCTAGACAACAAGTACCAAAACATGATTAGTTCATAGATTTCACATGTAAAATACATTTTATACAACCCCACCCCCATCTTGCTTGTTCATAAATCTGAGAAATTCTTGAATTGTGTGCATGTGTGCGTGTACATGTTTATGTTTATGTGTGTGTGTGTGTGTGTGTGTGTGTGTGCTTGTGCTTGTGCTTGTGTGTGTGCCTGTGTATGTGCCTGTGTGTGTGTGTGCATGTGCATGCATGCATACATATGTCTACTGTGTGAGTATGTGTCATACGTATGATTACTGTGTATGTGTCAGAGTTTCCGCTAGAAAAAAATGGTGCCGGTCAAAGTGACCGGCAGAGGTTTCGTTTTCCGGACATTTTGATGATATGCCGGTCAAATATCCAATTATCGCTTCTTAATTAGTCAAATTGAGGAGACACTGGAGACAGGCTATGTAGCTTAAAGAATGACATTATCAGGCTGTATAGAATGCAATATGTTCATTAGCCTAACTTACAAGAGTCCGCTTCGTTCGTTGTTTTAAAAAGGCTACGTTGTTTGTTGCTGCTACCCACGTTATCTCCAGTGGTGACTGTTTAACTTACACAGATGCGCACACACAGGAATAAGCGCTCACACCACTACCCCCTAATGCTATGCCTCTTTATTTGATAACAATAAATTAAGAAATGTTTCCAATTCTGGTAAATGTTTAGTTTCTTTTTGTTTCGGCCGCGGTTCAATGATACCATTTAATTGTGCCAGAAATGATCTGCGGACCAGCAATCTCCTTGTCGAGGAGGCCCTAACCCTGCAGATCATAGACAGAGAACGCATAGGCCTACTGTATGCTTTGGGTAAAGAACACTTTGCATGTCCAGTGTAGGCTACACGGAGAATGATAGTGTCCTGGAGCGGCCGCACCCATAGTTCGAATTACTGGGGGGTACTATACCCCCCAATGAAGACCCAGTACCCCCCAAAGAGACGGAAATATCAGTTTTGGGGGGGTCAGATAATTTTTCTGATATTGTGAAAAATGTCATTACAGTTACAATACAAGTCAACTCCTATTTTCACCGTAGGAACATTTTAATGTAAAGCGATTTCAGACACCCCTATGGACCGTGGACCGTACCATTTTTAACCACTGAGCAACTGAGATAGAGAACGACTTCTTCACAAGCAAGTGTCAACGTTGAATGACAAAACGCTAGGTAAATTCCTCCAGTAGGCTAAATTCGGTTTGCTGCTGACGTGCATGGGTAAATGTAAGTTGCTATCTGACGTCTAGGTTGTTGAAGATGTGTTATTTTACAACCATCATTTATAAACGTGTTTTGTTCTTTCATCATGTCACATCTTCATACATTGAATTACTGGCTACTTACCTGCTACTTACCTACTGAGGCTAGTAAAGTGGGCCTTGGTTAGTTACCAAGGTTAGTTAGCAAGATAGGCTAATTCTCTATTTAAATCAAGCTTTACATTGTGGTGAGGTAAAATCGATTGTCATTTCCAAGGAGATGAACTCCATAGCCTATGATTATTCTCATTTTATCTTGAATAAATTATTGTGCCCTTTTGAAATTAGTTTGGCACAGATCCTGTGTTTTTATATTACCGGCGGTAGCCTATGCACAAGAGGGTCTGATGTACAGTAGCTAAGCCTAGGCTACATAACATCAGTGAAACCTTTGGAAACATACAAAGACCCAAGTAGCCTAGGCTAAATAGTATGTGTTAGTATTTGAATTTGTTTTTAATTGGTTGGTATTGTTTTTACATTCTATTATTTCATATTTTTAGCTTGATAAATGTAGTTTCATCTGAGAACCCTGATACTATCTTAATGAAACCAGGATTTTATTTTACTCAAAGAGACACTATGAGGAGAAGGAAAGGGCACACAGACATCAGGCACTTTTTTGGTGCTAAAAGAGTAAGGAAATATTAACACTAAGATCTACAAACAATTACATTAAAAGTGTAGGTGCAGTTAGGTTTTATACACTGTTCATATGTGGTTAAGGAAAGGGGTGCTCAGCAGACAGGTACAGGATGAAAGCCGTGAGCAGGCCGCAGGAAGACGACAGGATATATAAGAACGATGAGATATTCTGTAGCCTACTGATTATCAGTTTGTCGCATGTTTAGACCTTGTGTGTGTTGCACAACACATGTTGCACTTAGTGATCACGGTGATGATTGATATGGTAGTGGACCATGATGGTCATAGAAGAAGTGAAGGAGCAGTACCCCCCAATTATGATGGGGTAATTCGCACTCTGGCCGCACCCCCCGCAACTCCACTTCCAATGTCACTGATTCCGAAAGATCCGCCCGACACTTCTGCTTTTTATCTGGTGGTGGTGGAGTTGACCGGACATCTGAGGCTTCAGACGTTACCAATTTATCATCATCCATCGCGTCTGGCCTCTGAAAAAACTTTTAAGGCTAGTCTGCCTGGGCCTGGCCATGTTTGAACCGCCTCACTCATTTGTTCATTGTTTAACATGGACGTTTTACGCGTGCGCTTCCTATTTGAAATGCAGCATAGGCTATGCGTGTTGTTTACTAGCTTACTTTTCAAATGGTAGAGCCTGTTCATTTAAAAACATAGCCAGAGGACGTATAATATAGGCTTACATATTAAGGCTTATTCTCAAATTCATATTGCATGAGGAGACGGGATTATTAGCCAATTTCAATCGGACAATTTGACCGGAGAGATTTAATTTTGTCGGACATTTCACTTTTTTTCCGGCCAATGTCCGGTAATTACCGGACAAAGGAAACCCTGGTATGTGTGTGCATGTGTATCTGTTTATGCACATGTGTGCATATGGAATGGGTTAACATGACCCCTGGAGGCAAACATATGCAAAAAATTGGTCATCCTAGACCCTATGAGAACGATGAGATATTCTGTAGCCTACTGATTATCAGTTTGTCCCTATGGTTCTCAAGATATTCACAGATCAAAACGAAAAACGAGGGTTCCATGCTATCCATGTGGGGCTACATGCCCACCAAGTTTCGGAAGAAGACGGAAAATTTGCCATGCGAAAAAAAAAAAAAATCTGACTAAACCTATATGACCGCCGCTTCGCTGTGCAGCGGTCATAATAATTCCACCGATAAATCATTGGGGATACGTTTAAGTATCTTTACTTTTACTGAAGAAAATTACGTAAAAGTAAAATCTAAATTTTATGTTTTATATTCCTCCCAGGGGTACACTATCCAGAATGTATGTCTGCACAGATTCTGAGCTGTATGTTACTTCAAAATACTCTGCATTGTACTTCAAAATGTAGAGCCAGGCACTTGGATCACAATCCTTGTGTACCAAACTACATCTGAAGCATGCATGTCATGTAACAATGTTCTCCGTCCACACTTCCATTGTTCTAACATTTTCCAAATGTTCTAAGCCCTGACATGTCTGAGAAGTGTTTGTTGTTATGGAAACCATGCACTATTCTATCAGGAAGTTCACAGGTGTGTTCAAATTCAGTTTTGTGGAAGCATTCCATTTTCATGGCAACCCTTTCATCCAGCTCCCCGGTATGTTGTCTGAGGACTACCACCAAAAGCTGTTTGCGAGGGTTCACATATGTTCACAAACGCTCAACTATGTTTGAGAATTGAAACGCACCCCCTGACCACGCCAGTGAACCTGACATCTTCAAATGTATGAAATACTGTCTTCGGTGGTGGTAAACACTAACACAGTTTTGGTGTAAACAGAAGGTGTACATTGAGAAGTAATTATGGATTTGCCTGGGATTTGGACAGGGCCTCAGACACACAGGGAGGATGGAGAGAAATAAAAAGAAAACAGAGAATGAAGAGAGGAAGTGAGCAAAAGGAGGAAGGAAAGAGGGAGGGGCCCTGCAGGATAGAAATGGAGTGACAGGTGACAGAGCCAATCAGGGCTGGGGGTGGATAATGACGGTGTCAGAGGTGACTATTAATGTTCTGGTCCTTTCACACTCTTCCTTTTTATTCACCTGCTCTCCTCTCTCGCTCTCTCTCTCTATCTCTCTCGCCTGGAGTGATTGTCTTCCGAGGTCGGGCAAATGAAGAAAAATCTCGTCTCCCTGTGACATATGCAGACGAGTGTGAGATGGAGGGTGAATTATAAATCACCAAACTGACACCGAGACACAGACCCAACCTTTTTACGGCCTCTTTCACCATCATCTTTTAACCACCCCACCACACACACACACACACACACACACACACACACACACACACCCTACCACCATCAAAGACCAACACTAGCAAGGTCTTTGAGGAGTTCATTGTAAGCAGAGTGGACCTAAGAAAGAGATAAGGAAAAGGAAACCATAAGTCACACTTGCGAGAAGAACAATGGCCGCCACCCTAATGTTCACAGGGGACATAAAAGGCCAGGCGTGTAGACATTCTCTCCTCCCACAGATAAGGTCTGATGGTGAACGTCGGCATCTGCCACCCTCCAGAGAAATAACGATTCCTCCGAAACAAAAAGAGAAGTGTTACACATTTTTCTTTTTTTTTGCTTTACTATCTGTTTCTTTTCTTCCTCGTGGCTGTTTTGATCAGATAGAAAATAACGGGGGGAGAGCCAGACTGTATTCTCCTTAAGGACAATATACCAGGGAGTGTAAAAGCTTCCATTATTCTCTGTCAGATGGAGGGGAAATGCATTCATTTATTGTAGTGTGCGCCTAGTGGAAGGGATTTATTTGTGCCAAGACTATCACGTAGTTATTTAACAACGCTGGTTGTCTATGGACTTGAAGATTATATCAGCTCTCTAAGACGTCCACACCTGTCAATTTAACATGACTGAAATATGTGATGTCAGTTATTGAAATCTGTGAGTCTAACCCTACTCATATTCTAAAGACAACAGGTGCATGAGCAGCATATTGTTGCATTTGAGCAGCATGTTACAGCCATTGGTCAAGTGTTGAGTATAAGGTATTAAGCATTAAGTACGACCACAGTCCAGGTAGAGGGAGAGCAGCTTCACAGAAGAGAACTTCTGACGGCAAATTTGAGGAAAAGTTGGTAAACCACCCTTCTCACCTAATTTGAGGGTGCTGATTCTGAATATGTTGTTTACCAAGCTCAATTCTGAGTTCTAAGCCACATAATCAGCATTTTAACATAAAATAGCGATTTTCTTTGCTTATTTTTCCCTAAATTGGATTGATTTCAAAAGTAATCACTAAAACCAAATAAAATTGTTCTCTAAATACACTAAATACATGTTTGAGCATTAAAGAAACCATTCTATTAATGTATTTAATGGGAACATGATTACAGTTAACATGTAATAAACTCGGAAATTCTAATCAAAACACAACCATATTTTTATTGCTAACATAGTCAGTCACTCATCTGGTGTTTAATGCATTTCATCACAATAACAAGTTGCACAGATAACCTTCAACTCAGAATATATCCTACAGTATGAACTTAGATAGCGGGAATAAGCCTAATGCAGAACTGCATCTACCGTCAGTAACAACCGACAAGTAAAAAACATTTTACTTCTAGTAACACTGGATTTGGTATGTGTGCTTGCCTCTATACTAGAGCTTGATAATGAGCTCTTCTAATATGACATTGAGCAGCATCACTTGTTGGTGGTAGAGCCTCCGATCCTCGACATCTAGAAAACAGAGTGGCTCTGGCATAGTGTTGTCACGATACCAAAATTATGACTTTGATACAATACCTGCCATAAATATCTTGATACTTTCGATACTGAAACGATATCCAAATCCTAAAATATCTGGAAAAGAAAAGGAGGCCTCCTCCAAGTGTATTGAGTCATTTGTGTTGAATTTGGTGCACTTTTGGTCAATTCTGGGTTTTAAACTTCTAAACGTCCTACATAATTATTATTTTGTAGTCAGTAAAATAGTAGTTTGTGTGTGATTAAGTCCTTTATTGTTTGTTATAGCTCATTTATATTGTGTGGTGTTTTGGCAATAAATTACCTTTAAATAGCCAAAGTAGGCTAGATCAAGGTTAGTAAGGTCAATTACTGCATGCAAGTCACTTAATGCTATGCAGAAGAGCCTAATCTTTAGACCATCTGATGTACTATAGGCTACCCTAGGCCTTTCTGTGTTTTTGGGATTTCTTTGACAGTTGCAAAGGGAAAAAAGTGAAGATAGTCTTCTTTGCTCCCAGTGTAATTTCAACCACTCAGGTCTTAATCAGATAGGCCTACACCATTATCTGTTGCAATATCTGTGTGCTGTGTGCATTAGGTCTATTTCTTTGACAGTTAACATAATTTGCTACCACATAACAAATACCAAATAACAATACAAAAGTTTCTTACAACTTTCCTGCATACTTCTTAAATGTGCTGCAGTCAGATGGGTGTCCTAAAGACATAACTAGATCTTGAGCATCTATTACCAGTGTTGAATGAGCAGTTTTTGCAGTGATCACTACTGGACATTCCACATTGCTAGACAGCACTTGAGTGAGGATAGACTTATTTCCACTTAACAAATAACCATCGCTATCTGCAATAGCTACAGTACATTAATCAGTTCATAGCTAAGGATTTGTCCTAGGTCCACTTCCCTTTCAGCATCATATGCAGTAATGATGCACTGGAGAATGTTTCTTTTTGTTGCACTATAAAGGATATCTTGTCTAAATTGTTTTGGTGTTTCCAGCTAAAACAGTTATTCCCCAACAGATTAACATCCAGCTTGACTCAACTTCACTAACCCCAACTAGATCGGCACGTAACTTGGGCGTTGTAATTGATGACCGACTTAACTTCTCTGAGCATGTAGCTTATTGCAAAATCATGTCAGTGTATGCTTTACAACATTAGGAAGATCAGACCTTATCTGACACAAGATTCCACACAACGTCTTGTTTAAACCATGGTCATCTCCAAGCTGGACTATTGTAATTCACTATTAGTTGGCTTACCCGCTTGTGTAATAAGATCATTACAGCTGATTCAGAATGCTGGAGCACGCCTGGTCTTCAATCAGCCAAAGAGGACACATGTAACTCCTCTCCTAGTTACTCTCCATTGGCTTCCATAGGACACTGACTGGATCTGCTCCTAGTTATTTTAATTCAATAATCAAGGCATACGGTATATCCCCAACCGCCTACTGCAGTCTTCTGATGAGCGTCTGTTATGTCGACCAGTCATAAACACTACTGTAGGTCTAATTCAAGACTCTTTTCCTCAGTGGTTCCATGTTGGTCGAATGAGTTGCCCAGTGGTCTCCGTTCCTGTTTTAGTTTTGGGTTGTTTAAGAGGGGTCTAAAGACATTCCTGTTCAACATGCACCTAGTTATTTAAGTGCTTCTTATGCGTTATGGTTTGTATAATATTGTTTTATTTCCATTAGGCTGTTGATTAATTTGACATTGTTTATTATTGATATTCTCCTTAATGTAGTCTTAACATGGCATTTTTATATTATTGATTGAATGGATATTATTGTTTATTGCTTTTCCCCTCATTTTCATTGCTTATTTTATTAGGCTATTGATTGAATTGACATTGTTGTTTATTATTGCTATCCTCCTTATTATAGTTTGACCAACACACACACTCCAGCACACTCTTCCATTTTTCTGCATGGCTGAAATTTGAATGATAGGAAAGAGCACCAGTGAGATGTTTTAACTAGGACAGCACAGTCTCCTTTACAGTAAAAAAAAATGTAGTGTAAATCCTCTGTAAAGACTGACAACTGTTCATAATAGTTAGTGACAAAGTACTTTCTACAGAAAAATGAGCAGTCACCTACTATTCTATCAATTTATTATCAAGGAATCTATTTTGTTTCTAAACGTCATACTGAATTTTATTATTTCAATTTATATTTTAGTTGTAGCTTATTTTCATTTGCTTCTTGAGGGTCATTGGGGTAATTCCTGTCCTGTCCTACAACATATCTGATACATAAAGAGTATATTAATGCCTTATTTTTTGCAATTCTTATGATATCTGATGGCAAAACCAAAAAGTATGTGAATTATGCTAATTATGCTAATTAGCAAGCTTAAAACTCAAACAAAATATTTGAATTCAGCACCCTCAAATTGTGTAAAATAGCCCCTTTACTGACTTTTCCTCAAATTTTTTCAGTTTGTTCGCCCAGCATCCTTCTTCTTTGTGCTTCCTCCCCAGCATACCACAACATAGAAGAGGACGCTGGCGACAACAGACTGGCAAAACATCCTGAGGAGCTTACTGCAGACATTGAAGGACCGCAGCCTCCTCAGGAAGTACAGCCTGCTCTGCCCTTTCTTGTAGAGTGCTTCAGTATTGGCTGACCAGTCCAGTTTATTGTCCAGGTGTAAGCCAAGGGCGTAGGTTTGGTCTCAGCTTTGGTGGGGACACATCCCCAACTGCTGTTGTCACGATACCAACATTATCTTGATTTCGATACTTTTGCGATTTTTATAAATTTGATTCGGTTTGTGTGATTTGTGAGATCATTGACATCAGTGGCAATCATAGAAAGTGATGGTTGTCATAGGTTTCTATTTCATATTTTGGAATTCATATAAACTTTATATTGTTAATTATTTATAGTATTTTATGATTTGCATAATTGCTAATAGCTAAATATATTTAGTAATTTGAATACATCACATTGATATTTAAATTATTAGGCTACACTTGTCTTTAATATCATCACATTTGTGGTGTGTAGGCTAAATCTAATTGAGTGCCTGTCACTTTAAGTAGAACTTTCAGTCTTACGGTTTTCGGCTAGTGAAAAATAGTTTTCGCAAGTGCAAGGATATGTGGATTCAATTAATCATGTTTGCTATGTCATTAGATAAAATAAATGTTCATAAAACTAACAAGTCAAAGAAAATCTTTCTGGGATGAGATCATAGAAGAGATATCTGGTGTCTCGCAATATTAATTTCTGACTATGACTATGGAAATGCAGCATAGTTTATCTTTTATTGCGCAGGCTACATTCACAAATACATTAGCCTAAATTAACAGAATATATGAACAAACGTCTCGGATCCATTGTTTATGGCGACTGCAAGATTGTAGCTCAATTAACAGTGAGTGATGGTGACTTAAGTATAAGTATATATACTCTTTTGATCCCGTGAGGGAAATTTGGTCTCTGCATTTATCCCAATCCGTGAATTAGTGAAACACACACAGCACACAGTGAGGTGAAGCACACACTAATCCTGGCGCAGTGAGCTGCCTGCATCAACAGCGGCGCTCGGGGAGCAGTGAGGGGTTAGGTGCCTTGCTCAAGGGCACTTCAGCTGTGCCTACTGGTCGGGGTTCGAACCGGCAACCCTCCGGTTACAGGTCTGAAGTGCTAACCAGTAGGCAACGGCCTGCCCCAAAAGGACTTCTATTCTGTGCTATAGCCTATGCGATTATCCGTGCGGCACACCCTTATTCAATATGACTCCTAACTTTGGTTGAAAGATTAAAGAAGCTAGGTTTAGCTATGGCAGTATCCTGGGTAATATCCTAACAGCTAATGTTATTTTACACAGTAAAATCCGCATTTTAAAAGCCTGGTCACCAGTTTGGCTAGTTATTTTGCCTACTTAGACTCATAATGAAAAAAGCTTATGTCCCCTTTCTTCTTTTTGGGTGGCATAGCTGATCTACAAACCACAAAAAGGGGCAAACATGTGCATGGAGAAGGGCAAAGGGCATATCAACATGTTTTACTCTGACCTTTTATGGGGTATGTATTGGCAGACAGCCCTGGTAACTTACCGTTGTCGTTGACACACGCGCTCGCTTGACTACCTGTGCTTTTCGAGTGGAGGGACTTGCCTAAAAGGACTTTGGTATGTATATATACTCTTTTGATCCCGTGAGGAAAATTTGGTCTCTGCATTTATCCCAATCCGTGACACACAGTGAGGTGAAGCACACACTAATCCCAGCGCAGTGAGCTGCCTGCAACAACAGCGGCGCTTGGGGAGCAGTGAGGGGTTAGGTGCCTTGCTCAAGGGCACTTCAGCCGTACCTACTGGTCGGGGTTCGAACCGGCAACCCTCCGGTAACAAGTCCGAGTGCCCTCAATGTTCTTTCAAACGGGTCTTCAGAAAGAAAGAAATTCTAGCCCATGTCTTGGATAACTTTTCATGTGGAATGAACATCCACAGAACTCTTTTAGTTGTCATCTTCTCTGTGGTGTTGGTTGTCAGAAACATTTTGTCAATGCTCTAAACTCTTAAACGAGAGACACACACACACACACACACACACACACACACACACACTCACTCACAGACAGGCAGACAAAACACACTAGAGTGCAAGAGACAACAAATCGATCAGGAGCAGAAGAAAGGACTCACACACCACGTCTCACATTGATTGACTGACTGACGTTTCAAGCATCATACTCTTCCTCAATCGTTTCCAGAGTATTCTTCTTGTGGCTGTGCACATAGAGTTACCTAGCTACGATCCCCCTCAGCAGTAAACTTAGCCGTAGAGGTGAGATTTGTACACGTTGGTGTGTCTTTAGAGGGGAATCAAGAGGTCAAATTGTATGTGTTTCACGTTTTGTTACAATTGAGTAGACATTGATTTTCCGAGCGTGCGTATGTGCAACCCTTGGCGAAATTAAACGCCACCCAAACAGAAACAGTGGAAGCCTTGCTTTGTTTGAGCTAATATATTACATAATAACAAGATCAACAATCGTACAATGGAAACTGTCCTCTACACGCCCCCCTTAAACTATCTAAGCTTTGGATGGACAAACAGCTTACCAATTGATGACCTGATTGTGTTTCAACAATGTATTTCCAGTCATTATCATAAAAAGAGAGTTCAAAATACATAACAGGAAATACAACGCTTCTTGGCAGACAGTGTCTAGAGAGCATAATGGCTTTAGAGTGGTATTTGAGTATTTCTTTCTCTCCTGCTGTTGCTTTCAATCTTCTCTCTCTCTCTGTAATCTATCCAATTTTCTTACGTGTTTTCTCTCATTTGTGATTAACAGCAACATGAGAGTCCTCCTGGACATTCTGAATGTTCCAGTGAGTGAGTGAGAGAGATAGAGATAGACAGAGAAAGAGAGAGAGAGAGAGAGAGAGCAAGAAAGAGAGGGAAGATGAGAGACCCCTATGGTCGCATTTCTGTTGCAGTGCAGAAGCATGTGCTCCCGGTGCTTTGAGTGCCTGAAGTCACACCGCTTCTATTTTTAGACCCGCTCCCCTGACAGTAGCTGCTGAAGCCTGGACATAATGCTGTAGAGGCAAAAATATCGGCTGTTAATATGACCGCCATTGATTGAGGCTTTGCGTCATGCCACGGAGATGCATCAGAAATCTAATCTTTTTCCTTCTACCGGTACTTATTTCTGTTTTTGTCACAGAACAGCTTGGATTATTAAGAGCAGTTCTTTATCTCGGCATATATTGACTTTTTTTTTTACTTGAAAGAGAGAGGGGGGCATGGGGGGGAGAGAGAAAGAGAGAAAGATCTTGTGAACTATGGGTTTGAGACAGGCCCGGCTGCTGTGAACCATTTGAGACAGAACCGGCTGCTGTCATTTTTAAAGTTCAATAGGAAACACGGGCCTGGAGGTCCGTGGAGAGACTCGGAGAAAGAGACTGTGTATTACAGACACTTTAGCTTTATTAGATTTCAAATGACTTTTTCTGCCCTCCACTCTGTTCAGAAGAATTCTGGTGGGGCCTAACCGGGCCAGCCACTCATGGCCGTTTTAAAAAGGGTATCTTTTCCGGTAATGCCTGTCAGTTGGGCTCTGCCAAGAAAGGGCTCAAAAAGACATTTGAAATGTATAAACCAGGGGGGCCCGAAATTCCCCTAAACCCTATTGGAATTGGCATCCATTGAAATGGAGAAGCCATTCAAATTGTGCTGACATTACCACAGTCATAAGAGCTTTTATAATTGAAGACATGGAATAGTACTTTAATAATTGGAGGAGACAATGATCCAAAACAAATCCAAGTAATAGTTTCTAGTAGCAGACTAAAAACCAAGTCAGCCAAAAAGACATTTATTATAGAAAGTTAATACAACTGAGTAGGATGATCAAAGGGTCAGTGAATATGGTGTGTGTGTGTGCATGTGTGTGCATGTGTGTGTGTGTGTGTGTGTGTGTGTGTCTGTGTGTGTCTGTGTGTGTTTATGTGCTGAATACCCATTCAGCAATTACCCAACAGGTATATTTTTGTCTGAGTCTAATTGTGCATATTCAATCTACGTAATAATCAGGTAATAACGTTCTCAGCAGCCATATTGTTTACATAGAAAATGCATAGGTAGGTCTATTTAGGTCTGTCACATAGACTAGCCCATAGAACTGGAATGTCATGTCAACAATATGGCCGAGGCGGTGTTTGCGAATAAGCCAAATTGCTTCTCTTCCGGGAGGCTATTGAGTCCAGTAACAATAATTTTACACAGAACTTTCATTCTTAGCTTTTGTAGAGCCAATCCAGAATTGGACGAAATGGTCAGTTGTTGGTCATTTTGTCAGTCAGCTGACTCTATCTGTTCAAAGTAGTCAGCTCTTTTCCAGGTTAATGAGCAATGTGGTGCAGACTGCTGATGGACAAAAGTCTGGCATAGAAGATTTGAGGTGTGTGTGTGTGTGTGTGTGTGTGTTTGTGTGTGTGTCTGTCTGTCTGTCTGTCTGTCTGTCAGGGCTGAAAGATGTGGCAGAGAACAGGTTAATTTGTAAGCACACTGAGACAACTCCACAGGGAAACAGAAAGAGTGTGTGAGAGAGAGAGAGAGAGAGAGAGAGAGAGAGAGAGAGAGAGATGGAAAGACAGAGCTCATCCCATAGTCTATCCCTGGCTTTGGGGGTGAGCATCAATCTGACTCGGGTGTCAGTCTGACAGTTCTCTATGTATAATGAAATAGGCGTTAAGTTCCTGGGCCTTATTAAGGTCTGCACAGTGCAACGGGGGCCAATGGTGTGATGCGTCGCACCAGGGGGACGTCAGCACTGCATGTCTCCAGAAAAGGTCAACTTTTTAAGCTTTTATGACAAATTACTCATGCTTAGCTCTTCCTCTGTGCAGTGTTTCACAAGACACAAAACTGCTGACCTTGAATGGAATCATGGAATTAACTTACCAGCTTTGTTTTCACTTATTCCTTTAACACAATAATCCCAGCTATGTACATTATTATATTATATTATATTATATTATATTATATTATATTATATTATATTATATTATCAGACATCATCCTGGCATTTCAGCATTGTTAGTCACTGATGCTCAGACCCTACCCCATAAAAAAATCCTTTCATGAGGAGAAACCATTTTTATGTTTCACTACAATTGCTTTTTGACTTATCTACCCTACTTGTATCTCAATTATTCATTATTCAGTGATAAACATGTCCACTGGCTGAGATAAATGTAAACATAAATGTACCCAAAGACTCCAAGCGAGGACAAGCCAGCAGCAGGGTTGTGTGTGTAGTGCACCCCCCCCCCACACACACACACCTCCCAGAGTGCGCTTAGCTGTCGAGGAGGCAGTGATTTAGTGAACCAGGAGCGTGGCTTGCTCCAGCACCTGAGGCCCTCCAGCCGGGAGGCCAGGTAAGATTTACGGCCAGAGGTATCAGATAACCCAACCCCCCCCCACACACACACACACACACACAGACGCACACACACACACACACACACACATACACACACACATGCACACACACACACACACACACACACACACACAGACACACACACACACACACACACACACACACACACACACACACAGACGCACACACACACACACACACAGACAGACAGACAGACACACACACACACACACACACACACAGACAGACAGACACACACACACAGACACACACACACCTACACACACACACAGACACAGACACACACACACACACACACACACAATGAGATCAGGTAGGAGGGATACAGGGGAGATGGTGGGTTTCATCTTAGTGTGGAGATAAACAGGTAAACCTTTCACATGGTACAGCAGGGAGATATGAGAATCTATGGGTAGAGAGTTCAGAAGTTTGATTAGGCCATGAGGCCTCAGGTGAGCAAGACTGAGGCTCATTTGAATGTTTTTTTTTTACAGTAAGTGTTCATGTTTGTGATGTGTGTGTGTGTGTGGTGTGTGTGTACTTGCGTGTGTAGTTATATATGTGTCCTTGTGCATATGTCTATGTGTCTGTGTGTGTGTGTGTGTGTGTATGTTTGAGTTGGTTGTTATTTCCCAGGCCGTCTGCATCAATAAAACTACTCCGGGATGCTTCCAGAGGTGCTCCAGAGCTCCAACATCTGTTCGGTCTCTTCTGGCTTCAGAGATCCCTCTAACAGCTTTTCTCCTGCTTAATTAGCTACACATCTCAAAAGGGAACTGACACACACACACACACACACACACACACACACACACACACACACACACACACCTTTCCTTCTCTCTTTTCAACCTCTCTCTCTTACATCCACTCAGTGTCTGTGCTCTTCATATCACTTCAGTGTTTCCATTCACTGCCATCCCTCCCCTTTTTCTCCTGTTGATTCAGTGGCATGAAGTTTCTTGTGGCATTGTAGGAAAAGAAGGCAACAAACCAGTCCCACACCCATACTCACACGCAATAAAATCCACAATTCAGAGTGCATTAGACTGTGGAGACTGATGGATAGCTGCAACAGATGGGAACTCCAGGGAGTTGATGGGTGACGCTAAGTGGGCATCGAGAGCAGCCCGGCCTGCCATTCCCCGAGTCCCATTCGCCAAAACAGCTGCAGATAGATCTGCCAGTCTAGCTGCCCGGTTAATGCCAGCCAATGTCACACCTGGGGGAAACGAACAGGGCTCAGATGCCGCCACGAGTCTACTACAAGAGTCGAGAAGCGTGCAAGTGAGCAGCATCGCGTGACTGAATTCCCGACCAAATGTCAAATTGGATATTCTGGCCAGAAGCCAGTTTCTTTATTTGTTTAAATGCAAAAACCGTCAGTTAGCAGTCAGAGCACATAGGCATTGTGTGTGTCTGAAACAGTGGTGTTTGTACACGTACGGCCCTGAGCCTTTAAAGGAACCTGCTGAAAGATGCATCGCCCTGGCAACAGCACTCTTAGCCAGAGGAGAGGCCAGTGGAATGGAGCTGCGGAGATGCAGATTCACTCACTGGAAAACAGGATATATATATATATATATATATATATATAGAGAGAGAGAGAGAGAGAGAGGGGAGATGAGAGAGAGAGAGCGAGAGAGAGGAGACAGAGAAAGAGAGGGGAGATGAAGAGAGAGAGAGAGAGAGAGAGGAGACAGAGAAAGAGAGGGGAGATGAGAGAGAGAGAGAGAGAGAGAGAGAGAGGAGACAGAGAAAGAGAGGGGAGATGAAGAGAGAGAGAGAGAGAGAGAGGAGACAGAGAAAGAGAGGGGAGATGAGGAGAGAGAGAGAGAGAGAGCAGATAAAAGAAAGAGAGAGGAGTACAGGCCATTGGAAAGGAGCAGTGGGAGTGGAAATTCACTCCATGTAGAAGAGGTTTGGCGCTCCTTATTAAACAATTAGCATAGGTCACATTACATTTACATGTATTCATTTAGCAGACTCTTTTATCCAAAGTGACTTACATATGTCAACTATATTACAAGGGCCATTGTCCCCGGTGCAACTCGGGATTAAGTGCCTTGCTCAGGGGTACAACGGTGGAAGCCAGCTATTAAACCCACAACTTTTCAGGCTACTGCATGCTAGCCCAGCTCCTTAACCACTATACGCTATACTACCAGCAGCTCCTTAACCACTATACGCTAGCACCGTTCCATGAGCATCTCTCCAAGTTACTCTACAAATCATTATAGCACACCAAAGCAAAACCATCATGGTCCGTGTATCATTTGTTCATTTGATATTCAATTGAGAATCCAAAATGAAAAAATGAAAAAATGAGTTGTTTTTTCATTATCTGTTTATGAATGTGACACAAACCAACAAATAATGCTTTGTTTTTCAGACTTTTGATTTCATGATCAGATCAAAAGTAGAACGTTTAAAAAACGGCCTCAGGCCCAAAACATAAAAAGTATTTTTTTTTTCCGATTTCTGTGACCTGTAAATCTATCCAAGTCACTTTCTTGGTCTAGACCTGTCAGTGCTCAGTGTTGCCAATTTAGTGACTTTGTTGCTAGATTTAATTTTGGCCATCCCATAGCGACAGAAAATATTGTCTAACAACTATGGCGAGAAATTGGGCACTTGCGCAACGATGGCAAACTTGGTTTAGTTGAATCGACAGAAAATCATCTCCCTTCTCATGCCTGTTTCGTTTATGAACATCGCATTCTCCCAAAGCATTATAGAAGTAATGACTGGCCTAGGCTATGTAGTATCAGCCCATGTTAGGGAAGTAGGCCTAGATGTTAGATTTATCAGCTCAGATCATCATTTGTAGCCAACTTCATTGGAAGGCAGCCAGCTGCAGTAGCCTTCTGGTGAGATTACACCAAAGACAGTAGCTATGACAGGGAAACTAGGGACACATCGTTCAACAAGCACATTGATCAAAGGAAAGAGGGGCTACAACTTCATTCACAAACAGAGCAAATAATTCAAATCGAGCCATAGGGCGGGCCTCTAGGGTCCGCCTACTTGTCAGTCTTGCCCGTCCAACTAGGGCCCTACGCTCACCATCTAAAAAGCTAAGTCAACACTGCTCTGAGAGCTCAAGAAACAGTCAAATCACAACAGGCGGCAGCCCGCTTAATTGTCATGTGTGAAATGCGTTCATATTCCACTTTTTATGTCATAGACATTGCATGCCTATGGAAGGAAAGGCTTTGCAGTAGGATTGTCCAAGCTGTTGCTTCAGTTTGTGTTTTAAGTTATGCGACGCACCGTTGCTGGGTTCATGCCGTTTTGCGCAAGTTTGAAATGTTTAGCCGACTGCGTAATTTGCCATTTTTGGCTCCATTCACCTAATCAAAAGGACAGCCTCTCCCAGCTGCAGGACTCAGTGTGCCATGTGTCTCTTACTGTAGTAGCTGTAGCCTCCATTGTCAATGAGCCAAGTTCTCAACTAGCATCTTATGAAAAGACCTCCAACAACAAGATACCTGGCAACCTTCATGCTGTAATCCCCTTCAGCACTGACTGATGATTGACTTTCACAGACAGCATTATAGAGCCTTCTTAAAGCTCCAAAAACAGCCTCACTTCTGGTCTTTAATAGGAGCCTGTATTCCCCTCTTGTCCCTGCTCTGTCCACCCACCAGCAGGGTACATCAGCAAAGAAGGGTCCTCATAGTGCTTCTCCCAACCCAGAGATGAGCTGCAAGTTCAGGCAGTGCACAGACTGTAGTTTGCCCCTTCATCCAGCACCTTCTTCAGAGCCTAGCAAGGGCTGAATGCATGTTTGCTCTTGAGGAGAAGCCGTAGTTCTACAGTGCTACTACCCTCTCTCAGAAAGAGCCGTCAGCAAAATTGAGCTGAGCCCGGCTCTCATCAAACCACGGCATGGCAGCGCAGACACCAGGACCCCGGTTGTCAGAAAGGGATTATGAAACAACGGCTCACCCATAATCCATTCAGACGCATGAAAGATATTTCTTTTGGACATAAAAGACCATTTGCCATGCCCTGAACACAGACATGCAAGAAGCAAGGAGCCAGAGGGGAGAGAGAGAAGAAAGAGTGAAGAGGAGGAGGAGGGGATGGCATTCCATGGATTCAGTTGTGAATGGAGGAGAGCAGAGAGGGGGAGAGAGGTGACAGAGAAGAGTGAAAAGAGGAAGATAGCGAAGGAGAGCACGTGGAGTTCTTTTGGAGAATGTGAATTCATTTCAGTGGAGAAGAGAGGAGAGAGAGAGAGAGGGGGCCCATAGGAAAGAAAGATATAAGGAGGGGTGGAGGACAAAAAAAGAGAGGGAGCGAGAGGGGTGATAGAGAGGAGAGAAAGAGACGAAACAGAAACAGAATCCCAGGAAAGGGTAGAGGTGCTGAGAGGAAAGAAGAAAGCAACCACTGGGGAAAAGAGCAGAGCAGAGGAGAGACAGAAGAGGTGGAATACAGAGGGACTGAAGAAAGAGAGGAGAGAAGAGGTGGAATACAGAGGGACTGAAGAAAGAGAGGAGAGAAGAGGTGGAATACAGAGGGACTGAAGAAAGAGAGGAGTGAAAGAAGAGAATGAATACAGAGAGAGTGAAGGAAGATGAGGAAGACGAGGATGGAGGGATTTTTAGGGGATGTGTTTGGATTCAGTTGGGAGGAGAAAAGAGGAAGATGAGGAGATGAGAGAGAAAAAGAGAAAGAGTGTGTGTGTGTGTGTGTGTGTGTGGGGGGGTATCTGTGCTTTCAAAGAAAGTGAGGTGGAGGAGAGCAGAGAGAAGTAGAAAGATGAAGAGGATTGGAGGAGAGAGGAGATCAGTGAAGGCTGGAGGGAGAAGTAAAGAGAGTGTGCATGAATTTACTGGTAGAGCAGAAAGAGAGAGAGAGATACAGTAGAGAGAGAGAGAGAGAGAGAGAGAGAGAGAGAGAGAGAGAGAGAGAGAGAGAGAGAGAGAGAGAGAGAGAGTAGTGAGGGCTGATTAGTATGCTGTCCCTGCTCTCCCTCTAAATGTCTCTGCTCCGTTTATCAGACAGGGGGACTCAAGCTCTGTGTCTGGCTCCATCCCTCTCCTCTCCTCTCACTCCCTCTCTTTCCATCTCTCCATCTGCCTCCCACTTATCCTCCATTTCTGTCTGTCAATCCCTCTCTCCTCAGACCTGATTTCACCCTTCCTCCTCATTTCCCTCTTTCCATCCATTCATTCCTCCACTCTCTCCATTCTCACTCCCTCGCTCTCTCTCTCCTTTATTCTCTCTCTCTCCATTCTCTCTCCTTTATTACCTCTCTCACTCTGTCTCTGTGTTCTTTTCTGCTGTGCATTATAATTCACCTGCACCCCTCTCTCTCATTGTCCTTCCCCTCCTCTCCACTGAATTCCATGCCATCTCTCTTTCCATCTCTAAACCCTACTCTCTGCATATGTATGTGTGTGTGTGTGTGTGTGTGTGTGTGTGTGTGTGTGAGAGAGAGAGAGAGAGAGAGAGAGAGAGACTATGTACATCATGTGTCTGTGTGTGTGTGTGTGTGTGTGTGTGTGTGTGAGAGAGAGAGAGAGAGAGAGAGAGAGAGACTATGTACATCATGTGTCTGTGTGTGTGTGTGTGTGTGTGTGTGTGTGAGAGAGAGAGAGAGAGAGACTATGTACATCATGTGTCTGTGTGTGTGTTTGTGTGTGTGCATGTGTGCGTGAGCGTGTGTGTGTGCGCGTGTGTGTTATCATGACTTGGCAGTAAAGGTTCACTCCTGGTACAATGTGATGGACCCATACCTCCAGTTCCCTGCCCCCGTCAGCAGCACCTCTGGGAGTCGGGGATTCGGTAGTGGCTGATGGGCCTGGCTGGCAGCGGAGGGCTGCCTGGAGACAGACCACCCACAGGGGAGGCTGATCCTATCCCATGGTGGCCCATGCTATCCCATGGTGCATCTGTCTCCACTGTGTGTGTGTGTGTGTGGGGGGCATGACCCACACAGCAGGGTCTTGTGCCATGCAAATAAGCACCCAGAGAGTTCAAGGTAGGAAGGCATACAGAGGTTGTGTTTGTGTATGCATGTGTGTGTGTGTGTGTCTCTGTGTGTGTGTGTGTGTGTGTAAAAGAGATAATGAGACATAAAGAGAGAGAGGGAGAGAAAGAAGGGAGAGAGAGAGGTTGATAATATAGAATGATTGCTCATGAGCATGCTATGTGTATGCATGTGTGTCTATGTGTATGTGTGAGATAGATAGATAGATAGATACTTTATTGATCCCCAGGGGAAATTCAAGAAGTGTGTGTGTCTATGTGTATGTGTGTGTGTCTATGTATGTGTGTCTATGTGTGTGTGTGTGTGTGTGTGTATGTGTGTCCATGTGTATGTGTGTGTGTCTATGTGTGTGTGTCTATGTGTATGTGTATGTGTGTGTGTTCAAGGACGGTGTGTTGATTCTAAAAATGTGTGATATCACAGCTATATTACCCTCAGTTTAATATATATCTGACATCTGTTCACATACTGTATGTGCACACACACACACACACACACACACACACACACACACACACACACACACACACTCACTCACACACACACACACACACACACATGTACACACACACACATGCACACACACACACTCACAATCATCTGTCTGTGACTGACAGTCTTCTCAGGACCCTCCCCTTTACTTCTTCTCTGATTGATGGTTGAAGCGTCTCTCCTCCTCCCTCCCTCCCTCCTTTCCTTCTTCCCTCTCTCTCTCCCTCTGGCTCTCTCTCTCTCTCTCTCTCTCTGCATCGCCGGCACGAGCCTAGGCAACGCACAAAGGGAGGCGATTTCACACAGGCAACATCAGCAAGAAGGCAAAGCACATGAGAGGAAACTTCGCATGAGCATCTGACTGAGAGACACAGAGAGAGACAGAGAGAGAAAGAGAGAGAGAGAGGGAAGGAGAAAGGATAAGAGACCTGAGAGATGTAGGAACTGCATCCTCCTTTTTCTCTCTCTCCCCTCCAACCTCCTCCTCCCCTCCTCTCCTCCCCTCTATCCCTCTCGCCATGCTGCCACATCAGAGTGCCGGAGCCTCTGTCACTGCTGGAATGACCAAGGCTACCCTGGAGAACGCTGCTGGTGTTGCCGCTGCCGCTGCTGCTGCTGCTGTTGCTGCTGCTGCCTCCGCTGCTGCTATCGCCGCCGCTACGAAGAGCCTGCACAGTGCTGCTCGCTAGGAGGACCCCCACTCAGCCTCCCCCCTCCTCTTCTCCTCCTCTCCTCCTCCTCCTCTTCTGTATCTCTCCCTCCCCTTCCTTTCACCTGACACTTGTCCGCGCGTCTCTCTCTCTCTCTCTCCCCCTTTTACTCTCCCATTCGCCCTGATCTGGAGGGGCCATGGCAACCGGCGTCCGCTCCCTGTAATGGATGAAGGAGCCCTGGAGGAAACGGCTGAGGCACGAGAACACCTCTGGGGGCTGTAGGGGCTGCTTACAGTTACAGCCACACTGATATGGTCCCAGCGTTCTACCCACCACCACCACCACCACCACCGCTACCACCGCTGCTGGGTTTGTTGCTGTGGCCGGTCCTCTGGTAAGTCAACTGCGTTTCACCTCACAGACTCCGCTGCTGGTAGGAGTGAGGGGACAGTGTGAGTGTGTGTGTGTATCTGTGTATATCTGTGTGTGTGTGTGTGTGTGTGTGTGTGTGTGTGTGTTGAAAGATAATATAGATCTCTCCTGTGTGTTTTTAATACTGGCTTTTTGGAGGTTTTGTGAGTTCTATGCGCTTGGCTTGTGTGTTGTGAGGTTGCTTTCCTGGCAGTTTTGGGGGATATTTACTGTGTAAGTGAAAGTGATGGGGGAATTTGTCTCAGTTGGAAGGTCCTTGGTTAATTGTGAGTGTGTGTTGGGGCCAAATTTATGGCCAAGTTAACACATTTTACCCCGGCAGCCTTGGCGTTCCTAGTCCATTATTAGCTGGACGCGAGGCAGGGAAATTAAAATGTGCCGAGTGAGAAGGAATTGCACTGAAGGAGAGAGAGAGAGAGAGAGAGAGAGAGAGAGAGAGAGATACAGAGAGAGAGAGAGAGAGGGAGAGAGAGGGTAAGAGTAAGAGGGGGTCCATCAAAGTCACAACCCTAATTAAAGGAGCGGGTGTTCATGGGCATTGAACTGTGTGCCCCAGAAGAAAGACACATCTGTGGGCCATTTTGTGTGTGTGTGTATGTGTGTGTGTGTGTGTGTGTGTGTGTGTGTGTGTGTGTGTGTGTGTGTGTGTGTGTGTGTGTTTAACTCTCTGTCCCATAACTGGTTAGCAGGGCTTGTTGAGCCTTAGGTGGGATAGGGATAGCGTGAAGGCAGGAGGGCAGGATGGAGACGCTGGAAGAGGACGAGTAAGGAGAGAGAAAGAGGGATAGAGAAAACAAGCAGGAGAGAGAGAGAGAGAGAGAGAGAGAGAGAGAGAGAGAGAGAGAGAGAGAGAGAGATGCCGGCATACAATCAGCTACAGGTCTGGCTCCAGATACACACACAGGCAATTGCACACACACGCATACACATGCACACACAGGCACACACGCACACACACAGACACACACACACACAGACTCTCTCTCTCTCACACACTCTCTCTCTCTCTCTCTCTCTCTCTCTCTCTCTCTCTCTCACACACACACACACACACACACAAACACGCACAAAGACAAAAATAAAGAGAGGTCCGCAGCAGCCCTGATGCTATCGCTGCAGCCAATTCCGTCCAGGACAAATGACCTGCCGCTCAGGCTGGAGCAGAAATTCCGTGGCTGACGCACCCTGCACGGAGCCTGCATTTCACCCTCTCTCTCTCTCTCTCTCTCTCTCTCTCTCTCTCACACACACACACACACACACACACACACACAAACACACGGCTCCTCGCAGCAAAGACACCGTTTTTAATTAAGCGCAGGGATGCAGAGACGTAATGTGATTTGTTTTGGAACGGTTTGGCTCTTGCTGGCTGTAGGTGCTGGCGGTGTGTTTGGTGTTTGCTGTGGGCTGTCACGGTGATAGGAAAAGAGCAGCCCCTCCGTCTCTCCCCTGTCGGCTAATGAAGTGGGTTGCATTTGGGTACAAGGAGACAACATAGTGAGGGAGGTGGCATGGCTTGCGGATATATGGTTGAATTGGATTTCCTTTCAGTCGTATTTCTTAAGATAGTTGTGTTATTGCTGGAGGTGTGTTTTTGTTTGTTTGAAGGGTGTGTTGTGTGTGTGTGTGTGTGTGTGTGTCTATTGCAAAGTTGTGACAACACAGATAGTGGGTATATGTTTTTGTGTGTTTCCCAGACAAAGAGAGAGAGAAGGGGAGAGAGGGGGAGTGTGTGTGTGTGTGTTTATGTGTGTGTGTGTGTGTGTGTGTGTGTGTGTGTGTGTGCATGCAATTTTGCATGATGGTGAGAAACAAATATGAGGCTCCTCACCTTGTCCCCTCAAGGTTGTGCTCTAATCTAGAGCGATGCTGCCCCAGCAGGCTGCCTCGGCCCACTGTAACAGGGTTAAATGGCCCAGGGATGGACGAGCCAGACACTGACAGCCGCACAAAAGCACATCTCCTTGGATGGATGTCTGTGTGTGTCAGTTGTGTGTGTGTGTGTTTGTGTGTGTGTGTATTGTGTGTTACATGGGTGTGACGGGGGGGCCAGGGCAACTATCTCACAGGTAATGTGTGTGGGGGGGGGGGGCTCTACAAGAGATTAGCTGTCCACTGCAGTTGTGTGAAACATACATCAATCAGCCAAAGGATACTTAGAGTGTGTGTGTGTACAGTATATGTGTATGTGTGTGTGTGTGTGTGTGTGTTTGAGATGTAATAGTATCTGCATGTGGATGGCTGCCATCTTCCACCCAGAGAATCTACCGGAAGAAATCCATTTCTGAGACGAATGGGTGCATGTGAGCCATAGAACACAGCCAAGCCACATTCAACACTTTAGCCCTCAGAAAAAAGGACAAATCATGCCAATCCTTTTAGAATCCAACAGTTCCAGGGCGTGTGTGTGTGTGTGTGTGTGTGTGTGTGTGTATATAATTTATTATTATGACCGCCGCGCAGCGAAGCTGACTAAACTATAGGTTTAGTCAGATTTTTTTTTCTTTTTTTTCGCATGTCCAAATTTCTGTCAAGGATTCCCGGGACACTGTAAGACCGAGGTACACGAAACTTGGTGGGCATGTAACCCCACATGGATAGCATGGAACCATCGTTTTTCGCCCGCTGGACTGGACCCCCCGAAAGGAGGGTAGGGCAGACACAGTTTTCTGTAAATATCTCGAGAACCGTAGAGTTTAGGAGGACCATTTTTTTTTGTATGTTGATATCAAGGGGCCATGTCAACCCATTCCATAATCACTCAATTCATGTATAGCGCCACCTAGTTAAACACAAAAAAGTAAAAATGAGGTGTTGTAATTGCAGGTATCTGTGACCTAACATAGTCAAAACTGCATGAAATTGGAAGTGTAGGATCATTATGACACCCTCTGAATGCATGCCAAGTTTTGTGGAATTCCGCTCATGGGGGCCACCATAGACTGTAAAAAATATGGACAAAGCGTCTGTGGCGTCACCCATAGATTTTCTGAAGAACCGGTTATGAAGCCATTTATGGGGGTATGGTGGCCATCTTGGAAAAAACCTTTGGAAATCCTAACCCCGCCTACCTCCTAGCCAATCCATATATGGGTAAAAGGGGGGCTTTGTATGAGACTGAGCAAGCCCGTGAACCCAGCCTTTGTCGTCAGCCGAAAGCAGCCCTCAGCTTAACGTTAGGCCTACAAGATGGACTGGCACAGGCGTTGCTGTAACATTGCTGGTAAGTTTGATCTGCTAACGTGAAGTTCATGTATGTTTCTAATGCCATGTTCAGACACTTTTTAATGTTGTATGCTGAAAGGTTGGTATTCGGGTGAACGGGTTGAAAAGCTGAGAATGAAGAGTTGAGTTTGCAGATTCTAGCTTCTAGTAAACTAACGTTAGCTATCCCTCCCTTGCTGAAGTTACGGTCAAATAGCGTGCAATGTAGAGTAATTTAGCGTTACAGGTTCACCAACTCACGTAGAGTAACTTAGCAGTTTACAGTTCAGCAACTCATACTGACAAAAATGTATCTTTGCCTTTATTGTTTTGTAATTAACGTTATCCATCTCATATCCTCAGTGGCAGCCATCATTGTAGCGGGCATTAATTTTACGATAACATCAGCCAGCTCGCTGTATTCATATCAACATTATGGGGAATTGATAACATAACAAATCGTGGGGGTATTAGAAGCTAACTTGTACATCATTAATTATTTTTGATTAACTCTAATATCACGTTTTGAAATCGCTAAATTGCTCTAAAGTTTTCAGTGGTAGTTTGGTCTAAGATGACATTGAAATTCTCATCAGTCCATTTCCGCGATCCAGTGTTCATGTTCGTTAGCTTGCCTTATTTCCCCTTGTCAGGCTATTATCAAAACGTTAAATCCAGTTACAGTGTCCGGTGTTTTGGCTAACAATGCCAATATTAGTGTATACTGTCACTGAAGACCCATTTCAAATCACACAATAGTACTACAGCATTGTACAACAACTGTACTTTTGTTGATTACTACTGGTGTTGGTTTGCATTATTGTATTATCTTGTAAGTAGGTATGACTAATAAAATGTTTACCTTTCTGTTTTGGCAGTTCACCATGGGGGAGGCCCGGCAAAAGGAGGTCCATGGGCTCTTAACCTGGGAGGCAACTAGGTGAAGTGGTTTAGCTGGGGTGTGGTGATATTGAACCCATTGAGACTATACAGTACATTTCACTTTATGTCTATTAATGAATGTTACACCTACCCTTTACTTATGCCAAACCCATTTCTGTTCTTTAAATATCAGAAAGCAAACTTACTGTTGATGGCACTGAACTTGAACTTGGAAATGTTTATGGAACTTTTCTGAACTGTGAATTACATTAAAACTCATGCCAGTATTTAGTTTTGTTAGTTTTCTTATCTTCCACTGTCTCTAGTTTTTGTTATATGTTTATACTTATATTTACCATTTCTGCTGTAAGTGCATGTTGTGTGTGATGTCTGTATGCTACATTTTCCCCTTTGAGATCAACAAAGCATCTATCTATCTATCTATCTATCTATCTATCAAAAACCAATTTGCCTGTGCTCTCAAAACATTTATACAAATCCGTCAGCTTCAGTCAGTAGCTTGAATTGAAGACACCAGATGCAGAAGTAAAGGTGATTTTTTACTTGTATATCTTGAGCATTACAGGTAACCACTGAATTTAATGAAACTAAAATAACAAAACTAATATGTACTAAGCTAGTACATAGTCAATACATATTAGATCACTTTAAATCATCAAATGCTGTAAATAAAGGTCTGCAAGGGGTCTGCCCTGAACAAAGTCACCCAGTCCTGTCTGGATCACCTACCCTGCGCCAGGACTTAGCTTGGGTGGACTAATTGAATATGAAGTGGAAGAGATTCAAATTTGTGTTTAACAAATAAACGGCA
The DNA here is from genome assembly GCF_017589495.1 of Alosa alosa. Taxonomy (NCBI): domain Eukaryota; kingdom Metazoa; phylum Chordata; class Actinopteri; order Clupeiformes; family Clupeidae; genus Alosa; species Alosa alosa. The sequence continues at coordinate 22,443,332 of NC_063209.1, read as the reverse complement.
TCAATAAGAGTTTCAGATGTCAGTTATAACTAACAACAGTTATGGTGACTAGCTAACGTTATCGCTCGTTATCAGCTCCATGTTCAACGTAGCTGCTAGTCAATGGTTCATATTAGTTCACAATTTTACCTCCGCTAGCTAATGCTTCGGCTGAAGTTATCATCCGAACGAACGCTTTTTTTATCATAAATGTGACAACCCAAAGACTATAATTGACAACGGACTAAGCATTCCCACAGAGAGTATTTACAAAAGTTTTTTTTTGACGAGAACACATTTGCCCCAGTATGTTTGTGAATTACCTGGCTAGTATGGCAAACGTTAAGCTAACTCACAATGGGAGCACAATATGGTTTTCACTAACCTTAACTTTATTCCAGTTAACTAAATTTATGTGTGTGCTTCAGCCATTCGGTCATTATTTTCTACATAAACTTATTTGAAGTGATTTGACGCTAACGTAGCCTATACAGTGCCCACTCACTAACATGGATGCTATAATGCTAACATCTACGTCAAATAGTAGTGGAATGTCACTTACCTGAAAAACTGGAGCGAAGTCTTAAAGTGTTGGTTAGTAGGCTTCAGTTAATAGCAGAGCAACCCATTTTATGTCAGATATTTGAATAAACATTTTCAGAAAGGATGTGGTTGTCAGGCACTCGGATCACAGCCATGGGACCAACCTGTAAAAGCATGAATTTATGCTGTGAAAGCGGACATTTTAACATGGGGTCTATGGACAATAAATTAATTTATGTTACTATACACCAACTGGCCTGTAGGTGGCCAGAGACAGTTTTCTATGAATATCTCGAGAACCATAGGGCCTAGGAGGTCCACCTTTTTTTTGTATGTTGGTCTTAAGGGGACATGTCAACTCATCCCATTACCACTTAGCGCCACCTAGTTAAAAATTAAAAAGCAAACAATTAGGTGTTTTCATCACAATATCTCTGGCTGACATGGTCACAAAATTGAATGTGTAGGAATCATTATGACACCCTCCGAATGCATGCCAAGTTTTGTGAACTTTCGTTCATGGGGGGCCTTACAATAAAATAATGTATGTGTACATTTAGTGACCGTACACCAACAAGGATTCCCGGGACACTGAAAGACCGGGGTACACGAAACTTGGTGGGCATGTAACCCCACATAGATAGCATGGAACCATAATTTTTCGTTTTGATCTGTAGCCCTCCTGCTGGACTGGACCCCCCGAAAGGAGGGTAGGGCAGACACAGTTTTCTGTGAATATCTTGAGAACCGAGGGCCTAGGATGACCAATTTTTTCCTCAGTGTTTGCCTCCCGGGGTCATCTTAACCCATTCCATGTGCACACATGTGGGATAAAGATACACACGCACACACATAAATTCACAGTAATCATAATGTATGACACACACACAGTAGACATATATATGCGCATGCATGCACATGCACAAACACAGGCACATAATGCACACACACAAGCACACACACACACATACACACACACATAAACATAAACATGTACACACACATGCACACAAGAATTTCTCAGAATTATGAACAGGCAAGATGGGGTGGGGTTGTATAAAATGAATTTTACATGTGAAATCTATGAACTAATCATGTTTTGGTACTTGTTGTCTAGCAGATACCAGTGAGAATTGAGTGTGGATAATGCAATTTAGTGAGACAGTAATCATATAGGCCTTTCAGCGTGATTTATTTTTGTGGAAAAAATGTGCTGGACTGGGCGGCAGTCATATTTTGTACCGCTCTGCGGTACATCTAGTTTTGTTGTATTTCAGACTGCTGTTTTGCTTTTTTTGTATTTCAGTCTGCTGTTTTGCTTGAATTTTGTCAGTAAAACTTGGACCGTTGTGTGTTTGTGTTTGTTTGTTCGTTTGTGTGTGTCTGTGTGTGTGTGTGTATGTGTGCATGCGTTTGTGTGTTTGTGACTTATATCTGACTTTCTGAACCGCTGAACATCTTTTCTCTTTATATGTGTGATTCTGTGTGCTTAAGTGTGGCTATCAGAGATGCCCCAACCCTGGGCTTGCCATACCATAGTGGGGCTCTGAGCGAAGCAAAGAGCCACCATAACATCCAGACGAAATGCACTTGCACTACTAGCTTGTGCAGGATAGCCGATACATTGAGCTTGAGTTTGAACCTCGACAGGTGAGAAAATCAAACTCTCCCTGCCCCATCCACTGTCAGCGGACTTCTCTTCCCAGAACTGTGGGCCAAACCTCATTTACTGTACAAGGAAGTTATTAGTATTGCATTTTTGATTCTGCGCAAAGTGTATTATATGGACATATTTTATGGAGTGGCTATACGCATAAAGACGACAAGAAAAATAATAATAGTAATAAAAAAAAAAGCTTGGATCCATTCGCTGACGGCCCAGATGGATTATTTAACAACCAGCAATTAAGCAGACAACATCCCAGTCCCTCTAGGCACACACACACACACACACACAAACACACGAGCGAAATACTCCTGTGCTGCTCTCGCAGAACCCACACAGAGTGCGTTCTTTTAGTGTTCTGGACTAACAATAGGTGGCTCTCACATTGCAATTTCCCCGTGGCCAGTCTCTGACTGTCTGAACGGGATGCAAATGTTGCCGTGGTAGCGGAGATGGAGAGTGGTGGTGGAGTGGTAGTGAAGTCAAGGGCCTCTGCCTGGAATGTGTTGGCCACAGAGAGTCACACAAACACACCAGTGGCATTGAGGATGACGGCAAGTGTGTGTGTGTGTGTGTGGGGAGGGGGGTGCTCTGTAAATGAGCCCAAACAGAGGGGACGAGGGTTATTTTTCCGTTATTTTCTGTCCGAGACTGTTGAGGTTAGGAGGGTAGAATAGTCAAGCACTCAGGCTGGAGGCTTATTACCTGGAGCTGGACTGCACTTCTGTTCCCAACATCTTTAGCCATAACATCGATTACCCTCTCTCTCTCACTCACTCACTCTATCTCTCTCTTTCACTGTGTCATTTAACCACTCTTTCTGTCGTCCCATCTTCTCCCTGTCCATTTCATTCCCTACTTTTCTGTGTCTTTCTTTACCTCTGTTTCTTTTCCCTCTCTCTACCCTCCTAGCTCTCTCCATCTCATCGTTTTTCAATCCCTCTCTCCGTCTCTCTCACTTACTCTCATATATCTCTATACTTCTTGGCGGCCACTCCTCCACTGGTCTTCCAATTCCCCCTTTTCTCTCTTCTCTTCACTGCCCCAATATGCTGACCTTTTGCTTTTTTCTATTCATCTGTCGCCATCCTTCTTTTAGTCTCTCATTCGCTCTACATCTCTTACTCTGTAGCGCTCTCTATTCCTCCTCTCATCCTCCAGTTTTTCAGTCCAATACTTTCCCTCTTTACACTGATCACTCTCTCCATACCTCTCTCTACTTATCTACCCTGATCACTCTCTCCATACCTCTCTCTACTTATCTACCCTGATCACTCTCTCCATACCTCTCTCTACTTATCTACCCTGATCACTCTCTCCATACCTCTCTACCCTGATCACTCTCTCCATACCTCTCTCTACTTATCTACCCTGATCACTCTCTCCACACCTCTCTCTACTTATCTACCCTGATCACTCTCTCCATACCTCTCTCTACTTATCTACCCTGATCACTCTCTCCATACCTCTCTACACTGATCACTCTCTCTACCTCTTTACACTGATCACTCTCTCCACACCTCTCTACCCTGATCACTCTCTCCATACCTCTCTACCTCTCTACACTGATCACTCTCTCCACACCTCTCTACCCTGATCACTCTCTCCATACCTCTCTCTACCTCTCTACACTGATCACTCTCTCTACCTCTCTACCCTGATCACTCTCTCCATACCTCTCTACACTGATCACTCTCTCTATCTCTACCTCCTTACCTCTCTACCCTGATCACTCTCTCCATACCTCTCTACACTGATCACTCTCTCTACCTCTCTACCCTGATCACTCTCTCCACCTCTCTACCCTGATCACTCTCTCCACACCTCCATACCTCTCTACCCTGATCACTCTCTCCTTACCTCTCTACACTGATCACTCTCTCCATACCTCTCTACCCTGATCACTCTCTCCTTACCTCTCTACCCTGATCACTCTCTCCTTACCTCTCTACACTGATCACTCTCTCTCTACCTATCTACACTGATCACTCTCTCTCTACCTATCTACCCTGATCACTCTCTCCATACCTCTCTACCCTGATCACTCTCTCCATACCTCTCTACACTGATCACTCTGTCCCTCTCAAGCCCTGAAGAATGTGGAGAGCCGGGTCTCTTAAAGACACATTGCAGCACTGAGTTTACACACACACACACACACACATTGCATCATTTGACTGATTTTTCTTAGCCCCTCCAGCATGTCAGCTCTCCAGTTGAATCCATCGCGCTTCCTCCCCGCAGGGCGTCCAATTGCTGTCCTGACCGTCATTATGTTACATTTCATCACGCATGCCCTGTCACACGGCCCACACCAAAACAACGGACACTTTTTTTGTCTCTCTCTCTTTCTATCTCTCACTTTCTCTTAAAATAATATAAAATAAAATAGTGTACACAGACCATTTCCACGACGTTGCCACGGCAACCGTTTCCGTGAGGAATGAAAACGGGTCTGTGTGCGTGGCGATGAGCGCGGGAAGTGGGTTCCACCTACTCAGTTCAGCACGGAACAGCTCTCACCACGGGCAAAGTGCCGCCACTCGGCCGACCCACTGCTCCACACACACACACACACACACACACACACACACACACACACATGCACACTCACACACTCTCTCACACACACACACACACACACACACACTCTCACACACACACATGCACACTCACACACACACAAACATACATATGCACACTCACTTACTGATATATGCACACACACACATTCATAATCATTTTAATATATAAATACACATGCACAGACAATGAATTAAATATACATTTCCAAATGAACAAAGAAATACACACATACACTACACATTTAGCACACACACTTCATATATATATAACATTTATATAGCTACCCACATAAGAGCGACTATTTGAGATGCGCACTCACACATGCATATATTCAGACACACACACACACACACACAGTGTGATGAACGGGGGTGTTTGCTAGGGGGGCACCTGTGGCCTGCAGGCATTTTTTCCTGCGTAAATGCAACTAAGCAGCAGAGGTCATGAACACACACACACACACACATACACAAAAAACAAATACAAACAAACAGAAACAAGGCACATGGTATACTGTCAGGCAGTCTATCCTTGTTATAAATACCCCTGCATTTATAAATACTTTGCCTGTTCATTTGTTACCTGAAAACATAAGTGTGTTCTTTAGGCCTATTTATCTTCACATACCAGAAACAACCTCTGGACTGCAATCCTGGTGCCTGGACAGATGATTTGACAATTATATTTCATACGGATACAACATTAACCCACTTCAATTATCAATGTAATAGAACAAAATTTAAACGTGTTTGTCAACACTTCTAACCTGGCACGCTGGGTGGCAATTTATTATAACCCTCAGGCCAAAAAATGAATGCATCATGAAATAAATCCCTAATGGTGTGTTTAATAAACATATCATTCCAGATGTGATACCATGCAATAAGTTAGTATTGCACTCTCCACTGATATAGTTGTGTTGTGTGAGGACTCTTGGCTAATCTCATCTTGTTTGACGTGTTCTCAACACGTCTGCCAGCTCCAGGTTCCATGGTCCGTTCGAATACCGAGTGCTTCATAGAAATGCCAGATAGCTGTGACATGATCATCTTATAGAGTTCCAGGACACCTTCATGACAAGTTTACGTCACTCTCCTGACGAGGGCCTTAAGTAGACTTACAGGGAAGCTACACCAGGCGCATAACTGAAGCATTCTGTTCGCGTTGCGTCTGCTGCAACAATTAACCTTAAATAGAGGGGTTTTTTGTTGTTGTTGCAATAATCAACAGATCTTTGATTATCAACATGATTTGCAAATGTGTCGGAATATGAATATGGAATACGGAAAATGTTACCCATACATAACAATATTCATAACAATCCATGTCATATAGTTATAATAATCATAATTATTAATTCAATTGAATTAAATATTAAATTGAATTTGTTGATCATTTTCAAAGTAAAAAAAGAAACACTGTTGAGCATAGTAAAAAATATTTGATCATGCCCGTGTAAAGAGATTTCTAGTTGTTGATAGCAGAAGCTACCCTGCATCTTAAAGCAACGCTGGCGAGCTCGCTGATTGACAGTAAGCTGCTTTCCTATCCATGCTGCATGGCCGTGCACCAAGACACAAGGCTTCCCAGTTACCCTGTTGTGTTTGTCGTCACATGGTCTGTTGTGTCAGTAAGGCATTGAAAAATCTGTAGCTAAATCCTTACTGCTTACAGCCCACCCCGGCTCCATGATCTCTTACGACCAGGTTCCACCATTAAGACATCATGCATGAGGTCCTCCTCAGTGAAGGTGCATTGTGAACTTTTACACTTAGAGAGAGGCGGTGGAGAACACTTAAAGAGAGGCGGTGGAGAACACTTAGAGAGAGGCGGTGGAGAACACTTAAAGAGAGGCGGTGGAGAACACTTAGAGAGAGGCGGTGGAGAACACTTAAAGAGAGGCAGTGGAGAACAGCAGAGGAGAACACTTAGGAGAGGAGAAAGGGTGGAGAACAACATAGAGAGAACACTATAGGCAGGAGAACATAGAGAGAACACCTTCTAGAGAGAACACTTTAGAGAGAACACTTAGAGAGATGGAGAACACTTAGAGAGAACACTTAGAGAGAGGCGGTGGAGAACACTTAGAGAGAGGCAGTGGAGAACACTTAGAGAGAACACTTAAAGAGAGGCGGTGGAGAACACTTAGAGAGAACACTTAAAGAGAGGCGGTGGAGAACACTTAGAGAGAACACTTAGAGAGAGGCAGTGGAGAACACTTAGAGAGAGACGGTGGAGAACACTTAGAGAGAACACTTAAAGAGAGGCGGTGGAGAACACTTAGAGAGAACACTTAGAGAGAGGCAGTGGAGAACACTTAGAGAGAGACGGTGGAGAACACTTAGAGAGAACACTTAAAGAGAGGCGGTGGAGAACACTTAGAGAGAACACTTAAAGAGAGGCGGTGGAGAACACTTAGAGAGAGGCGGTGGAGAACACTTAGAGAGAGGCGGTGGAGAACACTTAAAGAGAGGCAGTGTAGAACACTTAGAGAGAGGCACCTGCAGGTAGCCCCCTCAGAGCCTTAAAGGACACACTCCCAATCTCACAAGTACACTTCAGCGCCGCTTCTTGAGAGAATTAGAAGGGTCCCTTTGATGGCGGGCTCTCAAAAGTCTTCCTCAACGAGAGAGAGAGAGAGAGAGAGAGAAAGAGAGAGAGAGAGGCTATTTGATGGACCATTAACACTATAGGGGAGGCACGCTGGAGGTAAATGGGTTGTTTTTTTTTTTTAACCGGTTCCATGGAGATGTGCAAAAATATCGCAGAGGGGCAGGAAGTTAATTAGACTATTAACCACAAGGCTCTTCAGAGACCTGTTTAATCACATCTCACCTTGGCTCAGGTGGATGACTAGGAGCATAGGTGTGTGTGTGTGTGTGTGTGTGTGTGTGTGTGTGTGTGTGTTTTTTTTTACATTTTTTTTTTTGTATTTAAGAGAGAGAGAGAGAGAGTATTTAAAAGGTGTGTTTTAGAAGGGAGGGTAAGATCAAACATGTCAGAGCCTGTCAGCAAGCTCGTCTTATTAGCTCTTCAGTGTCTTCCAACTCTGACCCAAATCTGCTCTTTCAAACAGGCTTTTAGAACCAACTGAAGATGAAAAAAAAAAACACTAATGGTATCACTTCAGTATCACTACTACAACAAAATAAAACATATTTTGTCTATATATTTTGCATGAGAATATTAAACACATTTTCTAACATCTGTGTGGTGATTCTTAGGATGGATGGAGTAAACTGAGGTTTTGATTTGTAACCACAGACTGTAGAAAAAGTTCACGCTGTTCCATACAGTCTGCCCCTCAGGATCGGCGGCTATTACACTTACGCCAGGATGATTGAGTGAGGCGGTAACCACTCGTCTCTCATACATCATTGAAAAAGAGGAAGGTCTTGTCAACATAACAAGCCCTCATTGGAGTACCTTTGTGAACTGTGACCAATCCTAGAAGCGATTTATTGTGATTAGTGCCAGAAATCCGGATGTTGACAGCCACAGTGTTTTAGACGTTTATTCGGGAGTCGTAACAGTGTTTAGTACATAACTTTTGGACACAAATTAAACAAACACTTTACACCGTAGGCGTGATTTTACATCGTTCAATGTTGGTAGATTTGTTATTTTTTAAGATTACATCGTTAATGAAGCGTTTTGTTGATTAATAACGTGGTTAGGATCATTTTAAATTAGCCAACATGTAGCTTAGCTATACTGGCAAGTAAGTTGATACTTTTCGTCCTTTAACTGTTAACTTTGAACTCAGTTACTTTTAAAATAATGCAGGGAACTCCTCAACTCACTCTGGGTGCAGTAGTGAAATATGTTATTTAAATTTCAAAGTGTATCAAGTGCTTGTAACAGAAATATAGGAATAGAAACTGTGCCTCGTCTGAGAACCAACCCAGGTGTGGCATAAAGACAACTCTGGTTCAATGTGAATGAAAACATCACAACCTAGGACATTCATTGTGCCATCAAAGACAACTGCAAAGTGGATGTAGTGAATAAAGTGCAATTTCAAGTAGGCCTTGTAAGATCAGGAACACAGCAACATTTGTAGTGAATAAAGTGCTATTTCAAACTGTGGGAAAAGGTAATGATAAAGCACATGGATTTATGCATTTACAAACCAACGGGGTTAGCATAAGTTTGGTAGAACTATGTGGATGTTACAAGGTAAGGTTTCTTGTTTCTCACTTCTCTTTCTGGGGCCGGTAGTCTCAATGTTGCAAGGTTGGTTTTCATACAGGGGGCAGCTAGGAAAGCGGGAAAGTCACCATTTTCACGGAACAGGTCATTTAACAAGACAGAACAATATAGAACAAAACTGAGAACAAAATATTAGGAATAATTGAGTACAAAATTGGAGAACAATTAAGAACAAATTTATTGATGAACAATCATTAACAATCTACTATTTATCTAATCTACTAAATTATAAAAAAAACAAACTAAATTATAACAAATTACTATTTACAAATTAGAACTATTTACAAATGTACATATTTACAATATAGCTCGAGCTGCATGGCCACCTACAGCTCGAGCTGCATGGCTTTCCCCTCCCTTGCAGCCATATTGTGGCGTGGGGCAGTACCACTCACCCTCTGGTACCAAGATGACATCAGCGCGACTGTGCGTGGTACCAGAGGGTGCAGCTGTCGCAGCCCAGCCACAGCACCTGGCCGACCCACCAGCAGGTGCCATCGCCCGCACATGGCACAGTCTGCGGGACCTGCCGATGCAGACTCCTGGGCCAGCCGAGGCCTCCCTAGCGACGCCTGGCCGGGCCTCCCTCTCCTGCAGCCTGGAATTGTGCCATCTCGCTGCCTCCTAGCGGCCTCCCTTACAGCGTGCAGCCGCCTTTGCTGCCTGTGTAGCAGCGGCCTGCTGCTGCCGGACCCGCACGCTGGGCTGCCCGATCCTGCGCTGTTGTTCTGTCGGGGATGCCTCAGCCTCCCTCTCGGCTCTTTCCCCCCGCATATTGGCGTCCGAGGTGATGACATTTGCAGGCTGAGGCATCCTCCTCCCCTCCCTGGCGGCGTTTCCAATATGTGGCGGCAGCAGGATGTCGGCTAGATGCCGCCCGGGATGACTCCAGAACGTACCAGGGGGTTGGGGAAGCGGTGGCAGGTCGGGCACTGTCCGGTGGCGGTGGTGGTCCCAGCGGCGGCCGTGGTGGAGGTGGCCATGGCTGCGGTGGTGGCAGCAGCAGCGCCGGCCGTGGTGGTGGTAGAGGCAGCGGTGGCTGTGATGGAGGAGGTAGAGGTGGAGGCAGCGGTGGCTGTGATGGAGGTAGAGGTGGAGGCAGCGGTGGCTGTGATGGAGGTAGAGCAGCGGTGGCTGTGATGGAGGTAGAGGTGGAGGCAGCGGTGGCTGTGATGGAGGTAGAGGTGGAGGCAGCGGCGGCTGTGGTGGAGGTAGAGGTGGAGGCAGCGGTGGCTGTGATGGAGGTAGAGGTGGAGGCAGCGGCGGCTGTGGTGGAGGTGGCCATGGCTGCGGTGGTGGCAGCAGCAGCGCCGGCCGTGGTGGTGGTGGACGAGGAGGAGGCAACTGGGCCCCAAAAGGCGTCCGGATCTGGCGGTGGTGGTCGTGGGCAGCGGGGACCCGTGGCGGCGAAGGCGGGGGGTGGTGGTGGTGGTGGCGACTTCGCGGGTGTTTGCTCTGGTGGTGGAGAGGGGGCATCGTGTTGGTGGCCCGAATGCGGCGTCGGTGGTGGTGTTGGAGGCGGCGTTGGCCCGCGGTTGTTGTCTGTGGTGCTGATTCTAATCCTAACTGAAGTGTTCCTTTCGCATAGTGTCTGCTGCAGCGTAACTGAAGCTTTCCATTCGCATAGCGTCTGCTGCAACAATTAGCTTCAACTATTATCAATGGAACTGACTACACCAGACGTGTATGTTCAAAAACAAATATCTTCTAAAACTATGTTTACACAACGCAAACACCACGCGAACGGACCAAGCCGGTCTGGCCTGGGTGTTGGTTAGTCCTCATAGTGTCAATGTCTGTTGCCTGAAAACCACCTACTCAGAATATTTGTGAGCGTGTTTGCAAACGTTCGCAGCAGACTCAAAGCAAACAGAAAAACTGTTTGAGAATGTTCATTAATGTTTGTCTTTGATATTTTGAATGTGTAGGATATAAACTGAGGATTTCAAGTGTAAATCAGTGTATGGCTTTTGTGCTAATTGGTTTGTAAGTAAGGGATAATGTATTGTCCGCCAGTAATTATCAGAAAATAAGTCCCGACAGGGAGAACACCCCGACGCGCAGCGGAGGGGTTTTGCTTCGACCTGAAGGACAACACATTATCCCGCTTATTACACGGCTACTTGCCAAAACGAGAAAAGAAACCCAACACAATGAATCTTTAAAAATGATTTTGCTACCGTTTCGTGTCTTCCGCTGACAAAATAAATAGTTCGCCACACAGATAGAACTTGACAGTTTCAGGTGTTGCGTGGCAACGTCTTACTAGCTTACTTTCCCTTTCAATGAAATTCCATTGCAATAAGCGAATGGAATTCTTGCGGAGGGCTATGAAATACGTTAATCAACCTGTTGCCATTGACAGCGGTGATTATATACTTTGCCGGTGATTTATATAGGCCCTAACGTTGGGAAGGCCCATTCATGTGAATGGAACTTTCTGCAGCACTCCGAAGAGCCGTGTAATAAGAAAACGTAATAAATAATAAAGTCAAGGCTCAGAATACATCATGAATACAAGGCAATCCCTGTCTTTGTATATTCCCCACCAAGGTCGTTTGTGTGCTATTATTTAACTAATTCATTTAGTAGGCACAGGATGGATGATACAGTATCGGATAGATACCAGTTAAGACAAATTATTATTAATCAAATGATAGCAAAATACAATATTACCATTCATTCACATCAAACTTTTCCAGATCAAGATTTTTTACTTGTTTTGCCTATGACCTTGGTTCTGAAAATAAGCTACTGCATGGCTCACGTTCAGAGAAATGAATACTAAACCAACCCCTGAACTTACATTATGTACAGGGACTGTTGAGGCTTGTTAATATTTTTCAAGGTTGTGTTGGAAAAGATAACATCAGAAAATGAACACATTTCATTCTTTGAGGTGGCCTTCGGGAGCTCATATATCTTCAGCTCAGCATACACTGCGAGCAATAAAGCAACCCAAGGCAGTGTGTGTAAAGATTTAAGTTTGACAAAGTCTAAGATTTGGAGAAAAGATGCTGGTGCCCTCGGAGGGGCCACACAGAGAGGTTTGCATAGTTCAATTCAGAAAAAGATAACAGTAGGGAATTGAACTGTTTGGGTTTTTTCTCTGTTAGTATGCTAAAAGGTTGTATGTGTGTATGCGTGTGTTATTGTGTGAGTGTGTGTGTGTGTGTGTGTGTAAAGAGCTAAAAAAGAGGACGAGAGAAGTGTGTTTCAGACAGAACCAGACAGTTTCCATCTAACCTTTCACTCCACATAGAGACATCCAACGTGAGCTAAATCATTCATTAGCTTCTCGGCCAAATAAAAAGGGAAGAGAGAGGGGAAAAGATTATAAGGAAAAAAAACATGAAGGTGTATTTCCTTAATATTTCAGCAGAATTTAATGGATTTCTTTTTTTCATCTCTTTCTGTGACTTTCGCATGTTTATTCTGTTCATTGCGCTGTCTCTCTCTCTCTCCTTACTTACCTTTTCTTGCTCTCACTCACTTGCTAAAGCATCCATTTCCTATGCGAGATGCAACCGAAAATAAGAAACATTTCGAAGAACGACGCGCATGAAGAAAGAGAGAGAGAGAGAGAGAGAGAGAGAGAGAGAGAGAGGAAAAAAAAGGTCAGAGCTTGGCTTCGGAGCTTTTAGTGGCCCCGGCCAGCCATCTGACTCCACTGCCATCCTCGCCACTCAGTCCCATTTGCAAGGACACAGGGATGCATATTCACCCACCCACACACAAACACACACACACACACACACACACACACAAAGCTGACTTTCTGAACTCTTCCTCATAAACTAGGCCGTCATCTTCCTCTCATCGGGCAGTCTAGCGTTAATCAAAGCAAATACATTGTGAGTGATAAGAATAATAGTCCTCTCTGTGGCGCGCTGATTATAGGAAACAGACTGGGAAAAAACGCATGGTGGTATCGGTTTTGGCTTAAAGAGCTGTCATAATGATTTTCTATATGAGATAGCGGGAGAGAAGCATATGATGCAGGGTGAATCTGGTGGGATTTAGATAAAAAGGAATGCTAGCAAAGCCATCTAAGTCCCGTCAGACAGCTTACTGTATTGAATCCTAATGGACTTTCCAAACAGCTAACGGCAACAAACTTCTGTAGTGTGATCGCTCACTTGAGGTTTACTGCAACTTATGAAGTGGAGAGATGTAGAACTTAGGAATGTAATGCTATTACGCTATGATTGTGTGTGTTTGTGTGTGGTTGCACACGCGCGCATGTGTAACCCTAATGCTCTTGCTCGCAGAGCTGATTCTCTGTCACATCACTGGCTTACAGAATATATACGCTACAGAAGACTAAGATTAGCATATGTCACAAACAATGACCTTTGTGATGTATAGAAAAAGCATTAATAGCATTAAGCCATTTAATGATGGATATTTTGCCGTTGCTATTGTCCAGGATTTGTGTGACTCAGACTGCTGTCTGCAGACATCCCACAGTAGTTGGCAGTTTATGCTAATTGTCTTTAAAGCTGACCTTATACTGATGAGCAGCCTACTTCAAATTGGGGCCTCTTTGCCCGGTCGCAGGTCTGTAGTCACGGTGTGTTACGGCATGCCGACCCTGTAGTCACGCTTAGCAACGGAACTGTAGTCACGCTTAGCAACGGTGCAATAATACAGTAATCGCTGTGACAGGACCATCAGCTTGTTTCAAAGTCACTTTATTGTGTGGATGAATGCACATGGGCCATCTGGCATGTGTGTGTGTGTGTGGTCATTTGACCAATTTTGCACAATGTCTGGCCAAGAGGAGGCCGATGTCCAGTTCTCTGAATGAACAGCATGATTTAGGGCACAGAGAGAGCGCTGCTTGAGAAAGAATAAGAGACTGACTGACTGACTGACTGACTGATTGAATGAATGAATGAATGAATGAATGAATGAATGAAGGATGGATGGGTGGGTGGATGGGGGAATTAATGGATGAATGCAAACAGAAATTGAGATTGAAAAATATACAGATAGATAAATAGATTTATCAAATAGATAAATAGTTTATCATGTAGACCCTTAGGCCATCGGTCTCCTCACCATAAATCCAATCCAGCATCCATCCAAGAGCTCCATATCCCCTGAGCCCTTGCATTTGGCAGAGGCCTGCAATTCGGATAATGACATTAGGGAGATTACAAAATCTCAAATAGGTGGTTTGGCTTGGCTCACGCACCATACCTGGAGGATTGCCTGGATGCACATATGTAAATGCATATGCTCTCGTCATGTTAAATAGAGGTGTCTGGATGCACATGTGTAAATGCATACGCTCTCGCCATGTTAAAGAGGTGTCTGGATGCACGTGTAAATGCATATGCTCTCGCCATGTTAAATAGAGGTGTCTGGATGCACATGTGTAAATGCATACAGTATGCTCTCGCCATGTTAAATAGAGGGGTCTGGATGCACATGTGTAAATGCATACGCTCTCGTCATGTTAAAGAGGTGTCTGGATGCACATGTGTAAATGCATACAGTATGCTCTCGCCATGTTAAAGAGGTGTCTGGATGCACATGTGAAAATGCATATGCTCTCGCCATGTTAAAGAGGTGTCTGGATGCACATGTGTAAATGCATATGCTCTCGTCATGTTAAATAGAGGTGTCTGGATGCACATGTGTAAATGCATACAGTATGCTCTCGCCATGTTAAAGAGGTGTCTGGATGCACATGTGTAAATGCATATGCTCTCGCCATGTTAAAGAGGTGTCTGGATGCACATGTGTAAATGCATATGCTCTCGTCATGTTAAATAGAGGTGTCTGGATGCACATGTGTTAAATAGAGGTGCATATGCTATGCTCTCGCCATGTTAAATAGAGGTGTCTGGATGCACATGTGTAAATGCATATGCTGTTAAATAGAGGGTCTGGATGCATGTTAAAATAGAGGTGTCTGGATGCACATGTGTAAATGCATATGCTGTTAAAAGAGGTGTCTGGATGCATGTTAAATAGAGGTGTCTGGATGCACATGTGTAAATGCATATGTAGGGTATCACAGTGCCACACGGTTGAGACAGAAAGAAAAAGCTTTATGAGCAGTCATGCCGCTGTGCTTTTCCACACGGAGCAGTCATGCCGCTGTGCTTTTCCACACGGAGCAGTCATGCCGCTGTGCTTTTCCACACGGAGCAGTCATGCCACTGTGCTTTTCCACACGGAGCATTAAATGCCATGAGCGCATAAAATGAAAGAGATGGATTCTGCAGGATGGGAGATCCTTGAGGCCTGTACACATACACACATAAAGAAAAGCAACACACACACACACACAAACACAAACACACACACACAATAAATTCCTGCATTTTAAGAGGCACACTGAGGAAAAGGAAGGGTCAGACACTGAGCCATAAGTTGACTGATGATCTGTCTAATTCCCCCCCCATTTGTTTTCAACTGAACCCCTTGTAGCCCAGCACTGCAGTCAAGCGCATGACACTGCATTTAAGCTCCCCGTGTGATTTACGAGTGGAGGTGGTGGCAGGGACGGGCGGGCGGGCGGCGCCATTACGAACGAGTGGCGCCAATCGGCACGGCCACGGCCCCCGACCTCATCTCGTTTCTGTCTCCCCTACCTTGGCGCCAGGAGGCTGTTTGTGCGATATAGAGTAGAGATGGTTGCTGGTGACTGGGCTTGGGTGAGGTCTTTTGTTCCACTGGTTGGTCACAGATGCAGAGTCTCTCCAGAAGTCCTCTCCTATAGCCATCTACCTCATACACCTCACATCACATCCTTCCCAAAGATGTCTTGCCACCATATGTCATATTGCTCTTGGGTGCTCCTTGTTGGTGCCCCCATAAATGCACAAATAGGCTGACACCAGACATAAATTCACTGCATTTCTTACATCCAGTAACTATATGCATGTGACAATAAACTTCCTTGTCTCCTTATATGTTTTAGCTCCCATATTGGCAACAGGAAGCTGCTTGTAAAACAACTGAGGGTCACTTTATTTTTTTTGGTATTTTCATCTTACTTGATACTGGCTCCCATACAGTGCAGGTAATACATAATCACCTTTATGACAGGAATCGTGGGAAGGGACCACTGATTCCTATTTTAATCCCGTAAGATTAGCGGATGGTAAGGATTTCAATGTTGACTCCGCGCAAACCGCTAAACTCAATCATCAACCTTTGGTTGCTAGGTTACGGGGACGCTGGCGAGACACGCCGCTCCGTCTGGCATCATGTTTTTGTTTGTATTTATGTAATGTTTGTAATTTTTATGTAATGTTCTGTTAATTTTTGTATTTATTTTTTCTAGTTAAATGTAATCACTCTTTATTTATGTTATTTTCGATCGTTTTTGTGTTATTCTTAGTCCTTTTTTCTGATTAACAAACTCGGCTGACACCATCAACTTCCACTGCTCTCCAGACTGCCAGTAAATTCTCCGGGTTGGTCAGTTATAAAGAACTTTGTTGGTGTTGCATCGTGAAGACACAGCTGTGCTTCCACGCGGGTCATCTTTGCCTTTGGACATTTTCAGCCGGTTGGAAATTGGACTAATTTTATTTTTAATTTTTATTTATTTTATTTATTAATTTGTTTGTTGTATGTCTTGGTGTTACGGGTACACTGGCGACTATGCCGCTCCGTCCGGCATCTTTTGTGTTTGTTAGTCTGTGTCAATGACAATGTCTTATATGTGGAGTGCTTTGGGTTGCACTCTGTGCATGTTAAATGCGCTATACAAATAAATCTGACTTGACTTTGAATTGCATGAGAGAGCAGGAAAAGTAGGGAGGGATGAGTCCACCCATCTGACTGTGAGGTGCGCATAGATCATCTGTGCTGCCTGCATCTAAAGGAGCTAGCACTGTAGAGGGATATAAAACCTATAACCACTGCCACTAGCACCACACCTCATTAAACAGTGTATTCTTCCTCCTTCAGATGGAGAGAAAGGGACAAGGTTACCACGCTGTGTGCACACAGTCGTGTGCGTGACTAGAGAAATACTCCACAAATGACAGGGACATTAGCCTTTAGGACAGTAGTGTTCTGCTAATATAGTCTTGGCAGGACACTCAGCCACTGCAGTCTAAAGCACAGCAGCACAACTGAACTTAGAGTATTGTATCAAGCGTTGACGTTTTACAGCTCATTTGACTTCAACTAAGATCCACTTCACTTACTGTTCTGTACAATCAAGGAGAAACTATACTTAGGTGCCCGGCAAATAAAGTCTCTCCAGAACTTTAAACTTTGTAACACTGGTAGAAAAAAAAAGATAAACTGTATTTTTTCGTTTTACGTCTTATCGGTGGACCCTGACAGACTCGGTGCCTCAGATCATTAAATTACCACAGAGAGATGAGGAGGGGAAAGTGAGTCATAGAAAAGTCTCTGGAGAGAGAGAAAACGCTCTGTATACAGAGAGAGAGAGTCAAGTGGTTCGAGATAGCCCTCACAGCCTATGTATGACAGCTTTTAAAGTACTGACAGAATGATATGCATTAACCCAAGTCTCCACGTCCAGCCCGGGAGAAGGTCACTGAATCTTAGGGTGTAATCATTGTCATCAGGGGACATTTGGACAACTTGCTTTCTTCCTGCTGTTTCATCCATTAGCTCAGTTTCTCATTCATCATCACACACACAGAGAGAGAAGGAGAAATCCCACTGATAGCTGCTGTTAAGTATAACAGTGCCCAGTGGTAATTCGATGCATGGGCAACTCTTTTTAAATGGTAAGTCGGCTGCCAAAAGGTGAATTTAGATATTAGCTTTTTATCTCAAAAGAATGGTATTTGGCAAAATGGTTAAAACATCTATTGCAAGTGTGTGTAAGAATGTAAGTATTTACTCTGCGTAAATTAGAGATATAATTAGTATAAGTGGTATATAGTGGTGTAATTAGCACACTTTTTCTCAAGACTATAGAGTTTTTTTTATTTTTTTATTTAGGAATTATTGATGGGTCAATGTAAAGCAAAAGTAATCACCACACTAGGAAAGTGTGTGAACGATGAAGTGAACAATAATGTGCCTTGGGAATGAGTTTATTAAATGGTTTGTTTATCATGCTAATTAAATGGTGGCCCTTTGGCAGTAGCATTAGTGACAAAGGCCATGAACTGATTCAAGGTTGTCAAAAGAAAGGAAGCGAGTGATTGTGTGCCAGGTAAAGACACAGATGGCACATCAATTTTCTTATTTATTTATTTATTTATTTACCTACTGTATAAATGCATCGATTCACATGTAGCCCTGAAAACAACTGAAATTCAATCAAGCACTTTGCCAGATTGAATTTCTCCAATGCTGACTACTCAGTACAAAGTCCGCCATGTCAGGACAAGACATTATTACATGCATCCATTTTGTGTGCTTAAGGGATGTTGGCAGGAGCTCCGGGGCTGCACCACATTGTGCTGAATTTTGTTTTTTTTTTTTCTTATGAAGTGGATCTATTCTGGGACTGAAGGCTATTGAGATATAACTGTTCTGGGACTTGCTCTTATAGGTTTGAAAAGAACAGCATGAGAGGGAGGGAGAGAGAGAATTGTGTAGGGAAAGAATGGATTGGGGGAAAAGTGTGGATTTGGCCTCTGCCCTAGCTGCCTGGCTGGTAGTTTAGATAGTGCCAAGTGACGCCCCATGGCCTCCTCACTGCCAACACCAGCGTCATCACCGACACCCCTCCGCCTGAGGCTGGCACCGCTAATGGCATCTCGGCGGGCAGGCCAACACCCCCAATGGGCAGGAAACAATTGGGGTCGGCCATTTGTCACTGCGAAAGGCGTGCTTTTTCCATTATGATTAACATTAATAATTTGTGCCTTTGCTGGATAGCTGGAGAAAAAAAAAGAGAGAGAGAGAGAGACCTTTGGTTCCATTAGCCGGTCATGTAAATGGTGGAATGTCACAGAGCATTGAGAGGGACTGTAAACAACTGAAAGGATCGGAGAAGTGATGCAACAGCTGAAATTCGAATGACCTTTCATGGTGTACAGTTTGGCCATCGAGTAGTTCAAAGGAAAAGGCACTTTTTTTTCTTGGAGTTGAGGAAACTGCCTCCCTCTTTGGAACTTTTGAATTATATATTACAGCAGCTTGGCAGGATTGCAATCATTATTATGGTTATTATTATGACTATGTAACAGTAATTACCGCTCAAAGTCTGGAACAGCACAACTGTGACGTAATAAAATATGATTCTGACCTTGACAACAAGCCCAGAATATATGAAACCATGAAAAAATAAATTGAAAAAGAATCATAGGTGCAAATGGACCTGTGATCAACTGTTTATAACATCAGTGGACATGATTTGATGTCAGATTGTGACACATTGTAGAATAGTATTTTGTCATGCAATAGTTGCAGGACTCAAACTAAACCTGAAAAGCAGCGATGTCCAATCATAACGCTATTGCACACTTTAATCAAGACAAAAAAGCCACTCATCAGAAAAGAAAAAATAATTGGCATCACAGCCCACAACTCTGAAACAGTCAATTAGTTCATTTAAAACAGTCACCATGAGCTCACAGCTGGACCTGTTAGACCAAATAAGACATATTAGCCAATGATCAAACACCAGCATGAACAAAGCTGGTCCATGATTGCTCCTGAGGGTTTATGGTTATGGATTTTACAGACGCCTTTGTCCAAAGCGACACATAAATACAAACAACATAATAATATTTAAATTTAACATCGGTCAGCCTTGCCATATGAGTCATCGGTGCTCTGTGGGAACCAAAATGGTGTAATGCAAACCTAGATGGCTTGACGCCAAGTCAAGCAGGCCCTGGCTCAGATGTGGCTCTGACCCCTGTATGCACCGGAGTCATATTATGGGATATTTTTGGGATGGGAAGAGAGGCAGTGTTGTTGACAATTCTATCACTGAACACAAACCTCTGGTGAGGAAAACCCTGCCCTCTTCAAATGCAGAAAACAATAGTGTTTCTTCTGCAGATATGTCAATTAGAGTGGTTCTGCAAAACAAATAGACACTGGCAAATATGCTTTTCTCACCACTCTCTGTCTTCTAACATTGTTAAATGCAACCTGTTCAACAAAAGCCATTTACTGCCGACAGCCTCACAGCATAGCGACTATGGGAGCTCATTAATCAGGTAACAGTGCCAACAGATACTGCCAAGAATGTATTTCACAAAATGATCATCTCTATAACATGAACTAAATTAGAGTCTTCTCACTCTATAACATGAACTAAATTAGTGTCTCATGGCACCACAGAACAGCCAGAAAGGTACTAGTTATGTTAGTGTGTGTTTTTCTTGTTTTTGTACAGTATGTGTTGTAAAATAACAAGAAAATCTATCTATCCATCTATCTATTTGTCTATCTGTCTGCCTGTCTGTCTGTTTGTCTATCTATCTAGCTGTCTGAAGAAACTGGTCTATCACTCACAATTACAACCAAAGGCTTGGAAGACTAGTGAACCTGTTTTGGTACACTAACCATAAAATCCAATACCATTTAATTCAATCAATACCAGAAAAATAAAATGATTCTCAGTCGCTCAGAAAAATAAAATTATTCTCAGTCAGTTTTTCTCAGTCGCTTTGGGACATTTCTCGAATCATCCTCGACAGTAAGTACATTTCTCAAAACAATTCGTACAAGTAGCAAAAAAACCATGGATTACCTGCAAAAGCCACTCTCTATTGTCAATGAACATGTCAGTGCCATCAGAATTACAAGTCCTTGTGTCATTGTGTATGGATAAGACAGTCAAATTGCCATGTCATGTCACTGTTATCAATATAACAGTGTACTCTGGAGGGATGTTCTGATGTAAACTATGGCTAAAGTTTTGATGACAATCATTGTAAATTGTAGGTTACACCTTAGTGTATGTGGGAGTTTGATTGCAAGAGACTGGACAAGATTCACATTTACTCTTTTACTGTTTGTACTGTCATTTGTTGACAGGCCTTGTCATTGTGATACAGAAAGGAAAAGACAGCACTGCATAGCACAAGAAAAAAAGTAGAAATGTGAACACAGGACAATCTCCTTAGGGGAAACTGTACATGCAGTGTTGTAGGAATTACAGTGTGGTCTTCCTACTCCTTCTGACATTCCTGTCTGTTGGGCCACAAATTCTCAACCACATCAATGAATATCATCTTGCTTGACATATAGAAATGTGAACATAGGACAATCTCCTTAGGGAAAACTGTACATGCAGTGTTGTAGGAATTACAGTGTGGTCTTCCTACTCCTTCTGACATTCCTGTCTGTTGGGCCACAAATTCTCAACCACATCAATGAATATCATCTTGCTTGACATATAGAAATGTGAACATAGGACAATCTCCTTAGGGAAAACTGTACATGCAGTGTTGTAGGAATTACAGTGTGGTCTTCCTACTCCTTCTGACATTCCTGTCTGTTGGGCCACAAATTCTCATCCACATCAATGAATATCATCTTGCTTGACATATTACGACAACCTGTTCAACCGTTTTGCATGTAAAGACTTATGCTATGAACTAATGCCTTAATGTTGTGGGGGGGTGAGACTATTCAACAGAGACCCATTATAACACTTTTCAAAGAAATTAGAAACTGCTTTTTGATGTGCACAAGTAACATAATGATGTGAAGATTGAACAGGTAGTTTTGAGAATTTCAATTCTGATCTGAGATGTACCAAAATGACTGAGACAAACTGTAAAGGGAACTTTATGTTGGAACTGTGTTGGTTGTGCCATGTTTAAAAGTGTAATCACAAGCTCTTTTGGGTTCACCTCTCAAGTACACGAAAGGCCAGAGGGCTGAATGGTGGCTATGTTACAAGTAAACAACAACAAAAAGAAAAGAAAACAGAGAAGTAAGGAGGAGTGTTGCTAAGCAGAGTTTGCACTTATACTGACTAAAAAGGACTTGTGTCTTTCAGCTCTCTGAAAGATGGATTATCCAGATAAAGACATCAGACAGCGATTAGTGCTTTTGCTTGCAAGCATGGCCTAGCTTTGTTTACTCTCTTAGGGAATTTCTCAATTATTTTTACCTGGGTAGCGAGGGTTTTATGAACGCTTTATGTGTGACTGAGTGGCAGAGAACAAAAAAAACAGCAAATAAACCTGTATTATTATTTCTGTGTTATTATTTCTTTATTTTTGAATCTTAAAGTGTAGTAATTATGAAATGTAGACAACTGAAGTGGGAGACAAATAATACATTCACTGGGGTACAGTACATGTTCCACCACCTCCAAACTCCTCTCCCTTGCTATGCAGAAAAAGTTTTGAACTGCAGACATTGGAAATGTCATGCCCATTAAAGGAAGTGCTCTTAGAATGACGTGCCCTATTTTAGCTTCAGTTCCACACAGGAAGTTACTGAATTAAATAACAAAAGGTACTCTTTCGCTCTGTAACCTGTTGTCCATGTAAGCACCTCTTACCGGCTCTGTCATGTTTCCCTGCAGACCTGACAGCAGCCTCTCCTACATGGAAAAACAGAGCTGTTGAATCGATAACAGTTTTCAAGTATGCTTTTTAAACTCACACAATCATTTTGCTAAGCTTCATATCTCTACTGTCGATCCAGTAACTAAGCATGCAGTTAGGAAAACAATTTACTCATAACACTTAGTTATGAAACAGTATTGTGTCGTAGTGAGGAATTTTAAGTTCAGGAGAATGGCTTCCTAAGGAGTACTAAAGTCGTAATAGAGCAAGTCTTAACTGCAAGCAAGGATCTTATGTCAGTGTAGACTGTGTCAAATTGAATACATGTAAATGAAACATTAATTCCACATCTCTCCATGAAGTCATAACAGTGCCATTTGACCTAATCTAAGGTCTTCTTAGTACTCATTATTGTTATTAGTCAGTATTTCAGCAGTGTTAACTTGAGAGCTCCCCTTAAGAACTTCCTAAGAACAGTGCATGTGCGTTTAGGCTATGACCATACACAGAAAAAATGTACGGAACATTGGTTATATCACTCGTTGGAAGACATTGTAACAGCTAAGATGGATTGCTATTGGGAAAACAGACCCTGTAGTGAATCTGCTGTGTAGTTACTATGGTGATTATGATATTTTGTTATTCAAAATGACCCATATCAGAATAATTTATCATATTCAAAAATACAGTAGCTCTCATATTTCACTTTTTTTACATGTTATATATTCACACATATGAAGCATACAGTAGATAGGTAGAGATTTACCTTTCTGAAGTGTACATTGCATAGCTCTATTCAGGCAATGACAATAACTTTGCATGACTTCACAAGCTTCAATTGATTTACAAACGATCTATAATTGTGCCAATAAGAAGGCCTATAAGGCCTTTCAGCCAGATTTAATTCTAGATGTACTAGGAAGTCAGTTAGTCCTGTTGACTCACAGAGCCACCACTGGAATCCATAAGACCACACATCCTCGCTAAACTGGAGATGGCTATCTTTGCAATAAATCGACTGTCTAGTTGACTTTTAATTAGAAGTCACACAATTGCACTGAATCACAGATTTCCGGCATATTAGAGGTAAGAAACGATGCCGGTCCTAGACACAAAGAAGTCAAGGTTTCATTGATTGTGAAAAAAACAAAAAACATTAGAAACATTACAGGCTGTATTCAGTGTTTCTATACCCCATTGTTCTCTTATAATGCCTCACTTTGTCACTAACAAATAAAGATTTAAATAGGTGTTTGCTTCCCTTAGCATCAAAACAACAATAGCAACCCAGGCAAATTCAATCAAGCTAATTGTTGTGCTAATGACATTGGGGAATATGGAACAGGTAGCACACTGGGCAGCTCACACTGTGATCCTGAACATGAAATATGGAGATGGAAATCACAGCCATTGTGAGGCAACAAGCCACCGGCCTTGCAAAGGACCTCATTTGAATCTTAATTGGCTCGATGGAAAGAAAACACTGACATACACACACACACAAACACACACACACTTAGAACATTTTGAGAGGGATTTTTTGTTCTCCCAGGGCACCAACAGGCTCACGTCTGCCTGGCTACATAATTTGTCAGATTACAAGAATAAAGTAGTGAAATGAACGCGTAAAATGCTTGATTCCATATAGACTATAGCTCTAGAGGCAAAGATTTCCTCCACTACATGTAAACCCTGCTCTCGTTCCATGTTAGATATTTGAATTTGGCTGCTGTTGAAACACTAACCATTTCAAATAGCTCTTTCTCTCATGTCATGTGCATGCCATTGCCAACATAGCAAACATGTCCGTCATCAAACACTTAAATTCTCACCAGGAGAGCCCAATACATGAGAACCAGATTAAATGAAAACCAGCACGAAAAACACAACCCAGGGAGCTCACCGAGCCAAATAAAAATAGTGAGATGCCATTTTTTAAAGTGCCCCACGTCACGTGTACAGTACACTGAGCAAAGTAAGAATGAGCTCTGCCAGCATGCCCTGGTGCCTCCACAATGCTGTTAGTGAACAACACGTCATTAAATTTGACAGGCAGAGCAGCGTGACATGTACGGCGGCCTCCCTAGCTGCATAGCAACTCTCTCACAGCTTACATGTGCTGTGGCAGAATGGAGGAGAAAGGAGGACTACACATAGCTAAGAGGAGATGAGATGAGAGATGAACATTATAAAAAGCAGGGCTCCCGCTCTCTCAATCTATGACACACAGCTGGCCTCCATGTGTCTCTAGATTGGCTCTCCAAAGCCCCACCTCCTCCTCCTCCACCCCCTCCACACGCTGCTCTCCTCTTGCTCCGCCTGTTCCTCCTGTCTGCTTACGCAACCCGCGGCCTGCTGCTGCTGCCGCCGCCACTCTGCTGCTCGCCTCTCCACGGTGACGCACGAGAGTCAGTGAGTGAGTGAAAGAATGTAGCGAGCAAGAGAGAGAGAGGGAGAGAGAAAGAGAGAGAGAGAGCGAGCAGGCGGATGGATGGACTATGCCGAGAGGACCCCTCCGACTGACCGTACGCCCACGGCCCAATTACATTAGCAGCCAATGGAGTCTCTCCTCTGATGGACGCCTCAGAAATTGAGATAGAGAAGGGAGCCATTGATTCACTGTGGCAACTTTATGGCCCCTAATTGATGGGGGTTTTATGCAAGAGAGAGAGAGAGAGAGTTGGGGTGGGGGGATGGAGGGGGTGCAGGAACTTCATTGCCATCATTGGCTGTACACTGTGATTAATTCTGCGATTGCAGTTGCCTCAATCTTTCCCAACACACGCAGTCACCATTAGTCGGCAATGCAGCAGTTTCTACACTTAAACACACCATGTGAGCACCGAGGCAGGGGTGTCATATTTGACATGATGTTCGACGCACAGTTGACCTGCAACCCAGGTGGACTGAACTGTGATGACAGAACAAACATAATAAAAAAAAACACTACAGTGAGTAATGCATCTACATAACTACATAACTGCAGGCCTGATATCGGAATTCACACATTAGCATCAAATGGGGTCTGATGCGTTGATGCAGATTTTTTAAGTTTGCAAAACAACATGTGTGTGGCTTGTGGGCACAAATTGTTTGTGGGTATCTGAACAGGCCGCAAGATTTGTTTGTGCTGCCCCGTGCCAACTGGGCACATGGTGTCGCAATCAATCTGCGCCGTGGTGGCAATACTAGTCTTATTTTCACTCACTGTTGTGATCCGGAAGGTTGGCATGTTCTAGACGAGCCAGATGAATCCTCTTGGGCCTACAACCCGAAACATAATCGTGTTTTAGAGAATCTGCAGATTTTTACATCTGAGAGTTACGGTGAAGCGTATTTATTAAGAATGTATGGGATTAAATATGAATGTTGCCAGTCCCAGGTGGGTGACATGGCTTTGTACTGTGTGTGTGTGTGTGTGTGTGTGCGTGTGAGTGTGACGTTTGGCACCATGCCGTCTCTGTGGATTTGCACTAAATGTCTTACCTACAGCACATCATAGTCTCGGCTCCAGTCGTCAGATTAGATAGGAATCTGTCTCCCCTAATGAGGCCTGTTGCCTGTAACTAATGAGGAAATCACTCCTGCAAGTCAGCACATGGCACACACATACACACACACACACACACACACAGACACACATTCACACACACACACACACACACACGCACGCACGCACGTCCAAACACCTGGCAAACATGCTGACACAACGAAAACACACAGATGAAGCAGTGAGTGAATTCGCACACAAACCAGCGTGAAGGGGCCGAAACAAATGGGAAATGCTTGGAGGGGGATTTTTGGCTCCTAGCGAGTAATGAAGTTACTGTACACAGTCTGCTGTCCACACAAATCAGGCCTAGCAATCTGAGTGCTCTTAATAAGGGCCGATTTATGGGTTTATGCCTGCAATAAAAATGACTGAATGGGTTTAAAGTTTTTACACAAAGTTGTTTTCTGCAGAGCAATTGTGGTGGTGCCATTTTTGACACAGACCACACAAAGACACACACACACACACACACACTCACACTCAATGTCCACGCGTGAAACTTTAGGTTCAAATACAAACATAAACATAATTGAATTTCAATCCAGCACACTCACAACGTAGTGAATCTGAACAATAAAGCACACTCACGACATAGTGAATCTAAACAATAAAGCACACTAATGACATACTGTAGTGCATCTGAACATTCTTAACACCAACCTGGCACAGAGGTGTCCTACATCTGCTCAGATGCATACCGGCGCATCAGAGAGACTCGTCAAGCTGCTCACCGCCAGGGGAGACCGTCTCCTCGGCCAATTCCATTATGACACGGCAAGTTCCTCGGCGAACCCAGATGAGATGGAATAGGTCAACAGCACAGTCTAATGAGCAGCCCAAAGTCATTTCTGCTTGTTTTTGAAAGAGGGGCCACAGACCATATCAAATAAGACAGGGAAATTATGTGTAACTTTATAAAGCTGCTGCAGCGGGCTTTGAGCGAGGTTTTAAATATCCATGACCAAGTTTGATGTCTTTGATAATGTTCTCTCATGCTTGCAAATGCCATAAAATGCATCTGAAATATTTCTGGATACACCAGCCATTATAATTTCCTTAAAAAACTCCAGAAATGTAAAACTAAAGTTGAAGATAAACCTCAATTCTGTTTAAACATCTAACACATTAAAGTCGTCTTGTTCCTTGATGAAAATAACTTGTGTTGATCGAGTGAGTGAGAAAGAAAGAAAGAATGAATGGATGAATTAACTAAGGAGAGGATGGATGGATGAATGGATGGATGAATCCTTCAATCATTTATTCTTCCAATTAATGAGCCTTCACAGGTCTCATCTAATGTTTAAAGTTCCTTGTTGTCTTTTGAGGGGTATTAGCACTGTCAGGACTTTGGACTTGTTTTCACTCAGATACCTATGAACCAAAACATCATACTTTCATACCTATGAACCAAAAATCATCACACTCTCATATGAACCAAAACATCATCACACCCTCATACCTATGAACCAAACATCATCACACTTCCAAGCATTACAAATAATATTATAACTTTCATGATGGGACCTGAGTTAGCAAGGGAATACAAAGTTGTGGGGTATCCAGCAACCAGTTATCTCCAGTCCGAGTATCCCTAAAGTGCTCCACAAATAGGCGTCTGCATGAGAGCACTGTCACTTATCACGCCCATCAGTGCCAACATGTTTTAACTGACAAGCGTTGAATAAACAATGGGTTTTATTGAACGGAGCCGACAAAAATAGAACTCAAACGCAATTGACGCGGCGGTGGCAAAGTTTGACACTGGTGTGCTGTGCGGGGCTGCGATGAAAACAATAACATTTTATGTAATTGACCGATTCCAAGCCCCGCCCCCTTTTACTATGTCACAATGAGGACTTCGAAGGACCTCGGTCAATTTTTTGAATATTCTAGTGTCCATTCTGTATGACAATACGCCGGTTATGCGAATGCTATAATGCTTCTTTTGCGAGTAGCCTAAGTAACTAAATAACTAAAGAGCTCAGAAAGGTTCAAAGATAAGCCTGGGATACTTGTAGAAGTGACATCCGATATCCTGACCGTGTGAAACGTTAACACACATAGGCCTAACTTTGCATAACTTTGGATAAGCTGCTACTTTTCAGTAAAGAAATCTGAGTGTGTATGAAAATGTTCCCTTTATTTGTGTTCATAACCACACACAAAAACATAACCAAATCTGGTTTCCGCTGTTGAAACGTCAACATAAGCCTACGCAAAACATTATACCTACCTTGCAGGAACTGAACTTGCACATTCATACGATTGGAAGACGCGAAAAAGGCTACACCTTTAATCACGTATCGCCTTACACACAACAAGCATACTTTCAGCTTTGCTACCTTGCCATGTTTAACTTGGGATAGAAGACTGTTCACAGAAATAAGCTAATGATCATTTTTTGAGCAAACGCAATAATAGCCTACTGCGATGCATTATTGATGGCTGAACGAGAGATAGCCAATGTCTTCTACAGATCGAATCATGTGCAGATTCAAAACTATGCTATGCAGTCTCAAAATCTCCAATATTAGCCTAGACCTAGGCTACTACATTGCCCACATTTAAATTAATTATAGCATAAGCGGGCTCTGATGAAGTCTAGTGCAATTGGATCTGCAGCACTTGGTCCCGTCTTCTATTAATCCTCGAAATATGGTTAGATTTTGTTATGGACACGTCAACACCATATGTTCGCACAGACCTGTTTATTGAATCAGAGTCACATCTGCAGCAAATAAGGTAAACTACCTGCTCGGGATAACGTGCTAATTGTTTATCCAGTTAACATGCATCCCATTAAGATCCACGACACCGGATTTGTTTGTCCTCAATTTGTGGTGTTCCACCTCGTTGATGACAGCGGACATTGTGAATGTGTCCTTCTGCATACTGAAGGCCTTTCTGACCTCTGTTTTTTGAATATATCAATATTACTTGACGCCCAGAAATCCAGCATACACTGTTGCACTCAGCTACATGGGGGTGCTGCGTCCCCATGTTGAACACGCGTTCTCGCACACTTTCCTGCAAACTTGTCCGACTTAGCAACAGTAACTATGGGACTGACAATGGGAGGAGGGGCTTGGGATCGGTCAATTGAATGTCGAAAGCGGAATGCTCTGCATTCATGTCGGCACCTCTGTGAGTAGGAGCACTTGAGTGTTAGGACTGGCAGGCGTTCTCTTCTAATGAGGCATCTGTATGTTCTTCTCCTAGTATATGAACCTCTATCACTGTGTGACGTTGTTCAGCTGTCCACACAGACCGAGGTCTCCGACTCCAGTCTTTCTGGTCACGTCTTTGGCTATCTTTATCAGCTTCTCCACTCCAGCGAGAATTCTCGCAGTCACTGGCCCCTTCGGGACACTCCCTCTATCTATGTTGATAAGAACAGTCCAGCACTTTGGGTTATAATACTTGCAAGTCAGGTATTTGCAAGAAAGTCTGCTGATGCATTTGCAGTGGGTGCTCAACTCATCTCAAGCTCCCAAAAGGAGTTCCTTTCCTCTCATGATGTTTGATTTTTTTCTGACTGCTGTTTGATTGGGTTATTTTAGGCGAAATCCCCTCCTTTGGTGTCTGAGTCTTGCCTCTGTCTGGTCCGTTGGGACAGACAGTTGTGCGCTGGCTGTCTAAGTATAAGTATAAGTATATATACTCTTTTGATCCCGTAAGGGAAATTTGGTCTCTGCATTTATCCCAATCCGTGAATTAGTGAAACACACTCAGCACACAGTGAACACACAGTGAGGTGAAGCACACACTAATCCCGGTGCAGTGAGCTGCTTGCAACAACAACGGCGTTCGGGGAGCAGTGAGGGGTTAGGTGCCTTGCTCAAGGGCACTTCAGCCGTGCCTACTGGTCGGGGTTCGAACCGGTAACCCTCCAGTTGCAAGTCCGAAGTGCTAACTAGTAGGCCATGGCTGCCCCTGGTCAACTCATATCTCTGCCCAGTCCTCCCTAACTGGGTACATTCAGCCTCCACCTCATCTCATACTGTGGTGTCACCCATTGTAAAGTCTCTGTGTTTTTTTTTCTTTTTCATATGAATGAACAAATAACTCAGAAGTGTTAGTGTGGAGTAGGTGTTTTTCTTAATGAGTTGTCTAATTTCACACTCTGCTTGTGTGCACATCCTTAATGGGGGCATACTGTCTCAGAAACAGGGAAAACCTCTTGGGAATTAAAACAGAGGATTGTGGAACACAGAAGTACCATAAGATGCCAAAATAGCATCTATCCTGTGGCCCAACATTTTATGGAGTTTAATCACCCAATATCATCCTTAAAATACACAGGGGTTGAAAAGGTGCAACAACCTAAGAGGGGAGGGAACTTTGAAACAATTTTACTAAAGAGGGAGGCTTTTTGGATTTCACATCTACGGACTCTAAGACCCAATGGTCTGAATGAAGAACTGGATTTGAGACCTTTTATTTAAAATAAACTTCATTTAGACATGTTTGAAAGTGTTGAATGGATTGAAAGTATCAATATTGGGTATTTGTACTAAACATACATTTGATGTATTGTAATTAGTGACTATGATGAATTAGGTAAAGACAGAATGTGTATAATATAACTTGTTGGATATATGGTATGCTGACTGTTTTGTCAATTTTGTAAATATTGTAATTTATGAACACTATTGTTTCTGTAATCGTCTTGATGATAGGCTCCCTTTGTATGTTGTGGTTAAGTGCATCATAATTGATTGTGTGGACATAGCTTGATTACACACCTGGTGAGATACCCAGAGTACCCTTGATTGACACCTGATGCTTTAAGACTGGATTTGCTAGTGTCCACATTAGGAACCTTGACAAAGGCTGACAGGCCGAAACGTTGGAATAAAAGAATTAAGAGATAGAGTGTGCGGCGACAAAGTTTTTTCTTAGTTTCTTTTCCCTTGCCAGCACCTCGGAGGGTGTGCATTCTTTTCTATATTTATAAGCATACTGTCTTAGACCAACCGATTTCTCCTCAATTTACTCTACATCCATCTTTGTATCATGTCCAACATCATCGCCAGTCCTGCCATATGAATATGGAAATGCTGAGCCCTTTTGTTAATCACGACCATTCATGTGTACAGAGACACTATGCTAATCAAACACTAGCGCATAGCACATGGGTTTTCTAGTGTTTCAGTGCTGCATACAGCCCCCGTGGCTGCAACGGGAGGAAAGCTTTTATAGCATTAAAAAGGGGCTATTTTTGGCAAGCCAAACGCCCCTTTGAAGTCACTCAAAACCTGGCGTTCTCCTGACATGATGTTTGTTTTGTGTTGAGGTGTGAGTGCACTTCCCTCAGAGCCAAAGATAAGGTATGGATGCCAGAAGCTATAGAAGCCGTGTCCTGGAGAGGAAAGAAAGGATTTAGTCTCTGTTGGGTTTTAGTTATTGTTGTTGTTGTGTTTGTTGTTGCAGTTGTTTAGGGGTGATATAAACGTATTTTTAATAATCCCTGTCAAGGGTTTGCGAAAACCTGCTGCTTCCACCTATACTTTAGAGACACGTGTCAGCTACTGTCTACTGTCTCATTGCGGAGGTCTCATGGAGAGAAAGAGAGAGAGAGAGAGAGAGAGAGAAGCAGTAAGAAAGATTAGACAGCAGACTAAAGACCACTGCCATCTTTCAGAATCCAGAGAATCCGCAGTGTCAATCAATTCTCAAGAGACACGGAGTCACTGTCACCCTCATTATTGGGAAGTCTACTTCCATATTCCACATAAAGGGCCACTTTACAGCATGCAGTAAACGCTCTCATCTTGGCTTCCAAATGAATTTCTCCTGATAGGGCTTCAGTTGTCAAACCCACCCCGCACTTTCTACATGACGTGTGCAATGGAGGAGGAAGACCTCCGCTTCATCAGTGCTGTAACATTGGGTTTGCAGAAGCCTCCCTGGCAATTTCTCCTCTGCATTGTTCCAGGCCAAATGGATTGAAATTGGCCTCATGCTAGCGGCATACATTATCACATTACACTGACTCACATTAAAGTAATTGCATTCGGTATAGGCTTATCCGAGTATCTTGCATGATTATTTCCGCTTGACATTTCCATCGTTTTCAGGGGAAGGGGGGTAGGCTGTGGAAGTGGGAGTGAGAAGGGGGATATCTTTACACCCCCCCCCCCCCAATATCAACATAATAAGATAATTGTGGCAGCAAAGCTTTTTAACCCATCAGGGTAAAATGAACTGGAGCATATTTCATGTTAATCCTAATTAGCAAAAACATATCTGTGTCTTTTCTAAACCCCAAACACACACACACACACACACACACACACAGAGACACACAGACACATACACACACGCACACACACATCATGCACAATTTGAGTGGCATTGACAATGGCGATATTATGACAATAGCAGTGTCCATTATCTTCATTACTGGAATTGGGGTTTGTTATTTTGGAGCCATAGAAATAGAGTTATGGGAACTAAATGTGTCAGGAACGGAGGCTGATTGTGATTGCCCAGTCCTGCCATGCCATACCCAGCCCCAAACCCAGCAATCCCTGCTGCCAAATGGAAAACCAACCTGGAGAAAGATCTCTTAAAGGTGCCATGTGTAAGAATTGAGGTAAAAATATCCCAAAAAATGAGCTACCCGCATCAAAAGAATGAGAAGAAATAAGGGTGATGTCATTAAAAAAATGACAAGGTATAGTGCTGCAGAGATATCAACCTGAATTAGCATGCTAAATTACTAGCCACAGCCCGACAGGTGTCATAATATCAGTTTCGGCCATGGGAGGCGGTATGCGGGCAACATAACCGCCAGCCAAACTGCAATATACGGTCTCGGTTGTTACTCTAGGGTAGACCAACTCACTTTCTGGAGGTATACAGCCCCCATCTTTTATGGAATGTGGAGTATGAATTGATTTTTTGGCGGACATTACACATGGCACCTTTAATAACATACCAGCAGGCTCTGGCTCTCCAGGGGTATTCTCCCCAGTGGGCCTGAGCCGAGGCGGGCATCACATCGCTTACTCACACCCTGGTCCCATCTGGGAGGCGCAGCAGCAGGGGAAC
Source organism: Alosa alosa (assembly GCF_017589495.1). Lineage (NCBI taxonomy): Eukaryota > Metazoa > Chordata > Actinopteri > Clupeiformes > Clupeidae > Alosa > Alosa alosa. Next base: position 22,410,298 of record NC_063209.1, on the reverse strand, counting down.
TGGCCCGCCTTGGTGTATGGATGGATCCTCTCTCCTGCCTCCAGCACCCCAACACCGCCTAACTCCCTCCATCTCCAGCACCCCAACACCAACACCGCCTTACTCCCTCCATCTCCAGCACCCCAACACCAACACCGCCTTACTCCCTCCATCTCCAGCACCCCAACACCAACACCGCTCTACTCCCTCCATCTCCAGCACCCCAACACCAACACCGCCTTACTCCCTCCATCTCCAGCACCCCAACACCGCTCTACTCCCTCCATCTCCAGCACCGCCCTATTGCCTCTGTTTCAAATGCCTCCATCTCAAATGCCTCTGGCAGTATCCTGGGCCTCCTGAGACTGCATACAACACCCACGTGTGCTTTTCATTCATTAACACACACACACACACATACACACATACTTTGATCTCTTCTATTGTGCACACTAGTTGCTGCCAGATGTGCAGACTGATCAGTTGGAAAGGGCCCAGCATTCCCAGGTATTTTTTTTTTATTAAAAGTATACTTTTTGAAAGTGTACTAAGTACAGTGTGTACTTTTTTCGTCAAATCCAAGTGTAATTAAGTGTATTGAATTATGTATTAAGTTCAACTTAATACCAACTTGACTATACTTTGAGTTGTAATTAGTGTGCTAAAATGGAACAACTTTTTTCAAACTTTAAGTCTTCTTAAGTACATTATACAAAAAGATTTTATGAGCATTCGGAACACAGTCGCAGTACAATTTTGTAACATCCCAAGTGTATTGGAAATGTACTTAAAAGGCATTACAGTATAACTAATAATAGTGTATTAGTGTATTTTGAATACACTCTTATCATCCTCATTTCTATTCATTTGGCATGCTTCTGTAATATTTTAAATTAACTTCAAATGTACTTCCTGACTACAATAAGTGCCTTGAAAGTTTGCAGTTATGTTAATAAAAGTATAGTCTTAAGATACTTTAAGCATTATAAAGGCATGTAATTTAGGTATAATATTAGTGTGATTTAAATTTGTACTATTAGTACTCTCCTACCTATTCTGTTACATGACAAATTACACTTTGATTATGAGAAAAACATTGTATTGACATGAATGAAAACAAAACATAATATTCATCCATAACAAAAGTAAAACATTTTTCTGAAAGTTATGGATCTCTTGAGCATATCTTTTCAAGTTGGATGTGGTAACGCGATAATACATGCATTTGGGCGTATTATATTATTTCACATGCATAGATTTTTCGAGTGGCTGTTTGGAGCGCTGGTCTGTACCTATTTGAAATTTACTTTTTATGGGTCAAATTGGTATTGACACCCTCTGTTTGCCATCCTGGTATGGGTAGACCTGGCCAGGTAGTCTTTCCTTAAAGCGTTGTGCACCTTGGCACCGATATGAGTGCAACCACCCTGTTTTCTGCATTTGATTACCTTAGATTCCTTTGTTTCCAATACAACCCCATTATCGTTTTCAGGTCAAATGGCATTTTAAATGGGAGTCGAGGGGCCTACCTATTTTGATGCATGAATCAAAATCATGTATCAAAATAGTTCTGCCCCTACGACTCCCATTCAAAATGGCATTTGACCCAGAAACGACAATACAGTCAAGCCTAATGGTGGCGCTTCTGACTTAATTATGCTTTCAAACGAAAGTTTGACTCAGGTACATTCACAAAAAAGACCCTAGGTTGCATTTTGGCTTGAGTTATGCTTTTAAGAGTAATGGGGCAAGGTCCTGATGAAGAATATTTACCTTTACTGTTGATTATTTGAGGCGTTCAGACATCTCGGTTTCAAAACTGTCCAGGAACACCTGTAAAAACATAGTTAGGCTACAGATTAAAACTAGGTAAATTACAAACACTACCATGAAATGAACTTGAATGCTCTGTCAAACACAAATAATTAAAAAAAAATCTAAATCTATCGCATAAACCAAGGCATAATATCAATCATGTAGCCTAAGCTTCATAGCACTAACTTAGTAGAACACCAGGAGTATTACGACGGAGTATTAGGGCCACACATGAAGGAAGAAATATTTTTGCCATGACGAGATTAAACTCGCCATGTCGACATTAAACTCGACATTTCGAGAATAAAGTTGAAATGTAATGTCGACTTTAATCTCAATGTATCGACTTTAAAGTCGCCATGTCGACATTAAACTCGACATTTCGAGAATGAAGTTGAAATATCATGTCGACTTTAATCTCGACGTGTCGACATTAAACTCAACATTTTGAGAATAAAGTTAGTTTGGAGAGAAAGGACCGCCGACGACGATTGAAAGGGAGGACGAATTAAACATTCAGTTTTCTTCGACTGCAACAATGATTAGACATAGGCCTATATCATGTGAACAAAACATAAAACATTAACCTCCGTTGCTCAGCCAAATACTTTCCTGTAGTAACTTTATCACGGAGTTACAGGCGATAAATGCGATGGTCAAAAGTAGCCTAAACGTCATTAGCGTTTTTTTTTATTTATTGTAGGCCTATTATTAAAGAGTGTTTTTAATCTAAAGGTTCAACTTCATGCTTATGCACTAGACTAGGCATAGGCTACTAGGCGCTCTCCCCAATCCTAGAATTTCACATTGCTTGTTTGTAATGGATGCAAAACAGCCTATTGCTGAATGTCTAGGGATCTAATGAAGCTGTCCTCCCCCCCGACCACCCCATGTACTAGTAGCCTACATGCGACATATGCACACACACAGTGCATAAATAAAGTATACATGCACACATATTCCCTCACGGGATCAAAATAGTATATATGCTTAGGCTATACCTGTGTTTATAGCCTCCTATGTTTATTGCAGGTGAGACATGGAAAAGCAGTTTTAGAGAAATTAGTTAACCTATGGAGAGTGACGGCCTGGTTCATGAAGGGCAGTTATTTGAATGTGCGGTGGCCTTACCCACGTAAAACAGAGTGAAATAGCATTTTGTATAGAAACATATCATTGGATACATGTATTATTCTAGCTATATACTAAACGGCATAGTGCATGGTACTTCCAACCGCGAGATACAGCACTTCACGATGACGGCCATGAGTAGTTAACAGAAAGACGCAATCTATCTGAAAGTCGACACGCCGAGATTAAAGTAGATATTATATTTCAACTTTAAATTCTAAAAAGTCGAAGTTTAAAGTCGACATTTCAACTTTTATTTCTAAAATGTCGAGTTTAAAAAAGTCAACATGTCGAGTTTAATCTCGCCATGGCAAAAATATATTTTTTCTTCATGTGTGGCCCTAATACTCCGTCGTACCAGGTTTAATTCCCCCTCTAATATCAATGGTGGAAAAAAACTTTCTACTTCATAAAATGCATGTCATTTGTCCTGTAGACTCATTTTAAAAGATGTCTCCACGATTAAAGAAAAAAAACAGCTACCATGTGAAGCTACTAATGAATGTGAAGTGTGAAGCCTAGCACCATCCTCCTTTCTGTGAGGTACCCTACACCACACATAATATTAGAGAACATTGGTGAACTTTAGGCAAACGTTGCTTAGTAAAGAACACACTTTCTTCCATCATAGTTTGTCTAACGTTTGTCAATAATCCCACAAACACAAAGCAGGCTAATGTAGTTTTCTTCTTGATAGGGATCTGGGTCGACGTTTATGACGTTAACGTTAGCTAAATTAGTTAACGTGATCTGGCATTGCTAGCTTGTACTAGCAAGGATAAAAACAAACTCTTGAAAGATTGCTAAGCCATCAATTTAACTTCTCCAAAGACTACCGAAGGTCATAAAGAGTAAGCTACATCAGAATCATTTAACAATATGCTTTGGGTAACGATAACCTGATAACTGGGTAACGAATAACTTGGCACTTTAGATCCAACTAGCTTCAGCCCTTTATCTCATATGACGAGTCCTTCTGGCTCTGTAGGACCAACGTCTCTGGCATGACTAGAATTTATGGTATCTTTAATTTGGACAAACCTGTAACCTTATACAGACCGTAAACGTATGCATTTTCTGGTCTCTACAGTCCATCTGTCTTGCAAATAAAGTTACAAGCATAGACTGTATAAAATAACGTTAATGTTTGCTCACACCACGTTTTGCTCGAAAGATGCACAGATCCGCCCACTCCATTTCAAATTCAAACAGCCATGTTATTGGTCAACTGGACTGCCTATGAATTTAACTGTGTTGCCTATAAATTTAACAAAATGCCACATTCATCCTCTCACAACCTCTACATCACAAACGTATAGGCTACTACCTTACTAAGACACAAAATCAACAAAAGAAAAAATATTATTTGATGACCAAAACTGATAGATCAGTGTGTCTAGGCTAGGTTATTGCACATTGCCATCCATGCGGCTGACATATCAGGCCATTAGTATTTTATTAAAGGTGAGATGACTATGAAACTATACAAACAATGTATTAGGCCTACCAAAAAAATATACTTTCCATAAGTACACTATATTACAACTCTAAGTATTAGCAATTTAATACATTTAAACTAAATAAACTTCTTTACCATTTAAAATACACTAACAACAAAGTACACTTTTAAAAGTACATTACAAAAACACTTTGCACAATAAGTATATTTAATTTTAGTACACTGAAGTTGAACTTAATAACATCTACTTTGAAGTATACCTTCTAAAAGTACACATTAAACATACTTTACATAAAGTACAAAAAGTGTAAACATACTTGCTTTATACTATACTTTAATCATATTTCTAACACACTAAAGTATACTACTTTTTACCTGGGTTTTCTTTACCCCTGATACTTCATAATTCCACAAACTATCCAACCCACATGCAAATAGCCTAGCCGATGTTTTTTTTTCATATTCACTTGAGGTTGACCTTTTCAAATGACTAATAATGGTCCAGATTTTGACTAATAATGGTGCACATTTTGGAGCATTTAAAGGTGCTACGAAATGTATTTTTTGAATCCAAAAAAGAGTAATACCACATTATTAGGAATTTCTACACTGCACATATGTCAATCACATGCACACAGCAATCAGCATAGGCTACTAGACATAAAGGAAATCTATGGTGCGTTCTGGCGCAAGGGGGAAAAAAATCCTAGTGAAAACGTAATTGTGAACGTCATCTCATGGCGGAATAACTGCTGTGAAACTGGGGGAAGTTCGCGAACAGAGTTGCCCAGTTGTGGGCTTGTCGCCATTTTTGTCCTCATTTAAAGGGGAACTTGGCAACTATTTCAACTTCATAAACCCGTTTAGAAATCATTTGGATGGTTAAATGACCTGTTCCGGGATGGTGACTTTTCCCGCTGCCCCTAGCGTCCCCAGGCGGAAAACCAACCTTGCAACATTGAGACTACCGTCCCAGAAAGAGAAGTGAGAAACAAGAAACTCGTTTTAAATCGTGTTTCTTACCTTGTAACATCCATATTGTCTGCCGAACTTATGCTAACCGTTTTGCTAGCTTGTAAACAAATCCATGTGCTTTATCGTTATACCTTTTTCCACAGTTTGAAATAGCATAATGCACAATTTCTCCAGCAGAGGGGGAAATCCTGCCAAGTTTCCCTTTAAATGGGTGTACGTCATTTTGCATAAGGTCTACCAGAACGGTTAATAACCATATGATCATATTGCTGGTGTGATTTAGCTGGACAACTTTATAAAAATCATAATCTGAGTTTTGGGTGGATATGTTATGTCATTTTTTCTAATTACTTTATTTGTTTTACCCATTTTCTGGGATTCTGACTGGACAAAGCAATAGTCAGTCAATGTTCCAACCAATTGGATTTTGTTGTTGAGTGGCCCGGTGTACCTTGGCCAGTTCAGTGGTGTCACTGTTGCTAGCTTAGCATGCTAGTAAACCATACGCATTCCCGCTAGCATGCTAGCTAGCATCTTATGCTAAGCTAAGCGAAAATACGAACGAACAGATCATATTGCTTATTATGAAACAAAACGTTTATACTTATGTTTGTATATGAAGCAGTTTGAATGAATTACCAAAAATCCCCAGTTAATTCCTGTAAATTCTCATTAATTCTCATAGTTTCCTTTAATTCCATGAAAGTTTCCAACTTGGGATATTTCCAAAATTCCCCAGCCTAACTTCCCATGGAAGGTTTCCAGAAAGTTTCCAGGAAATTTACTGGAAATTTTCCGTCCCTTTGCAACCCTAGTAATACCACATTATACCATGCGTGCCACTAATATCAGGTCATAAATACCACATTATACCATGCGTGCCACTAATACCAGGTTAGTAATACCACATTATACCATGTGTGCCACTAATATCAGGTCAGAAATACCACATTATAGGCTACCATGTGTGCCACTAATGCCAGGTCAGTAATACCACATTATACCATGCGTGCCACTAATAGCAGGTCAGTAACACCACATTATACCATGCGTGCCACTAATAGCAGGTCAGTAATACCACATTATACCACGCGTGCCATTGTGTTAAATACAGTGCAAGTGCAAGAGCACCATGTGGCCGCTTTCAAGACAACTCTAGAGTTTCATACTCTTTCTGCATTTTGTTGATAAGCATGCTCTCCATCTATTGTCTCAAATAATGTCATGGTTGCACTGAATTTCAGCCTTCATCTCACTATCAAGTTGCACTCATGTCAATAATTGGAGTAACTCAATCCGTCATGTTTCCTGTTGCTGAGGTAACATCCAAATAACAATGTTAAACCGTATTCAGGTTGAGATTTACATGTGCCGAAGAGCAGTCCCTTCCCTTGCATGGCTGCTATAGCAGGTGCTGAGGCTCAGTGTGGTCAGGCTCTCATCTCCACATGGTGTGGTCAGGCTCTCGTCTCCACATGGTGTGGTCAGGCTCTCTTCTCCACATGGTGTGGTCAGGCTCTCTTCTCTTCTCCACATGGTGTGGTCAGGCTCTCTTCTCCACATGGTGGGGCCTGGTTCTCCTCTCCTCTCTGCATGGTGTGGAGTCAGGCTTTCTTCTCCCAGTGGTGTGGGGCCTGGCTCTCCTCTCCACATGGTGGGGCTGGGCTCTCTTCTCTGCATGGTGAGGGGCCGGGCTCTCCTCTGCATGGTGTGGGGCCGGGCTCTCCTCTCTGCATGGTGAGGGGCCGGGCTCTCCTCTCTGCATGGTGAGGGGCCTGGCTCTTCTCTCGGCACTGCAGCAGACCTTCACTGGGGATGTTTATGGCCATGAGAAGGGCTGTGAGGATGTGACTGAGTCTACTGCAGAGTGCTGAGGAGGCAGCGGATAATTTGTATCCCTACGCATACACACACACACACACACAGTGCACAGACACACACACACACACACACACACACACACACACACACACACACACACACACACACACACACACACACGCACCAGCACACACACACACACACAATCAACCCCTCCCTCCTCACACATCACCCCCCAGTCTTCCATTCCCCATCCCCCCATCTTTGGATTTATGTCGCTGCAGGGCACTAAGGAGGCCATTTCCCATGCATTACTATCTCTCACCACTGTGGATTAACACACGCTAGGTCACCCAGTACCACAGAAATGAAACAGATCAAACGGGTCGAGAGGCAGGAGGAGAGAAATCTGCTAACCCCTTGGTGTTAAACAGTCTCAAGTCAAGCTCTCAGATAACCTTGGCTGCTGTGGTCTACTAAAAATATATATATATATATATATATATATATATATATATACGGCCTTCTTCTGTTAGTGTTAACTTGTTTGCTGCTGTGAAAAACAACTCAGTCAGTCTGGACTCCACCCTGGTGGCTGGCATGACAGGTGAGTAAATGTACCCTTGTGCCCCAGGGGACGTTAGGAGTCGTGCTTCCCAGAAAATGTGGACAACAAGAGGTTTTGCGGGGACAACGTGGCGACTGTTGCCGCATCAAGCGAACATCGTTTAATCCGTTAATTGGGTGCGCACCACGGCACGTTGCCAAGGCGAGTGACAGAACGGAGCAGAACGGAGCGGATGGGAACAGGACCAGCAGGGACGACAGAGTCGGGGATTAAAAAGCAAAAGCCCCCGTGTGAGCTTTAGGGGGCTGTTTTTGTTGTCAACTACAAACGTTACCATCTGTAACATGCTGAAGTGTCTGTGGCATTCGAAAGGGTGGGTGGGAGGGAGGGGGGTGGGGGGATTATCGGTCTAAACTAATGGGACTCTGACAAAGGCTGCACAAGGAGAGGAAACAACAGTGAGCGGCAATTTCGGCACTCCAACCTCCCTCCCTGTCCCTCTCTCTCTCTCTCCCCCCCTCTCTCTCTCTCTCTCCCTCTCTCTCTCTGTCTCTCTGTTTCTCTCTCTCTCTCTCCCCTCTCTCTCCCCCTCTCTCTCTCTCTCTCTCTCCCCCTCTCTCTCTCTCTCTCTCTCTCTCTCTCCCCTCCCTCCCTCTCCCCCCTCTCTCTATATATATATATAGTCTCTCTTTGAGAAGTTTGAGAGTTGAGACTATCTTTCTTGTCTAGAATTGCAGATTTGTGTGTGTCGGGGTCATGGTAATGAAGGTGCAGGTGTTTGCTGATAAATTTTTGATTGAGACACATCCTAAGAAGCTGGAGTGTGTGAGAGTTCCCGCTGCTCTGTCTGGTACCAGGGCTTTTTGCAGTTCTGTGGCAGACAGACATGGTCCCTCCATCAACTCTGTTAGACTCACACAAGCACAACTAGCCTCACTTTAGATGAAGTCTCCTTTGGTGCCGGGTACTTTTACATTTAAATTTACATAAATCTAGCTGATGTTTTTATCCAAAGCAACTTACAAAATGAGGAATGTCATTCCAACTACATTACAAATGAGACCTTAGGTAACAACAACTACCACTACAATAAATATTGCTACCAGAGAATGATAGTGCAAGTCTTCTTAATATATTTCATATTTAATGTACTTTTTACATTTAGCGAATGTTATTACAAGATGTTGAAGACAGAAGTATTTTGTAAACATTAAATGCACCCTTGACAGTTTTTTGTTTTACCTTATCATAACGTTCCATTTTGATGGCATATAACCTCATAACATGACGAACGGCACTTCTGCTATTGTCTGAGCGGCCCTCAATTACTGATCTAGCAACTTTCTGTGTTCGGGTAGGGTTATATTAAGTGTATAATATTATTCCTTAACTAATATAATTTAGAAACTTTATAAGTGATTCCAGAAAGCTCTACTGTAAATCAAACTCTCTCTGGTCTCTTCTGCATTTTAAGGGATTATCTCTAAAGACCCTAAAGCTTCTATGCAGATTCATAGTAAGTTCTTAAGGGCATTTAAGGAGTTTATCTGACTAGATACGTTTCTGGATCCCTTTTGTCAGAGCGTTCTAACAGCAGTGTTACCTCCTCGGCATGGCTGTGTCGTCTCCAGCTTGTCAGAAGCAATTCGGCTCCCGACAGCCCCTTCCACAGCCGGGCGCCAGGCGCACAAACGGCACATGACTGGCAGGTTGTCAGGTTGAGTTGCCACCCCTGTCAAAAACACACTCAGTACAGTAGTACCAACTCTACCTGTTTACCTCCACCCTACTCCCAGCTGAGGCGGCAGCTCCCAGGAAGCAGGGCACTCTGGGTAGACGTGGGGGTGGGGGAGTGGAGACGAACAAAGAAAGGCAGTGAAAGGTAGAGAGAAAGTGTAGCCTATACCTGTGTGCTACGAGGGCTGCTTCACCGAAGCGTATAGCTCAAGTTGAAGTTTTATTTATTTGCCGCTGGGTGTAAAACATCCACTGCACCTGGAAAACAGGTATGCTAAACCTTGAGTATGGAAAGAAGGCCAAGTTAAACGAGAATGAAAATCTTTTGCAAAAGTGGATTACAAATAGCAATTGAATGGGGTGGAAGATAAGTTTGTTAAACACACTAAATCAGGGGTTTTCAACTGATTGTAAACCAGGGACCACCATTCTGACTAATTATGCAACCCCATGACCACCACTGAATAAAAATACTGATTTCCACATTGAAACTACAGTACATTACTGAATCCATGGTCATGGACCACTAGCAAAGTCCTCGCGGACCACTGGTTGAAAACCCCTGCACTAAATGGTTAAAGTATGGAGATGTGTTGTATACATGGTTAAAGTATGGAGATGTGCTACGTGGTTAAAGTATGGAGATGTGTTGTATACATGGTTAAAGTATGGAGATGTGCTGTATACGTGGTTAAAGTAGGGAGAAGTGGTGTATATGTGGTTAAAGTATGAAGATGTGTAAATGGCTGTAGGCTGTGCTGTATACGTGGTTAAAGTATGGAGATGTGTTGTATACATGGTTAGAGTATGGAGATGTGGTGTATACGTGGTTAAAGTAGGGAGATGTGTAAATGACTGTAGGCTGGGCGGTATACGTGGTTAAAGTAGGGAGATGTGTAAATGGCTGTAGGCTGGGCTGTATACGTGGTTAAAGTAGGGAGATGTGTAAATGGCTGTAGGCTGGGCTGTATACGTGGTTAAAGTAGGGAGATGTGTAAATGGCTGTAGGCTGGGCGGTATACGTGGTTAAAGTAGGGAGATGTGTAAATGGCTGTATGCTGGGCGGTATACGTGGTTAAAGTAGGGAGATGTGTAAATGGCTGTAGGCTGGGCTGTACTACCCCGTTGTTCAGTCCTCTCCCAGTCCCCTCTCTCCCTCCTCGTGAGATGTCTCTGAGGCCTGCTGCTGCCGCTAGAGATGTTTTTTGAGACACTCAAGTGTGTGTGTAGAATGTGTGTGCATAGCCATTGGAAGTGGGGGTGCTGGGGGTGCGGCAGCACCCCCTCCAGGAAAGCACACGTATTTATATGTCATGCCACTCACGATCAGAAAAAAAAGAAGCTCTCCGTCCCCCGTCTATTATTCTATTATGCACTAAAAAACGTTACATTAGACCTGGGAGATCTAAACAAAATGTCAGAAGCCTCAATAATTATTACGTTTTTATTAATGTTGGTGTTCAACAGTTTTATATTTCACGTGTTCACCGTCGATTTCAGTGCAAGGCTACAGCAACTTTGTTACCTTACTAGTGTAGCGTCAGATAGCAGACGGTTACTTCGTTTGCGTTAGTATCAATCTGTGTTTTGTGACATTTTGTCGCATTTTTTCTGTAGTGTAGCCATAATGTTCTTGACAGTGATGTATGCCTGTGCTGTGTGTCATGCAATGCCAGTATGCTGTTGTCCATTAACAGAGAAAATACAATAACTTTTTTTAACCCCCCCCCCACTACAGCACCCCCAACCAAAACTCACTTCCCACGGCCCTGTGTGTGTGTGTGTGTGTGTGACTGCTTACCGGTGAGTGCCACCACTGCGTCCTGCGTCTCCCAGAGTCTGGGGAATGATGGAGCTGGACAGGTGGCTGTGGACTAGCTGGGTGGATGGATGGGTGGATTGGTGGATAAATTGGTGGATTGGTAGATGGATAGATGGATGTTGCTGTATGTTGTATGATTGGTGGATGGATAGATGGGTGTTGAATGATGTTGGTTGGATGGATGGATGGGTGGATGTTGTAAGTTGTATGTTGTATGCATGTTGTAGTTTAAACTGGATGTGACCGACATAAAGTGAGTGTTGTGTTGGTGTAAACATACTGTATGAAAGAGTCAAAACAATCAATTGCTACATTGTCTCGCACTTTCATTTACTTCAATGCAGACGTGGACAGGGTACAAAAGAAAAAGAAATCAGACAGCCAGACAGACAGGCAGACTCCTTTGGAGGCCTGCACTAGCTCCCCTTCTTTGCCCCCTGCTGAGAGTTTCTCTACAGTCACTTCCGGTCCATTTGGCCCATCAGCTCAGCCTCTGGAGAGGGTGCAGTTCCTTAGCTAAGACTTATACACAGTGGCCGGCCACTGAGATGGAACTTGGAGCGATGGCATCAATCATTCATGCAGCATCCATAAATGTATTATCAACTGTAAATGAACCTATTAATTATACAAGGACCTCTGACAGAGAGATACATCTGAGCCAGGCTCCCTGCTTTACCAAGATTAAAGCACCTGATGGATTTTGTGTATGGAATCGGTGTGTGTTGGGACCAAGGCTTTAAGCGATCGATCGCGTCTGTGCCAGGCTAAAAAAGCAAGAGTCAAGTTGCACGCCCCACGGTGCGTGAATCATCCCGAACGCATGAGTGAGTGTGAGGACTCCATCATTAAAGCAAACAAATCACTCGCCTCTCTGCGCACATACACACACACACACACACACACACACAAACCTTGGTCAATGCAGCGATTCGCACAGATGATCTGTGACGTGCATCTCCTCTGTCTCGTTTTTTGCCTCCTCTCATTTCTCTGCTGCCTCTCAGCTTCAGCCTCAGCTGGGCACAGACGACACGTCTTGGCATTTTCAGATTCCATATGCCAACCTATCAACAATTCTAGGTGTTGCTGGGGATACGGAGTGACTCAAGTAATAAGCAGTCGGACTGAACTGTCAGGCTTGTCTGGGTAGCACACTTTTTTGTTAGCAACTTTCTTGCAATTAACTTTGGTGTGATACTCCCAAGACTTCTCCAGTAGGTGTATCACGCCAAAGACTTTGTTTGAGGATACGTAACTGAGCACTTAACACGGAGGTTAAACCTGATGCCTTGTTACTATACCCCATCATACCCAACTAGGAAACTCTCCTCATCATGGCTCTTCCATATTGCATCATTATTAGCATGCTGAATTAGCATCATTATTAGCATGCTGAATTTGTCACGTAGTACTTCAATGGTATAGTTGACACTTAATGGTATACAGTGAGTACTGACAAAAGTTAGCTTACTGGTGCATATCTTGACAATATTTTGCAACACAGTGCTGTGAAAACTACACACGGTGGTCATGCTGGTGCTAATGGCAGCTGTGTACGCACATGTGATTTAAAAAAAAAAAAGCATTTGAATTCAAAAAGCATTTCAATGTGACAAAGCGTACTCACTTACCTATACAAAAATGTAAAAAAAAAAAAAAACCTTACTGCTTTTAAGCCACATCCTTCTATTCACCACTGTACGCTAGTGACCATTGTCTAGTCAGTATTTATTCTAAATTAGTGCAATCCCTCCTTTTTCAGTAATGGTTGAAATCAATTACATTTGGTGGAGTTTGCAGAGCGGTTTCATTGTGCAGACGGCTCTTCCAGAAGGGACAGACAAAAAGGGGAAATGGCTCCGTCATTATCGCAGCACCAGCATAATGGATGGCCTCGCTTAGCTCCCTGCTCTTTGTACATCCTGTACCAAATCATAGAGCAAGCAGCAGGATCGCGGCCATTCCCCCTCCGCAGGGCCCAGATTGCTCCCTCTGTCGTCATCCCTGGCAGTGAGTGGTGAATGGGCAAACTCGCACGACTTGCACAACTCGCACAACCGCACAGGGAGATCCGCAGCAGTCAGCACCCGAAAAGGAAGTGCTTATTACGGGGAGGAAAGTGTTCTCTCTTCCCCTCCCCTGGTGGTTGTCAGTGTGGGGCTGTGGTGGGCACCTTGTGCACAAAGAGAGGCTGATTTTATACCTGGAGAGGCCCAGGGAAGGTTAATAAACCCCAAGGCCATTTTCACCCTCAGTGGAGCAAAGTGCAGCAGCACAATGGGGAACGGCTGGGTTAGCTCATTATAACTGTGTTGTGAATGCAAGCATATATATATATATATATATATACTGTGTATATATATATATATATATATATATATATATATATATATATATATATATATATGAATGCACATGCACATACACCACACACGACACACACACACACACACACAGTCATAGGCAACAAATAACCACATATGCAAACACAAACCATGTTTTGTCAGTCATGGGACTGATGGAAATGCACCACTTCCTCTGGGTTAACCTACATTACACAGGTCTGTCACTAAAGCACTACTTGAAATACATCACAGTGAATATTAAAACAAAAAAACAAAACACTATTCATTTGCATTGTATAGCAATCATTTCCCAGTATCTTGTCTATCTTGATCATTTGGCATACACTTTCCCAACAACACAGACAAAGACATGATGACAAATCACTGTCTCAGTGCAGCTTAATGCATCCCTTATGTTCTATATTTACACAATGCATCACTGTGACAACTGAAGCTTGGATTGCATTGTCTATGGTAACTTAACTGTGATTTAAATGACTGCTGAGATATTTTTTCACACGGATAGGGGGCATCTTACCTGTAGAGTAAGGAGGAGCTCTACTGAAGATGGGCAGAGTTCCATCTAGATTTTAAAACTCTAATGATCTTGATTGAATCTAATTATGTTGTAGGTGATAAATGCGTCTGCATAGTAAATCACGTACCAGGACTGTTCGGTTAAGCCATACCATATATTGTATGATCATTGATCGCTAATAATGAATTTATGAGAAGTTCTAACATACCTCCTAATTATTGCCATCACTAACACCAGATTAATTTGGTTGGATGTATGAAATACTGCACACTGTATAAGACACATATCTAGATGGTAATACCCAGAAACCTGTAAAACAGCCTGGTTTTCCGTGCACAGCTATGGCCTCATCCTAGACTAAAGCAGAACTTCAGTGAAGATCTCCACTACAAAATAAATAAATAATTACTTTCAGTTTGGCTTAATCCAACCCTGTTTTGTTCTCAATAATCCAACCTGCATGAAGTACAGGTGGCTTGGAAGTGGAACATCAACCTTCACCTACAATACATTATTACAACTCTGCTGCATAGCTGTCAACCCTCCCGTTTTTTTCCGGGTTTCTCACATATTTTAACTTTTTTCTCGCCGTCTTCCCATTTTTAATATTTTCCCGTGAATATCCCGTATTTTATCTCATAACATTAACTCTACCATCGGACTTGTCAGTCTCTGTACTGTTGTCCTGTTGCTACCCCCTTGCCCTTCCAGCGAAAGATGTTTTCAAAGCATCGTTTTGCTTGCTTAAAGGCGACAGTGAGACTATTTAAGATGACAGCGTGGTTGTCGTGAGAACACGATTCAGTGGCACCTGCATAGTGTACGGCCGCACGCTGTGTGTATCGGCCTACAAGGCTACTCAGCTAAGAGTAGAGAAAGAATTCCCCCTGTTGGTATATTCACTCCAAGTTGGCCTACCATAACTTCCAAACTCTGCACTGTAGCCCATAAACTGCATGACAGGCTATTTATATTGTTCTCTAAAATGCATTTGTTCAACTTTATGAAGAAGAATTACGCACTAGGCTACTTGGAACGCACACATTTTGTTGGCGCAGGAGAGAGAATGACAGGGGCACAGGGGCATCGATTACAGAACTTTAGCCTTGTTAGGGCTGTATAAAGTTGACCAAATTAATATAGGCTGTTGTTAGGCGTAAATAAAGTAGGCTACTTTGTTGTATTGTTTAGTTGACCAATGCACGAGCTTGCAATTGCGAAACGGACTAATACTGCAACCCTTCCAACGTTGGGGGACGAATGTTGACATTTTCCCATATTCTGCGTAAGAAACCTGGGAAATCTCCCTTATTTTCAAAGCTCAATGTTGACAGCTATGCTCTGCTGTGACTCATTTGTGTCCAACAGTGTGCGTCAGCCAATTCCCTCCCCCCCATGTCCCTTACGTCCTTGTAACAATGGTTCCCTTTGCATTCCCTCACACATGTGATTTGCAGCCAAACTGACCGAGTGAGCCTCCTGTGGTGGAGCTGAGAGAGAGGGGCCTGTCTGGCTTCCTCTGCAGCATGTGGCGCCCAGCGCACAACCGAGGCCCGGGGTGCATCAAAGAGGATCACAAATGGCGTCTCCTGTTTCCAGGAGGATTTTGTTGGCGAGACGCGGAGTGGCGCCGTACGTCGTGCATTAAAGAGACGGGACAAGGTGCAAATTTACTCGAATGCAGCCCGAATATAGAGTGTCCTGTGTAACAGCGGACAGAGAGAGAGAAAAGGAGAGAGAGAGACAGAGAGAGAGAGGGACAGAGAGAGAGAAAGGGAGAGAGAGAGACAGAGAAAGAGAGGGACAGAGAGAGAGAGAGAGAAAAGAAAAGAGAGAGAGAGAGAAAAGGAAAGAGAGAGAGAGAGAGAAAAGGAGGGAGAGAGGGACAGAGAGGGAGAGAGGGACAGTGAGAGAGACAGAGAGAAAAGGAGAGAGAGGGACAGAGAGAGAGAGAGAGAAAAAAAAAGAGAGGGACAGAGAGAGAGAGACAGAGAGAGAAAAGGAGAGAGAGAAAGACAGAGAGAGAGAGAGAGAGAAGGAGAGATGGACAGAGAGAGAGAGAGAAAATGAGAGAGAGGGACAGTGAGAGAGAGAAAAGGAGAGATCGAAGCATAAGGGTTTGATGAAAAAGATGAAGCCCTTTTTCTTATTGTGTTGTGGTTTTCCCACGTGCATTTTAGCTTTTTATTCATTTAGACAAAAGAAAATGCACCAGTATTTATTGCCATGAAAAATGCATGGAGTGATAATCAATATGTCTCACTGAGCCATTTCAAAATAATATGCTTTCAGGAGTAATAGCGAGCGAGAAAAAAAAACTCTTTCAGATGACAGAGCTGAGGTTTGTTTCCGTTCCTAAATATCTTTTGTGGGAGGCGTATTGGGCAATGCATCAGTGTAATTGGAATTCCTGTCAAAGTCGTTTCTACCCCCCATTCCATTTTTTTACATACCTTTGAGTTTGCATATCGAAATGATGGACCTCAATGCTATTATTCAAATGCTTCACCTTGCATCTCTCTCTCTCTCTCTCATGTGATAGCCTGCGTCGGCCCCCCACACACACACATGCAAACACATACAAACACACACACACACACACACACACACACACACACACACCACCCCCCCCCACACACACACTCACAGATACACAGATACTTGTGTCAAGGGTCATTATTTTCTGTTGGATAAAAACTCCAAATATGGCAGATCCATGGTTCCCTTTTAGGTTTTGTACACTTCACAAGTGGGCGATCTCATGGGTGATCTGAGTGGACGTTCCCTTGACCATCTTGCTGATGTGCGGAGTCTGTCACTTCACCTGGATGCTGAAGGTTCTCAATAGCACCTTTGTCTGGCTGTAGAAAGCAAACAAAACCCTTGAGAACAGAGATCTGTTATTGGCTGTGTGTGTGTGTGTGTGTCTGTCTGTGGGTGTGTGTGTGTGTGTGTGTGTGTGTGTGTGTGTGTGTGAGTGTGTGTGTGTGTGTGTGTGTGTGTGTGTGTGTGTGTGTGTGTGTGTGTGTGTGTGTGTGTGTGTGTGTGTGTGAGTGTGTGTGTGTGTGTGTGTGTGTGTGTGTGTGTGTGTGTGTGTGTGTGTGTGTGTGTGTGTGTGTGTGTGTGTGTGTGTGAGTGTTATGTCCTCACACGTGTCGGTTCCTGAAGCACGGGGCGCTGCTGCCATCATCGTTGGCACTGGGCATGCTCGGCTAAAATGCCTTTGTTATTTTTATCTTCCAGCTCAAGATCAATAGAAGGTCCTGATTACAGGGATTTGCTCCCCACGTTGGAGCATAGCACTCAAACACAAGCTGCACTGCAACAGCAACAATCAATGTGCTTACTCGCAGTACTCTGAATGCAAGAGAGAAAGAGAGAGAGAGAGAGAGAGAGAGAGTAGGGGTTTGTGCATCCAACTGAAGTTGGGTGTACAGTAGGTGTGAGAGACAGGGAGCAACGCGTCTGCCATCTGTTCTTTATGGAGACACATGGCAGAGTGAAGAAGTTTGCTTTGTCACTGTGCAAATATCCTTTTTTTTCTGTTTGTGCAAAATATGGGGGCCTGAAAAAAAAAGTGTCATTTGGAGGGAACGTGAAGTGGATGAGACAGAATGCATCAAGCATGAGTAATAATGACATGAGTGTGTGTCTGTATGTGTG
Source organism: Alosa alosa (assembly GCF_017589495.1). NCBI lineage: Eukaryota > Metazoa > Chordata > Actinopteri > Clupeiformes > Clupeidae > Alosa > Alosa alosa. Next base: position 22,392,442 of record NC_063209.1, on the reverse strand, counting down.
TGTGTGTGTGTGTGTGTGTGTGTGTGTGTTTGTGTGTTTGTGTGTGTGTGTGTGTGTGTGTGTGTGTGTGTGTGTGTAGTGTAGTGTAGTGTAGTGTAGTGTAGTGTAGTGTAGTGTGTGTGTGTGTGTGTGACAAGAGGCTCTGACAGATAGCAGGCGTTTACCACCAGGCTCTGTAAACAAACTCACGTGCAGAGCGAGGTGCCTGGATGAGGCAGCCGTCAGATGAGACATGCACACACACACGAAGTCCTAGACAAACACACACAGCTTGATCCATCCAGCCGAGTCTGGTGCAGAGCTACAACTCCTGAAACGACCTCCCTTAGAGTATCATGAGAACAGCATCCTCTGCCAAGACAGGGAAACAAAACAAGCAAACAAACAAACAACAACAACAACAACAAAATACTAGCTAAATAACACATGGACAGTCTTTAGGGACTAGCAAACAGTGGACTGAATCAACAGGCTGCCATATTTGACCAGGTGTGTGGCAGAATTTGAATTTGGTGGTTAAAAAAAGCTGGCATGCACAAGATCCTTTTGTCACTCTTGCTCTGTAGTGGCAAGCTCCCACACACGTAGTGGCATAACCTTCCCCAGATGGCACGGCAGCCACAGCCAATGAGTTCCCCTCAAATTAGGTTTAAATCTATAAACAGATTGGTCACAGCCAAACTGTTTATCTCAAAAAACTGTCTCAACATAATCCCTAGCAGACTAACAGGGTCAGTATGGGCGAAAATAATTCATTTTATCATTTTATCATAATAAAAGACACTGTTTTTGTGACGTGTAAAATGCAGTGAAAGACAATATTCCGTAAAGGCGTATCGAAGCAACAGACACTTACTCAGACTTGCCAAATTTCCCAGAGCACCCGGCTTCTTTTCACATCCAGCAACAGCAGGAGTTGATTTGCCTTGCATGGTGCTTGCCGCCTTTTCCAACACTCATTGTCATGGGGTTTTTTTTTACAGTTATTTGACAATTTACAACAACTAACCATTTTTTTCTAAACTCTCATCACAGCATTTCACATACATCACACAAATAGCCAAAGAGTTACTTTTCTTCTCAAAAGCACATTTTGTTCTTTGAAAGAACTTCAACACCTGGCTATTGCTGTGTCCGAAACGGGAAGAATGCTGCTTTTTAAGATATCCAACAAGGGAGCGAGGCATTGAGGCATGTCCGAATCAAATATTTCTCTGAAATGCTGCCTTCTAAGATACCTTCGTTTTTGCCGAATTGTGAAGGCAGCGTAGATGTATCCTTCATGCTGCCTTTAATAATAGTGATTGTAAGCAGCTATTTCCACGGTAGAGAGCTGAAGGCAATGAGACAGCAGACAGCTGCCTTCCATTTTGGACAGACCCCATGTCTCTGAATGGAATTAGGTATGGTTGGTCTACTTTTCACTTACTAAATGTTTCAATGATCTAAGCTACGCTGACTGGCCTATTTAACCCTTAAAGGTGTAGGTTTTTGAACATTCTAAGTTCCGCAACAATTGAAGGTTCTAAAATTCTATGTTGAATTCAATGAACCCAGATATTCTTTAGAACGTTCATTTCTCAACATTCCCGTCACACCGGTGTGACGGTACTCCTTTAAGGGTTAAGCAGAAATCATAATTTAGCAACAAATTGTTTACAATTTATTTAATCATTTTCAAATAATAATTTCACCATTAACGAGTTTAAAAAGGATGTACAACTTACCTTACCTAACATATCATTTCTCAATAATTTACACACATATATCAATATTTGTGTTAATTATTGAGAAATTATATGTTATGGTATTTTCATTAGTTATTCCAAAGTGTTACCAAAAAAAACCCTGCAATTATATATTTGACTCTTTGCATGTTAGGATGTAGCCTACAGGCTTAAGACCCTGCAGCTCAGGCTTCCATTAGATTAACATAATGAAGGTCATCAAATGCTTGTGGCACTAGTGTGAATACTTGAGTTACTGTACTTTTGGTTGGTTAGTAACAAATTATGCAGTAAGCTCTGCAGAATTGGTTGCAGAATTATTACAATTCATTTCTATTGCCAAAAGGAGCGTCTGGAGACTCTCACATTGTTGAACTTCAAGACACTTCATATCCACAGGCCTCTAATTTGTCTGTCTGGGTTTTAGCATACCAGGTGAACAGCTAATCATAAATGCATTAGGGCATTTTTACCATATGGAGATAGAAGCAATTCCAGGCTTTTACGAGGCAGAGGAGCATGCTCCTTTTATTATGCACCACCCATGACTGTGCCCTCTTTAACATTTCTGATTGGGTTTGCCAGAGGACAAGATATGACATCATGAGAGTGCCAGGTAGTAAATAGCAAGCTTGTGATAGCAAGCAAACATAACCTCTGGATGGCAATTTAAATGTCACCCTTTTTGAGAATGCCTTTGAATAAATTTAATTTATCCGCCTTCACACAGACTTGAAAGAGCTTTGCCTGTAGAATCGAAGGTAGAGATACCCTATTTGATTTAACTGTCTGTTTTGTTCAAGGCTTTGTCTGTCAAGCAGGAGGGAAAAAAGGGGAAACAATGATTTGACTGAAAGGCTTATCA
>NC_063209.1:22359850-22387350 GCF_017589495.1 Alosa alosa | reverse complement strand
TGTGACTGACAACTAGAGAACAGTGGTGGCTCACAATGGCGGAGTTATGCAACTGGAAATAATGGGCTATTTTCCTGTTTTGCATGTTAAAATTTAGCCATCGCTAATCTGATTGATGTGAGTTATCAAAGTGAGTCTGCATTTACACCACACAGTCTTGCTTGATGTCTCCCGGCACCGTTGGCAAATTAGGATTCTTTTCCAATCACTCACTTTACCTAATGTGTGATCACGGACATCACAAGCTGTTTGCTTCAGCCAATTAATTTCAGTCAACAATCTTTCACTCTCTCTTGTTTGCAGGTTTGACTTGAGGTTGATTGGTGTGTGTAGGTAACATTTGAGGTTGATTGGTGTGTGTAGGTAACATTTGAGGTTAATTGGTGTGTGTAGGTAACATTTGAGGTTGATTGGTGTGTGTAGGTAACATTTGAGGTTGATTGGTGTGTGTAGGTAACACTTGAGGTTGATTTTGAGGTTGATCGGTGTGTGTAGGTAACATTTGAGGTTGATCGGTGTGTGTAGGTAACATTTGTTTTCTTTCTCTGTTTCTCCCACAGAAGGCAAGGCGACAGGAGAGCAAGTGTGTGTGACCCTTGAGAGAGTGAGAACTTCCACAGGCCACACTGAACCCAGAGACCAGAAAAAACGTGAGTAAAACCGAATCCATGCATTGGTATCTGTCTGTGTGTGTGTGTGTGTGTGTGTGTGTGTGTGTGTGTGTGTGTGTGTGTGTGTGTGTGTGTGTGTGTGTGTGTGTGTAAAGCCAAACCCTGCAGCTTAACTCTTCCATACCGCGGATCAAACATCTTGACCTTGAATGCATTACCAGCTAAAGGTCACTGAAGTGTAAATGGCTGAGAGTGTTGCTCAAGGTCAGGACTGAGAACTCCTAACACTCCAGTCGCAGCTGAAGCTTTATGTGAGGCTGTGTGAAGCTAGCCTCCAGACCCTACTTCACAGAATGCTGCCCTCACGACAGTCCTGACTGTAAAGATATGCAGAAGAAAACTTGCGCAGAATACCTCATGGGTCAGGTGTGTGTGTGTGTGTGTGTGTGTGTGTGTGTGTGTGTGTGTGTGTGTGTGTGTGTGTGTGTCGAGAACACTGGTCTTGGGAGAAATGTCCACATGAAAAATAATTTATACTCGCTATAGCAACCAACATGAATTTAATGGATAAGGAATGAGGAACCTGTTAAGGGAACAAACTGACAAACTGGGAGGATATAAAGTATACATGTTTGGCCAATTAGATTCCGATTCATGTCCAGTAAAGCCAAAGGGTCAAAGGTTAGATAAAGGTTACATGTAGCACCTTTGCCACTGCCACAAGCCAATTGTGCATTGTCATTGAATCTCACATCATACTGTGTGATGACAAAAACAGACTTGGAATCTGATTGGTTACTATGGGAAGTCTTCTACCTATAGTAAAGAGAATTGAACACCATTCATGTGTATGTCTGAAATAACCATTTCTGGTTGGATGCATCTGATCACTCTTAGCTGTGTCTTGTCATAATGTGCCATGTTTAATGAAACACTGGTGCAGTATTTCATATTCACTGGCAGTCGAGATTGTGATAACAGATAATGAGCTTTGCTATATTTAGAGGACAGACATCAGTTGATCTTGGCTTGAGTACTCCATCCAACAAACTCTGCCTTCATTCAGCAACAAGTTGACTTGTTCAGTAAATAACACTTGCAATCTCAGGACAGTCTCTGGAGCCATGCATCAAGAGCAGGACGCACAAACAAATAAGGCTTATGAGAAACACATATTTTGTCAAACCTCTCAAGTAAACAAACAAAACCATGTTGCAGTGAAGAATCCAAATTAAATGTCCAAAACACAAAAATCCAATAAATCTCTCCAAACAAATTGCTTCTAAACAACAAGCCAAAGTGAAGATTCAGCAACTACATACATAATTTGTATCTGTTGCAAGAATAAATATTATATAAATACTTAAAAATATAAGTAGAAAAGTAAAAAACAATAGATAAATCATTGGATAGGCTATCAATGTCATTCATCTATGACCTATTATTTGTTTTGTTTTGTTCCACAAAATATGATCATATAGACACTGTCTTTACTGATTATAAAATCAAAGTAAAAGGATGTGGGGAAGCTGTAATTGATTAATGGCTATAACAGCTAATGCACATTGTCTGAAGGATCCACAAGAAATTAGAATTCTGGTCTACTTTCGCATCTGATGGCAAATGGCAATGACACTTTTGATTAGTAAGACAGGTACTGAGCTCCTGTACATAATCATGCTGTGGCGATGGCTAGCTGTGGTCATAGGTAATTTCCCACTGTCAGTATATATATATAGTGTACCTCTCCTATAAATACCACATGAGCGAGCATAGCATAGCAACATACTCTCTCACACACACACACACACACACACACACACAAACACACACACACACACACACACACACACACACACACACCTGTGAGAAAGGTAAAGAGTCAGGCGATAATAGTAGAGGGATCCAGCACATTGGGATATTTTTCTCTTGTTTTGTTTCATCCTCATCATTTCCCTCTCTTGCTTGCTGTCTCTAACGAGGCCTTTAAATGATTCACACCACCAATTAAATCGCACCCATCGCAGAACATTTCTCTCTCTCTCTCTCTCTCTCTCTCTCTCTCTCTCTCCTCTCTCTGTCTCTCTCTCACCCACCAACATTCCAAAAGAACTGCCTAGAAGCTATTATCTGGAGTAAACGTCTCACGAGGTCACAACCTGTTCCTGCAACACCTCCATCTCTTCAGGGATCAGTGAGCAGAAGTAAGGGGGGACCAGAAAGAGAGGGAGAGAGAGACAGAGAAAGAGAGAGAGAGAAAGAGAGAGATAAGTGAAGGGAGAAGCACATATGAAGAAATGGAGTTAATAAGAAAACAGAAAATAAGATAGGGCAAATGAGATAGATAGAAGCTGAGTGCAATGGAGAGAGAGATAGAGAGAAGAGAGAGAAAGAGAGAAGTGAAGAGAGAAGCACATATGAAGAAGTGGAGTGAAGAAGAAAACAGATAAATAATAAAATAAGGAGAGACCAAATGAGACAGACAGAAGAAGAGAGCAATGAACGGCGAGAGAAACAGAGAGAGAGAGATGGAGAAAGAGAGAGAGAGAGAGAGAGAGAGATGGAGAAAGAGAGAGAGAGAGAGAGACAGAGAGAGAGAGATGGAGAAAGAGAGAGAGAGACAGAGATGGAGAAAGAGAGAGAGAGAGAGAGAGAGATGGAGAAAGAGAGAGAGAGAGAGAGACAGAGAGAGAGAGAGAGAGATGGAGAAAGAGAGAGAGAGAGAGATGGAGAAAGAGAGAGAGAGAGAGAGACAGAGATGGAAGGGAAATCATAGAGAGGAGGAAAAATGGAGAGCAATGTGAGAGGAAGAGAGGAAGGCTGCCGAGTTGGCATATATGCGATACACTATTGATCTGGCTGAAAAATGGCCAGGCTTTGATTAAGGAGAGGCAGGATTGTGGGGCATGTGTGTGTGTGTGTGTTTGTGTGTGTGTGTGTACCGCATGTGTGTGTGTGGTAGCAATGCTGCAGGGGAGCTGTGCTTGATCACACGGCGGGGACTTCAGGTCCAATACAGGAGGGGTGTGTGAGGACTGGAGCAGCGAGCAATTTGATTTGATTTGATTGAGAGACAAACAAAGTGACAGCAGAGGTGGGCACAAATACATCAAAAACTTTTTTTGTTACAAATTACAAATACTGGCTCATGAAATGTAACAAAATAAAATACAAAATACTGATGTGAAAAATGTATTTAATTAAAATACAAGTAATTAGTCATTTGGAAATACAAAAATACCCACACAATAATCATGGTATACTAACAAGGCATACTATTGAAAACGTATTCCCAAGAGACAAGAAATACTATTTTTGATTGGCTGGCAGGGGGCTATTAATTCTGTACATTGGGGCACCTATGAAGTAGATCTGGTAAGAAATGTTATCACCATCCCATATCAATGTAAACAATGATTGAACTGCGGGCTTCGCAACAGTGGAATCAACTGTAACAAAGCAAACTACCCACCGTCATTTTCTGTAACCAATGAAAGTAGTACAACAAATTTAACAGGTCGGCCTCTTTTTAAACTGAACTACATTTCCCTTGTTGTGCTATGAATGTATGCCTACTGCAACATGGGGGATAAACAGAATAACAACCTATAAGGTGTCCCAATATATACGGAATGAATTAACTTGGGAGAGAATTCCACTCCGGGAGGTCTTTGTCTCCGTCTCCTCCGTTATTTCTGCATATCAGGACACCACAGCGGATGTTACTCCTTTTACATAAATCCTCTTGTCAAATCCAAGTTTTAACCCTTAAAGGAGGGAATGTTGAGAAATTAACGTTCTAAAGAATATCTGGGTTCATTGAATTCAACATAGAATTTTAGAACCTTCAATTGTTGCGGAACTTAGAACGTTCAAAAACCTACACCTTTAAGGGTTAATACTGTCCTATAGTATGAATGAACATCAGCTATTAGGTGCTTAAGGTCATGGGGTCAAAGGCCGTGGTCCTAATATTCTCCCTCAGTATCTTATCTGTATCGTTTTCAAATTGAAGTCTTGTAGCACCTAACACACCTGACAATTCAAGCTCCTAGTTACTTTTTTAATTTCTTTCAACTTCCTGACATGTTCTAAGGGGTTTTATGTTGTCTACAGGGTGACAAAAATTGGCATAAACAAACAAATTGGGTTTACACCCCATGTTGTCCTTACAGAAGGGTGATAAAGTTGACCATTTTGGCCCCCTCAATTGACTTTTCTTTTCATTTTTTTTTTACTTTACACATGTTCAGAGGGGATCGTAATAGAAGAAAGTTGGATCTAACACTTTTAAGTTGTTCACAATGTGGCATAGCAAGAAAAATGGAAAATGGGTAAACATGTCATGCTTTTCTTCCAAAAAGGTAATGAAATGTTTAGGTCAACTTTACAGTTCAATATAGGGAATTGCCCAAAGGATATCTCCAGGCACCCAGCCTATTCTTAAAACCAGATTCACCAACATTCTGGCCTTTGGCTTTATGATAAGCATTGCCTATTGTCATGGTTATGGCGGGTAGTATATTTAATTGAGTGATGACATTTTGACTTATTTGAGAAGTATTTAAGTAGTTGAAATACTCAAATACAATCCCTCAAAGTATTTTGTTACAAACTACATTTGAGTTTTTTCAATCCTGCAAAATACAAATTACAAAATACGCTAAAGTAATTAAATACGTATTTTAAATACATATAATTGAAATACTGCCCATGTCTGAGTGACAGTTATATTCAGTTTCTACTGTGTATCCTACTCCTTGTTTTTTTTTTTTTTTTTTTTCTTTGTGTTCCCTGCTGCTGCTCTTTTGAACATTTCCTAAGTCCTCTGGTGCTGCTGCTTTGCTCCGAGCGCAGAGTTATCTGCTGAAATAAACACAGCTTTACTCCTCTCTCAACATCCCACTGGAACAGAGGCTCTCCAAAACAACACTTCATATCAGAGGAGTGGGCGAGAGTGTGTGAGAGGGGGAGCGTGTATGTGTGTGTGTGTGTGTGTGTGTGTGTGTGCATGTATGCGTAGATATGTATGTGTATGTCTATGTGTGGTACATGTGTGTGTCACAGAGTGTATGTGAGTGTGTGTGTGAGTGTGTGTGTGTGTATTTACGTGCATTTCTGTGTGTGTGTGTGTGTGTGTGTGTGTGTGTGTGTGTGTGTGTGTGTGTGTGTGTGTGTGTGTGTGTGTGTGTGTGTGTGTGTGTATTTACATGCATTTGTGTGTGTGTGTGTGTGTGTGTGTGTGTGTGTGTGTGTGTGTGTGTGTATTTACATGCATTTGTGTGTATGTGTGTGTGTGTGTGTGTGTGTGTGTGTGTATTTACGTGCATTTCTGTGTGCGTGTGTGCGTTGTGTGTGTGTGTGTGTATTTACGTGCATTTCTGTGTGTGTGTGTGTGTGTGTACTGCCAGCAGACTCAGCACTTCACAGAGATTTAAGTGAAACGATGAAGCACCTCAGAGACTGAGACTCACCTGAAGAGACCGCAGACACACTCAGTAGCACTCTTAAGATCTCTCCATGAATCCACTGAAAGCACACACACACACACACACACACACACACACAAATGCTCACCTGTATGTAAATACACATACAAACACAAACACACTGTTATTTGACAAACACACCTACAAACAATGCTTTTTCACATTTGCACACAGACACCCCCTCTCTCTCTCTCTATCTCTCCATCTCTCTATCTCTCTCTCTCTCTCTCTCTCACACACACACACACACACACACCAAACAAACAACCTCTCATCTCTCTCAGATGTTATTCGTGCCAGTGTGCTCTCGGGAGGCTGCAAGCCGCTAACTCTGTAGAATGCTGAGGACTCACGCTCAGACCACCTTCTGCTGTGATGGCAGACCGTTCGATTGCACACATGTGACAAGCATGCTCAATCACCTGGCAGGCCCAAAGGAAGCGACCGGCTGATTGACAGTTGCCAAACATGTATGCATCAGTCATGTTGTCCGTACGGACTGAACTGAATACGCGCTGCTTAATTTGCTCTTCACATAACAAAACGTTGAGGCACGAGATCATCTGAACTCCTGCTGACTGACTGACCTTCGAGTTGTTTGGACATAATGAACTTCAAACAGCCAGTGTATTGTAACCTAAAATGTGTGGATAATTAAACTGTGCTGGCGATGATGTCATGTGTTGCTATGCAGATCAGCTCTGCCAGCAGCCCCGGTGTGGGATAGGAGAGAACAGAAAAGATAAAAGCTCTGAGAGACTGTTGGGCACTAGACCTTGATCTTGGCATGGCAGCTCTTTTTGTGCTGATGAAAAGAGGAGAAAAATGGACTAAGTGCTCCAAATATCATTGATTGCTGTTGAACCTGAAGTCTAATTGAACACAAGTCTTTTCAAACAGCACAGTGGGGAGGGAGAGCCACTGGGGGTAGCTGTGAAAGGTACAGTCAGAATTTTATATTGTGAACAATTAGAACACTAACACCCACCCACCAATACTGAACCTAAAGCAAAGAAATAGATCTGAAGAATACATAATAGATGGCAAATCGGTCCCATGTCTTCTGTGCATTTTGATATTTTGTTTTTATGGATTTATTCAAAGATCAATGCAGATTGACAGGACATGTAGACAGACACACAAGAAAGGGCTTAATGGAATCCGAAAGACAATATGTGAGGGACACTGTCATATTACTCTGTAATGAAGATTATGGACCATCAGAAATCCATTAGCATTTGAAGTCCAGAAGCCTAAATCAAGCAATAAGCCCCAAAAGGTTTTAATGATTTTAGAACAGCTAAGGGGCATTGTTAGACATCACGTGAAGTGGAAGGTTGCTTTGGGTTTTGCAATAGGGATTCCAAGCTAATCATAATCAAAGAACTATCCAGAACTATCAGTTCTAGAAAACTTGTTATGGCACCTTTAACTCAGAAATGGATCTGACCCAGATCTGGCCCACACCCCCTCAGAGCCAGACTCAGCTGATCTCTGTCTGCCCCCCGTGTGAAGTGAGTTAAGCCTTGTGCTCACTGGGTTGATTACAATGGATCCAAGGAAAGGAATTACACATTGATCTGGGGAACACATTAAAGTTGTGTGTGTGTGTGTGTGTGTGTGTGTGTGTGTGTGTGTGTGTGAGTAAGAACATGCTCTGATCTTAACGGATCACTTGAACATGCTGAGGTAATGCTAGGTCACACCTCGCTGGCTTACAACATGTGAGACGATCTTAAAGGATCTGCCAGAGATGATTGGGTAACACCAGGCTACAGACAGACACAGGGGACACTGGCTTGGGATACACATGCTGGAGCTTAATTGTTCAATGCCTGCTGCGCCATTTTAAAGGTAGTAATCTTAGTAAAGTTAGCTTTGTGGCATTTTTCAACTCAACATTAAAGATTTACAATCCAAGGAATGGTGGTTGACTTTGTTGTTTCCTTTACCTTGATGTTTCCCCATTTTATTTTGATCATATCTGCGTGCCTGTCCTCAGTCACGTTTGAGAGAATCCAGTCACAAAGGGAAACGGCTAACCACTTGAAAGGTGATTTCAAAAGAGCACTGTAGGCAACATGAAATGCTGACACTCTTCAGTAGATACCAAACTGTTTGAATTTTGTTGATTCTTTGTTTCTTTCCTTCCCTTTGCTTCATACCCATTAGGGCTGTGCACGGAATGTTGAGTGCTACCATGGCAGAAGTTAAGCCACTGCGTCGCTGTTACTGTAATTAAACAGTGGCTCTGAGACATAATTGTGTTTTCTTTGACCTGTTTTACAGTATGTGATGTATAGTGTAGCCTACACAATGCAGAGAAACATAAAGGAGAGCACCACATTTACAGTCTAATGAAAGACCGTCTTTTCTATGTGTTGCTAGAGACTCATTACTAGGGATACTGTACAGGAAAGTCCAAAGCTATCCACCTTATGATAATGCACTTCCAAAATTGTAGTTTTGGTGACTCAAATAACCTGTTGGTTGTTGAAATATTTAAAATTATTCATATGCACACACCTAATACCCACACAAACAGTGATGATGTGCTACTGCAATATGTACTTACTTGAACCAAGGATTTTCATGAGAATGTTACCAATAGTGACAAACGAATGCATTAGTTTCAGTCGCAACCTAGAATCTAGAAGTTTCAGTTTCAGAAGTTGCAGTCACAATCTAGAATTTAATTGCTTTTATGGTCCTATGGATGTGTTTAGAAGTGTAAAAGCTTAACTGAGTTGGATAAATATTAAATATAAATCATGAATGGTAAATATTTTTTATTAATAATAACAATTTCTGACATCTTCAATTCCATATGAATGGCTCATCATTTGTGCTCGGATACTCCAGTACTCCTGTGTGCCCAGGCCTTCAGAAAGGTGTTTCACAATCCTACAAAACCCTTCTCAATATCCAGGTAAGCCAGAGCCTCTGGTGCTCACATCCACACATAGTCCACAGGTGACTATGAGGGAGAGAGACAGGTTGCTTCTGTTCACCGTCTAGTCTCAGATGTAATGAGGGCGTCCCAGCGTGTTGGCGGACAGGACACCTGTGGCTCACTGAGGGCAGGCTTGTAGTGTGTGGCGGCCCAGACATGAACACGGAGGGCAAGGGGAGGTGCAGAGACTCCCAGAGAGCTGTCGTCTGCAGCCTGATGCCCTGATAAAAAGCCAGCGACCCAGAGAGAGAGAGCTAGAGAGAGTGAGAGAACGAGAGAATGAAAGAGTGAGACACAGTAAGTGAGAGAGAGAAAATAAAAGAGTGAAACACACACAGTGTGTGTGTGTGAGAGAGGGGGGGCAGTACACTTATACTATAACTTAAGTTGCCTTGAGAAGCAAGTACATAATGCTTAATAATCGATTAGTTGCGCATACTTTTTCTATAGGTCTGTGTTATTTCCAGATGTATGTATGGCGAGGGTTATGGTTTAGAAATAGGAGTAGTGACATAAGTATGCACTTATGTGAAAAGTACATTGTGTTAACACCCTTAATTATTCATCTGGTATAAGTATATTGCACTTGAGGCAGAATAAAGGACCTCTTGAGACACATGAACAGACAGAGAGAGAAAGAGACAGCGAAAGAGAGAGAGAGAGAGAGAGAGAGAGAGATAGATGGAAACACAATATGCAGTTTGCCCACAGTATGTATAGCTGTATATGTGTTCACTTGAGGGCACTGTTCCTTTATCAATCCTCTGCTGTGATTTCTCAGACCTTCATTTTAGCTTCTATTCTTCTCCACTAGCTTTTGCACTTCTTGTTTGAAGGTCAACCTCCCCTCCAGGGGAAAATTTAAAATACGCACTTTACGTGTGCTTGTGAGACAGGCGGTATGAGTTGGAGGAAAAATACCTGCAGCAGTCAGACAGCATCTCTGTTATTGAAAAGTATATTGTGTTCTTCTAAGAGCCCTTTGACTCCTTTGCTCTGATAGCGAATGGTATATCTAAAAGTGTAAACATTGCCTTGAGTATTAAGATTTCAGCACAAAAAGAACTAGACGGATCAAGATGGCAGAATCATGGCAAGGAGCTATATCTGTTTTGGAGAACAACATTGTGTTCTCCTTCACCGATCCTTTGGACTGATTGTCAAACTGCTTTGCCTTCCCTTTCAAAAGCTCAAAAAAAGAGTAATCAAGGACATTTTTTCTAATACCGGCGTACGGTATATCTGAAACCGTAAATATGACCTTGCGCCTAAGATTTCAGCACAAAAAAGAACTAGCAGAGGCAAGATTGCAGACTCACAGCATGGAGCGATATTTCTTTTCTTTATTTTTTGGATGGGTAGGTGGTGTTGGAGGGAGTGGTATAGCGAGGGGATTTGGCATCCAGCCCTGGCTGAATAACTCAGCGAGTTGGGCATGAAATCTCCTGTGTGCGTGCGCGGGACACGTGTGCTCTCCTCTCTCTACCCAGCAGATCCTAACCAGAGAGGGGGATCTGTCACAGAAGCGGAGTGACTCGCGACGCGCCGCGAGGATTAATTACTCTGCGCACATCTCCCCACATGAGTTAATGAAGACGTGATTGCCACTGGTATATTTTAGCTCACAGTCGTGCATATGAGGAGTGTGCATGTGTGTGTGGTTACAGTATGTGTATATGTTTGTGTGTGTGTATGTGTGGGGTGGGGTGGGGGTTATGTGTATATCTTGACACAAACACACGCACATATACACAGGTATACTGTGTGTGTGTGTGTGTGTGTGTGTGTGTGTGTGTTTGTGTGTGTGTGTGTGTTTGGCTCTGTGGTTCTGTGTGTGTGTGTTTGGCTCTGTGGTTCTGTGTGTGTGTGTGCAGTAGTAGTAGTAGTAGTAGTAGTAATAGCAGTATTAGAGTATCAGAGGTGAGAGTAAGGGTCCTGAAGCAGGGGTCCCCCAGGAGCACATGTGTCAGAACGAGGAAGAAAACAACACAGCCCTCACATCAATCTGTGTCTCCATCACAGCCACTCTCATCTGTTCCCAGCTGTTTTCCCTTCTCTCTCTCTCCTCCTCTCTTTTTCTGAATCGCTCTCTCTCTCTCTCTTTCTCTGTCTATTTCATTCACTCGGTCTGTCTGAGATTTTGTTCTTTTTTGCTTTGTTCATGAGGAAAGCCTCACACACACACACACACACACACACACACACACACACACACACACACACACACACACACACACACACTAACACAAAAACACACTAAGACACAGACAAAGATACACACACAGACACGCACACACTCAGATACAGACACACATACACACACAGACACAGTCTGTGTGGGACTGCTTTTTCGCGCCCGCTCCTGTCCCGCCCCCGCAATATTCTGTCCCGCTCCCGCAATATTCTGTCCCGCTCCCGCCCGCATCTGTGACATGATGTCCCGCTCCCGCCCGCTAAAGCCCGCATGCAGGAGGGATAGCCTATTCAGTTTTCTTTCTGTCTCACGAAAGGAGCACACACACCTGAGAAAGACTCCAGATGTCAGTTTCTTGGTTCTGAATGTCAGCTAACAGCTGAAGTAGGCCTAGTCTGGTGCCCTCTTCCTCTGTCATGCTTTCGATTTCGAGTTTTGACAATGAGCAGCAGGAACAAATTGAACCCACGTAAATGACAATATAGGCTATAGGCCTGCTATCCATCAGTTATGCTTAAACCCCGTTTTTTAATGCTGCCTAACAGAACATCCAGCTGTACTATAGTTATGAACACTACTTTAATCGTTTCCATATTTAATTTTACGCACATATTTAATTTGCGGGAGTGCAGTGAATCATCGGTTTGTCCCGCGACCAAGCGCACCTCCTCTCATCCTGCCCGCTCCCGCAAAGAGCTTTCAAAAAGTTGTCCCACGCAAGACTTTTTTGTACGGAGCCCTAGAGGGGTCATCACAAAATGTTTTGCATGTTGAGAGAATGTGCGCTCGTTTTACTACATTGTGCGCTCGTTTTACTAAATTGTGCTCTTGTTTAACTAAATTGTGCCCCTCGTTTAACTATATTGTGCACTTTCGTTTTACTAAATCGTGCATTTCGTTTTACTAAATTGTGCTTCGGTTTACTAAATCGTGTGCACAATTTACTATATTGTGCTCTCGTTTTACTATAGTGTGAGCTCATTTTACTAAATTGAGCTCTCATTTTAAGCATAGTAAAGCGAGGGCACAATTTATTAAACGAGTGCACTATTTACTAAAACGAGCGCACGATTTACTAAAAAACGAGGGCACAATTTATTAAAACGAGCACAATTTGTGAACATGGTTATAGAACATTGTGTGCACGATCTATTAAACGTGGCCACAATTTGTAAAAGCGTGCACTCAATATTGTCTTGACACATGTAAACATGAGCACGTTATAGTATATTCGAGATCTCGATCTACTAAAAACGCACCCACGAATAATAATTAAAGCGTGGCTCGAAGAAATTAAATTGTGTGCACAAAAACATAGTGTGGTGTCAAGGGGTATCCCGGGAATGACGTCGGAGGTGTGTCGCTTGTAGTGACGTGGGGAATCTCATTGATTGCAGTGCACCTGGTTATAGCCCCAAGTAGGTAGGCTGTAGGTGGGAGAGCAGATGATTGTGTGTGTTTGTACAGGCCCCTTGCCAACATCGTCCAGCTGAATGTTTGGCGAAGTTTTGAGGTTTTGTTGAGGTCCAAGTGTATGCAGAGCTGTGGTGTTTATCGCGAACGGTGTGAGCTGGGCTACATAGCCTGAGAAGCTGAGCATCGTGAACGACACTGTTTATGTCTCCGTTTCATAGTCCGTATCAAAGCTTACCTCGTTGTGTGCATCATTGGTGTGCGCGTGGGTTATATGGTGAGGCCCATCGGGCGCTAGAGGGAACCTTATTGTATTGGGTGGGTATTAGGCGATACTACTAATACGCAGTAGCCTATTTGTACCAACAGTAGGTATAATGGTTGTAATTGTTTGGGAGCTTGTCGCTGTGATGTGCTTCGATTGACTTCTAGACCTCACAGTTAAGTCAACAATCCAGGAGATAGTGGAAACCGGTCATTAGGCTACAACAGAGCCCGTGAGTAGCCTTTGTAGTAGAATTTCCCCATTATGGGTCTCCATAGCTGGCGGTTGACACCACAGTGCCCCTGCTACAAAGAGTAGAAATCCGCTATAAAACATGACCACCTAAAGTCTTTAATTAGCTGCTACGGTTATCATCACATTACCAATATGAACTGTTACAGACAGCTGTAGGCCTTGTCCATGTCAAGGTAACACGAAGTTGCCACCACAGCACAGCGGCGGTGAGAAAATGTCGGAATTACTAAATGTGAGCACGAAATACATATTTCGCTCAATTTAGGCCTACAACGGGTCAATCCGCGTTGTATTAATTCGAGGGCTCAATTAAAGGGAAAAGCGTGCTCCGCGTTTTATTAATTCGAGGGCTTAATTAAAGGAAAACGTGCACACAAATTATCACGACCAGAAAAAATATCACTTAAAGTGAGCTCTCCCGGGCTCCGTACTTTTGCGTCGGGACCGACAGACACACACACAAACACATTCAGCGCCCTCTCGCTCTGGGTGACTACAGCTTGTCACTCACCAGATGAGGCACCATGTGTCTGATGTCTAGCGATTCAGGTCTGGCTGGCATAGTCTATTCGCACACACGCACACACGCGCACACACACACACACACACACACACACGCGCCGCCGCACGCACGCACACACACACACACACACACACCGCACACACACACACACACACAGGAGACTGAGCAGAGGGAGATAATCAATAGTGTGGAGATGAAGGGCATGGAGGAGGAAAACAGAATGTGAATGAATCAGAAGAGTTGAGGAGTTATCATCTGACATCAGCCACTAAGCCTCTATCCTCTTCCTTCTCTCCTCTCTCTCTCTCCCCTTCTTTCTCTCCTCTCTCTCCTCTTCCTTCTCTCCTCTCTCTCTTCTTCCTTCTCTCCTCTCTCTCTTCTTCCATCTCTCCTCTCCCTCTCCCTTCTCTTCCTCCTTTCCTCTCATTTTGCTCCTCTTCTCTCTCTCTCTCTCTCTCTCTCCTTACTGCCATCTCCAATCTGTTCTATGTCTTTTTCTCTCCTCTCCCCTCTCTCTCTCTCCTTTCCTCTCCCCTCTCTCTCTCTCCTTACTGCCATCCACATTCTGTTCCATATCTCTTCATTGCTCTTCAATCTCTCTCTTCCTCTCTCCTCCCTCTCAGCAAATTTGTGATGGATTATATCAGGAGCCTTTTGCCAGCGGCGACTGCCGAGATAAACTGTTAATATTTTTACAAAGTGTGTGTGTGTGTTTCTGTGTGAGAGTGTGTATGCACAATGCATGGATTAGAGTGTGTGTGTGTGTGTGTGAGAGAGAGAGAGACAGATAGAGAGAGAGAGATGTGTGGGGAGTGTGTGATAGAGAGAGAAAAGAGAGTTGTAGGTGTGAGGGAGAGAGTGTGTGTATGTGTGTGTGTGTTAGCATGTGGGCTGCATTATCAGTGGTGATTAGCCTGAACTGATTAGTTTGGACTCATGAGGCAGGCAGCCCTCCATACAGAGAAAACAATCTCAGTCTCCTGTGTCTGTGTGTGGTGTGAGTGTGTGGTGTGAGTGTGTGTGTGTGTGTGGTGTGAGTGTGGTGTGTGAGTGTGTGGTGTGAGTGTGTGTGTGTGTGGTGTGTGAGTGCCGTAGGACATCATCTCCTGCTGGGATATCAGCATATGTTGCAGCAGCACTGTGACCAGGTCTCTCCCCAGATGACTGAGCTTCACGCTCCATACCAACACATACATGCACACACACACACACACACACACACACTCCTCTCTCTCTCTCTCTCCCTCTCTCATACACACGCCTACACACACACACACAGGTAATCCTGTTGATTTTGCACTGACTGACGTCAAAGTGACATTAATAGCTGTGGAGGGCCACAGCAGCAGCAGTCCAGGGAGCGAGTGTGACACAGGGCTCTGATGTGCTGTCAGAGAGGCAGAGAGAAAGAGAGAAGAGAGAGAGAGAGAGAGAGAGAGAGAGAGAGAAGAGAGGGAGAAAAAGAGAAAGGGACACTCACATAATACAAAAGGACATTGACCCAAGTGTCTCCATGGCAACAATGCAATGCTAAAACAATGCTAATTAAAATGCAGATAATACATGCAGTCCGCCTAGTTGTCAACACAGCCAGATGTTCAGGTGTGTGTTGCCGTGTCTTTCTGTGTGTGTGTGTGTGTGTTTATTTGATGGTCAACCCAGTCAACCTCAGTGCCAGATGTTTGTTTGAATTTCTTTCTTCTCTCTCTCTGTGAGTGTGTGTGTGTGTAAATGTATTCATACTTATGGAGTCTCAATACAAAACACCTACAGAAAGAGTGACATGCAGCCGTGGGGCAGCCGTGGCCTACCGGTTAGCACTTTGGACCTGTAACCGGAGGGTTGCCGGTTCGAACCCCGACCAGTAGGCACGGCTGAAGTGCCCTTGAGCAAGGCACCTAACCCCTCACTGCTCCCCGAGCGCCGCTGTTGATGCAGGCAGCTCACTGCGCTGGGATTAGTGTGTGCTTCACCTCACTGTGTGTACACTGTGTGCTGTGTGTGTTTCACTAATTGGGATAAATGCAGAGACCAAATTTCCCTCACGGGATCAAAAGAGTATATATACTTATACTTATACATGCTATTGTTGATTTTGTTTCCTTGGTTACTCTATTTTATGTCCCAGGGGAGTGAAAATGGCAATGATCACTCCTCACTTCAGCTCCCTTAGAAATTTATATGAATGTAAACTTTATTTTGTGAGAGTATTTCAATAACATTGGTGTATTCGGGTCTGTAAACTTACGTTTCCTGGAACTTGTGAGGTGAGACCTCCTGATCAACCTGATGAAATACTTGCCTTTTGAAGCTCACATGAGCTCATTAGCAGGGATGAAGAAGAGGCGATAGGTCCGCATTCAGAAGTGCCCACTCAGAGGTCCTGCTTGACCTTTTGACCTGCATGCACTGCCACAGAGAGTGAGTGGGGACAGAGGCTCACCTATGATCTCCTCAAAATGTGTTTGATTTATTCATATGGTCACCTCTTTGAACAGTGTCCCCATTCTATTCTTCATTTAGTGAGAAAGGAACTGTATTGTATGACATACGGCCAGTCAGACCTTAAGCAAAAAGGCGATCTGTAGGGTTTAAACAATGTACAAAATGTTGTTTCTAACAGAGGTGAGGGATAAGCCCCTCATGCTAGATCACATACCCCTTAGAGACATCTTTAGTGATCTTTTCCTTTCAGTATTATTGTTTCATCCTCAAACAGATTCATTCTCTTGTCCTATACATTGTCTAAGGATTCGTTTCAGGACCACGGACAGCTCCTTAGAAAACACCCTTTCCTCCCTCATATGAACAGATCTTTTATAGGCAATCCTCTGATAACTTATTTCAGTTCAAAACATGAATGCCAACAGAGGACACATAATCCTGGATATCCAATATAAACACATGCTGAATAAAAGTTAATATCCTACATAAGGTGTTTAAGTCTAAAGGAATGATCTACCCAGAATGAGGAGTAAAACCAGTCTCTATAATTTCTCCCAAGTGTTCTGCAAATGCTAATGAACAGTATACAAATGTGTAGTCTCTCTGATTTCAGATAAGGTTGGAGATCCTTAAATTTCCCTTTCAGACCTACATGCAGATGTTCACCTTCCTACCTGTATAGGGGAATGCAATGGACATATAACAGTCCCCACCAGCCCTCATCTGGCACATTTATGGCTCATGGCAAAAACAGCCTCAGGGCTCATCTGCAGACAGAGCCAGAGCCGGACAGCTGTACTGTGTGTGTGTGTGTGTGTGCTGCGTGTGTGTGTGCATGTGTGTGTGCTAGCATGTGTGCGTGCGTGCGTGTGTGCACGAGTGCATGCATGTGCTAAGAATATGCACAGTGAGGTGCAGAGTAATTTTAGTGTATATCTACAGTAATGGGGTGTGAGAGTCTGTGATTGTGTGTGTGTGTGTGTGTGTGTGTGTGTGTGTGTGTGTGTGTGTGTGTAATTTTAGTGTATATATACAGTAATGTGGCGCGGGAGTCTGTGATTGTTTGTGTGAGCACTTCACCTTATCATTCATTTGCATTATATCAGGTGAGTGTGAATGTGTGAATACGTAAGCCTGTGTGTGTGTGTGTGTGTGTGTGTCCCCGTATTAGGCATGTGTCTGGGTGCACGTGCGCACGCACACACACGCACATGCACGCACGCACACACGCACACACACACACACACACACACACCCCTTCATAAATGTGTGTTGTGGCGGGTGAGGATGCGGTCGAGCATGAAATAAGTTCTGGTGTATCACAGTGTGTGAGTGTGTGTGAGATAGTGTGTGTTAGTGGGAGGGAGGAGTGTATGTCCTTGTTTCTTCATTAAAAGCCTGCTGTGTTCACGTCTCCACTATCTGACCTCCTCCAGTTCAGCCGTCCTGCTTCCCTCTCCTACATACAGATCATCCTACCACACACTCAGAAAGCATAAACAGCTTCTTCTACACCAGGGATGTCAAAGTCAAATACATTAGAGGGCCAAAAAAAACAAATTTGCTACAAGCCAAGGGCCGGACTGGTTCAATGTTTATTAAAACATATTAAAATGACTGCACGTAACCTATTGATGATATTAAGGACTGTGACTGAAGTGCGGGCAAAGTTTGCACAAATGTACGATTTTTCCCATCCTCACCGACCTTGTTATAAAACTTGTTTAAATGATCATATGATGCCTCCTTGCTGCTTTGTCGTCTACATCAGCCTTTCTCAAATTTCTTTGACCTGAGGCCCAGTCAGGGCATACTTTGGGGTCATAGGGCCCACCTACATGAACCCACCCCCTCCTCCCACCCCCCATTAAATTATCATAATGATATCACAATATACTATTGTTTTATATACTTTATACTATATTGATGTACATGCACTTCAAAACAGTCAATGTTTAAAGTGCTAAGATTGTTCACAAAAGTTTGTGAAAATGCTTTACTAATGTAAAATATAATTAGGCCTACAATAGTTTCATTGTTTTTGCATTGTTGCATGATGCTTGCATGAGAAATACTTCTCAAAACAACAGCAGTGATATGGGTGCCGTTGTTTTGGGATGTTTCCCTCATGCAAGCATCATACACTGATAGAATATTTATATGTTATTTAATTACATTTAATTTGAATGCCTGAATGTAAGGATTCACAATACCAGCTTGTGTGAATGGTAAATGTATCATGCATAAATCACTGATCTGGAGATCTTTAACTATCTTTAACTAAGACTAATTAATAGCTTTTGGCTGACTTTAATACTTAATGCCAAACAGTGTTTTATATAGTTTGTGCTCTGTTTTTTATGGAAGTTGCATAAATCCACGTCGTTCTATTAAATGTCGTTTCATAATTAGCCTTCCAATAGGTTGAAGCTTAGCTTTGCTACCAACGTGCACACGCATGCATTGAATAAACGCTCATACCACGACTTAATTCTATGCTTCTATGTTTGATGACACCAAATTAACAAGTATTTCCTACTAATTGCAGAAGTGTTTGTTTTCTTTTTCTGTCCGCGGCTCCTTGACCAATTGCGCAGCAAATTATCAGACGACGGCCCGGGAATAATTTCACTCTGCAGACCATTGTCCACATTGCGGACCGCGGCCCATAGTTTGACAAATGGTGACCTGCATGCTGCCATATTAAGGCCTTTTTACGGTGTGTTTTAGCCGGGTTTTTGCTTGGAAGGCTCTGTAGAAATCTGGCACCCTATTCAACGAAGTTAAACTGAAAGAGCATGCCGTTCAGACACCAGAATGAACCAGTTCACAGTAACGTTCATCAGGCAGTAGCATAGCTGCCAACTCTCACGCACTGGCCGTGAGACACACGCATTTGATTAGTTTCACACACACACGCCACACCCACGATTTCACACGCTGAAGTGTCAACCCAGTCGGTCAGATGCCTGAAAAATGAGTTTAGCCTATAGATCTACCTGTTGAGCCACGGTTATGCTTTCAGAGACGGTGAGAGGGTTCAAGAGCACCCCCTGTCTGTGGAATTTTCTAAAATTTCTCTCATTTGCGATGCTACTTCAGAAGCCATCCCAGGCGCATTCCCCCCGCATTTCCCCGGCTTCAGGTAGGCCTATGCTTTGAGTATTTTTCACGCTGAAGTGTCAACGTGGTAGGTCAAATACCTGGCAGATGAGGTTCAACTAAACTAAACCTATACATGATATCACACATCATGTGAACAAGCGGAATCTAAGCTTTCCAATGATATTAGCGCCACGTTGCTGATAAATGGTTCGCGAGAAAATTATCATTGAACCGACGTGCAATTTAGGCTAATCATATTTGCATTTTGCACACAGTGCACACCCATTACTCTCGGTTTAATATCTCACTAACCCTTCACACAACACGTGGCAAACCTAATATCACAATAAACAACAAACCTTACCGAATACGAGGATATAAAGTATGCCTTTGTTTTTGAAATTGCAACACATTTCTACATAGCCTCATTGGGGCGAAATTATAATGTATTCTAATCTAAACTATTTGTCAGTAGGCCTACATACATTTTTGTAAATTGCTCAGCCATAGATTATCCCACTATCATGGTTCTTATTTTGTCAGGTTCCAGCCAATCCCACTTACACAGATAAATGAATATATTTATATTGGCATGCTTTCTAGTGACATAAAATATGAAGAAAATCAAATAAGGAGACACAAATATTGATATAAAGCCTGACATAAGCCATATGCAAACATTCACATCATGCAGATATGGGTCCATCCTGAAAAAGGAATAGCCTGTAGGCTATAGGCTATGGCCATTACAATGACCAATATATTATCTTAAATGAACTAGCTGAATAACACAGGTGACCACTTCTGCATAATTTCATGGAGTGCTGAAATGTACACACATTTTTTAACATTTCTGAACTGTGAAATGTACCATATGTTTTTGTGGTTGTGAACTTATTGCAATATCACCATAACTATTCCACCTGTGTATGCATGGTTATAATTCTGAAGTGCAAAATAGCTTAGGCTACAGCACAAATATTTCCATAAAAATAAGCAAGTCTGACCTCTGAATTTATTTTTAAAAGTGCACCAGATTGATGCGTTTAAAAGTTAAAATATACAAACATTTCTTAAATTCTTACAAAACACCCACCCACTTTTTAAAATTGTTAGTTTGGATCTGTTTAGTGCTTCATTGTCATTTTCATTGGATTCTCCCATTTGCGCGTAAATCGCTTGTAAGCTTTTTTTTTTTGTTACATGCTTTCTCCCATTCCGCTTCTGTCACACACACAGTGACAAGCGCCAAATCCCCCGCAGTGTTGAAGAGATCAGTCGTCCCCCTCACTTTTGATAAGATAAAAAGCCTTATAGGTACGCCAAATAAATAATAACCTATAGGTTTATGTAAAACTCCCCATTAACAGCATCACGTCACTAACCACAGCTAGACTGCACAATGGTAGGCCTTCAAAAGCATGACATTTTCGCTTTAGTTTGATATTTAATTTACTTTATCCGCTTTCATGCGTTCATTGAACGTCTGCGGTGTTGTAATGGAAACCTTATTGCGTAGCCAAATAGCCTATATATTGAGTTATTTTTAAATTATGCCTGATTTACTTTTTATTAATTTCGTAGGCTGGCTTTATTTTGTTATATAGAAGTATGTAAATAACCTGTTAAAATGTACCAGAATTCAGGAAATTGCATCTAGTCCAAAAAAACAATTTCTGGGGGAGGACCCCCATACCCCCCACTGAAATGTCCCACCCACTTTCAGAATGCCTCCAACGCCCATGGTCCTAGCATTAGGCTAGATCCCTTTGAGACCAATTTAACACTGGGACCCTGGTCCCTACACCTGAGAACCACTGATATACTTTTTTTTTACTGTACGGCAGTGGTCCCCAAACTACGGCCCGCCACCTCATTTTGGGTGGCCCCCCAAAACATGTCCGTGGTATATATAGCAACCGGCCCGCACGGGAGTACGACATCGTCAAACTATAACCTCCGCAATTTCCCCCATTCATTCTGTATGGCGAGTCTTAACAGTACACATGTAATACTCTTTTTGTCCACTGGTGGTTGTTTTGGCGCTGTTTAGCGTTTGCCATCAAAAACGGAATGAAATGTAGGCCTATCTGCAAACAATGTAATGAGGCTATGCTGACTGCATCAGTGCTCAAAGTATTCTAGAAGTTTATCAATGAATTGTTAATAACTAACTAACTTATATTCAAGTCATTTTTCTGGGACTTTCTGGGATAATTATTTTTTTTCGTTCAAATGTTGAATGGTGGTCATTTCAGACCACTTCAGCACTTCATAAAATTCTCATAGTTTGAGAACTTTACATTTTCAGAGTTCACACATTTTTAATGAAATATACTTTTGGGACTACCTGCTAATACTTTTGGGAATGCAAAAGTCTTTTTATTAGTATTATTTAATTTGAGTTACATTTTACACTGATATGGCATGATGGCAATATAAACACAGCTAACAATGGTATTAAATTGCAAAAGCCTATAGATTAAATGTAATGGAATATTCAACTAAGGTAGACTGCTGTTGTTCACAGCACTAAGCTATTTATGGTTACTGATATACTCCGAGTCTCTGGCCCTCTCTTACAGCCAGGCATAGTAAGCTGGCCCTCGGAAGAAAAAGTTTGGGGACCACTGCTGTACGGTATAATGCTGAACGAGCCAAACAAAAATTCCGCAGCAAAATTTTGGTTGGCCACCACCAAATCTCACTCCAAGGTTTTTTGAAAAGTTGGCAGCCCTGCAGTAGCATGGGCGTAGATTTGGGGTGGGACGCTCATGACTAGTCCTAATCAGTATTTTAAGATGACAACATTGTCCCCACCAATATTTTACCGAACTCATTTGTGCTGCTGATCATTCCGACAGCCAGCAGGACAGTACAAGAAATGTCGTCATTTGATTGGCTGAAAAACCGAGGGGGAGGGGGAAGGGTTATCTGACATGCATGCTGCACACACATTGCTTTATTCTTGCACTGGTAGTCAAGTGAGCGGGTGTGTCAACGACAACGGTAAGTTACCAGGGCTGTCTGTCAATACATATCCATACCCCATAAAAGGCCAGAGTGAAACATTTTGATATTCCCTTTTCCCTTCAGCATACATACAAACCCCTTTTTGTGGTGTGTAGATCAGCTATGCCACCCAAGAAGAAGAAAGGGGACATAATGAAAGCTTTTCATAAAAGCAGAGTGTAAGTAAAAAAATAACTAGCCACACAAAGCTAGCAGTGGTAGTGACCAGGCTTTCAAATTATGCAGATTCTATTATGTGGAAAAATAGTATTAACTGGTGATAGCATATGTTACCCAGGTTATTGTTAAAGATAAACCTAGCTTCTGTAATCTTTCAACCAAGGTCAGGAGTATTGATTAGGGGTGCAGCACGTCCATAGAAGTCAGCTATCACAATATGCTATTACCAAGTCACTGAATGTTACTTAGCCTACCTTAAGTTAGAATCTTGGAAGTCACAATAAACATTGGATCTGGACATTTTTTCGTTTCTATTCTGTTTATGTTATGTATTTCTGAGTGTAGCCTACACAATGCAGAGAAATAAAAGGGAGACCCAAATTCGTTTAAAGGACTGTCATTGCATTGTTATGACACATGCTGTAAAAACGTGCAATGTGAATAAGTTAACACTGTTGGTTATTCAAATATAATGAATCAATATTTGATGAATAATATCCAAATAACACTATCATATACAATATGGTAGGAGGGTTAAACTCGCTAGCCAAAGGATAGGCTACAAAATGAATGAACCACTTTGTATGCAGGAAAGACAGCATCAAACCACTACAGATGGATGGCAGGTTGAGGAAACAGCATCAGGGCGTCAGGTGAGGTTCTAATTATTAGCCTATGTCAAATTGTCAATTGTCAGCAGCATTGCTGTACAATATAATGAGATGGAGTAGATTCACTTCTGTATTGTGATATTCTGTATTGCCAACAGTCTGAAATAACAAAGGAAATCGCCATTAAGGCAATGGTATCTTACAGCAAAAGAATTCCAATTACAGTTAAGCAAATACAAATATAATTTAGAGTCGCATAAATTCATAGATATATTCAATCCTAAACTATGGTGCATTTCCATACTCAGTAACATAAATAAAATACTATATAACTATATGACTATATGATATATATGACTATATAATCTGGGCAAATTTAAGATATGCTTAGCTTCTGTTATCTGAGAAACAAAATTGGCATCTAGTGGTCAAACATTTATTTACGTTTAAACAATTGTTTTCGTCTGCACATATTTCTCTCCAGTCGGAGATGCTAGTTTAACTTTAGAGTACTATAAATAATGAAAGAGGCTATTGTCTATTGACAGTCTGACTCTTGACTCTTGGGGGGGATTGGATGTCCCCACCAAAGCTGAGACCATACCTACGCCCTTGGGCAGTAGTAGCCTACAATACGTTCAGTTCACGTTCGCTCAAAATACATATGAACGAGTGACTTTTGTTCAATGCACACGTTCAGGCACAACACTGGGGAGGGGGGTAGCTAAAAGTTGACATCTGCCCTGACTGAATACTGATGAATAATGAAGCCGAGGCCCACTTGCGGTGCCGCAGTGAGTTCGTGGGCTACCGTTGCATTGTGGGGAATGGAGTATTGATGCGCAAAACAGCACCCGGCGGCTGTGGCCTGCGGGCCGGTTCTAATACTAATCAAATATCATCCCGGGGGCCATAGATAATTCATTTGCGGGCCGGATTCGGCCCGCGGGCCTTGACTTTGACATGTCTGTTCTACACCCTACCACACACTCGGAACGTATAAACAGCTTCTTCTACACTCTACCACACACTCGGAATGCATAAACAGCTTCTTCTCTCAATAGGATTATTTGGTTGAATAGAAATGAATGTGCCAAACAGTAGCACCAAAAATGTCAACTATGATCTTAACCCGAGATAACAGTATGTGACAAACAAACCTACTTATGTTACACATGTCGTATATTCCTCTTAATGTCTGTTTGTATTAAGATATCAATGTTTTATTACTTTTTGATTTGCGTTGGATAGAAGTGTCTGTCAGTTTCCATGCCTTGACATTGAGAGAGTCTTCCTGTCACTTGAAGATCCTGACTTTCATGTACTGTGAGCCCCCTGGAAATGTAATTCTCGCTGGAACAAAGTGACAGCGCTTCCTTGCGTATGACAGTCTCTTCATTTTTAAACCACTTGTCTTCATAAATCATCCTCTTGCATATCACTGAATACATGCTCAACACACCCGTGTCATGTCTTTCATTGCCCCTCCTCACACTGCTTTCATTTGTCTGTAACAAAACAAACACAGTTTAAAAGTGTTTCACTCTACTGCAGAGAATGGTAACACTGTATAATAACGACACACAATTCAACATTTATTAAGCAATTGTAAACAATTAGTAAATGGTTTGTTTATCATTTTTAAAGTATTGTTCCTACATTAATTCATCATTAAAGTATTTGTGCATGCAGTTATAAATGGTTTATTCATAGTGAATAAGCCCATATCTAAAATATGTTTATAACTAGTTTTTAAGACTTGATAAATGATGCAATAATAATTTGTTAATGAAGTAATTTTTCCATTATGCAACAGTAGTTAAGGAATTGTCTATGGTTTATAAGATCAGTTAGAATGGGTGTGGTAATGATTAAGAAACTATTTACACCTACATATAGGCAGGCCTTTATGAAAATAATGATTAAACACATGCATTGATAATTAGTTAGGGTGTGGAAACATGTTTTATAAACCACTTTCTGATACATTAAGGATATTTTGTGAGCTAATCTAAAGTGAGGACATTCTATGCCTTTCAACACATTTACAAATGAGTTGTAAAGGTTACTTTTACGTTCATTCATTTAGCAGACAATTGTATCCATAGCAACTTACACATGCCAGTTAAATTAAAGGCCAATGGCACAACAGTGGAAGCCAGGAATTGAACCTTCAACTTTTCAGGCTACTGCATGTTAGCCCAGCTCCTTATGTCTATCTATTCAGATAGACCAGCTAATCAGTTAAATCACATGTGTGGAGTGCACAGGCAGATCAGTTAAATCACATGTGTGGAGTGCACAGATAGATCAGTTAAATCACCTGTGTGGAGTGTACAGGCAGAACCAAAGATGGCAGGACTTTTACTTTCTAAAGCTGGAGTTACCGTAAAAGCATCTCCAGGGAATGATCAAAGCCTGGGGAGTGTTCTGTGTCTGGAGCACAGCCCATTTCTCTTTTACTTCTGTCACTCATGTTCTTCTGCTATTTTCAACAACAAATATGACTTATTGAATATATTTAACATATTCAGTGTGGAGTGGACAGAGAGCATTCAATGTAACACTACAGTCGGACGCTCACATACAGTTAGGACCAGCTGTAATTCAGTGAGGTGAGCTCTGACAGCTGGGTAATTAATGCATCAGGGACCGCAGACCAATCAAAACATGTGTTTGTATGTGTGTGGGTGCTTACTGTATCTGTGTCTTTCTGAAAGCTTGTGTTTGTGTTGTGGTATGTTTCTTTATTATTATTGGTTTTGTGAACTATAATCTGAGTTTGCTTTCTGTGTTTGTTCAGTTCTCTATACATGTGATGTGATGAATTTAGGTTGCCTTTAAATATTTTTGTATTAAGGTTTTCCCAGTATGTGTATTTATGTGTTCAAGGTTTTCTTCTTTTAGTAAATGTGTTGATCCACATTGGGCATGGAATTGGACTAAGAGTAATGATAAAGTTCTGACATTTACTCCTTTTTTAAAGCCACCAGCAGTACAGCTAGTGCATTCTACTGGAATGGATTAAGAATGTACATCAGTTCCATCTGGGTGCTAGTACTTTGCTCTATTTATTAAATTGTATGGAGACTTTTGCAGTCAGTGAAGTAGTTTGTTATTTTTTTATTTATTGAGACAAATGTTTTAGATGAAGCAATTTATAACTGAAGAGATAATTCTGTGTTGTTGTTTGTGTAGTTGCCATCTTAATCCACCTTCAGAGGCAAACAAACACAGCTGTGAGGAGGCTGAAGTCAATCCAATATGAGCAGGGCTCTCACTCTGTGTGTGTGTGTGTGTGTGTGTGTTCTTGTTTGAGACTTAAAGCTTAAATCGTCTGTAATCCCAATACCTGGCCCCTTGTCAGGAGTGTTTCCACCCAGTCTGGTATTAATTAAGCCTTGGTGAATATCAATAGCATAATGAAGAGCCAGAGCATAGACACCTGTACCACACAACTCTAGCCCCGCCCAAAGGCTCCTGTTTGTCAACTGTCCTTTTTCCACTGACGCAGTTGTTGCTGGTTCAGAGTCAGTGCTTGTGCCAGTTCGGTGTTGGTTCTAAATTCCCACTTTTGAAAAACCACCTTATTTCTCCATGGACTGAGAGACAGATACTGCATACTGCAAACTGCAAACGAGCAGAGCATTTAACTACATTATAGCTTTATCCTAAAGTTAAAACATTAGTTAGCGAACGCAAGCAGACACAATGTTGTAGCCTACAAATAAAATGTGAGGGTGATGTTAAGTTGGTAATGAGACATTTGTATCCCAAAACAACCAGCAGAAATGGAGACGGTAGTGGTGGAGAAATGGGGATGGTAGTGGTGGAGACTGTAGTGGTGGAGACGGTAGTGATGGAGACGGTAGTGGTGGAGAGATGGAGACGGTAGTGGTGGAGAGATGGAGACGGTAGTCGTGGAGACGGTAGTGGTGGAGAGATGGAGACGGTAGTGGTGGTAGTGGTGGAGAGATGGAGACGGTAGTGGTGGAGAGATGGAGACGGTAGTCGTGGAGACGGTAGTGGTGGAGAGATGGAGACGGTAGTGGTGGAGAGATGGAGACGGTAGTCGTGGAGACGGTAGTGGTGGAGAGATGGAGACGGTAGTCGTGGGGAAATGGGGATGGTAGTGGTGGAGACGGTAGTGGTGGAGAGATGGAGACGGTAGTCGTGGAGACAGTAGTGATGGAGAGATGGAGACGGTAGTGGTGGAGAGATGGAGACGGTAGTCGTGGAGACGGTAGTGATGGAGAGATGGAGACGGTAGTCGTGGAGACGGTAGTGGTGGAGAGATGGAGACGGTAGTCGTGGAGACAGTAGTGATGGAGAGATGGAGACGGTAGTGGTGGAGAGATGGAGACGGTAGTCGTGGAGACGGTAGTGGTGGAGAGATGGAGACGGTAGTGGTGGAGAGATGGAGATGGTAGTGGTAGAGAAATGT
>NC_063209.1:22264850-22354850 GCF_017589495.1 Alosa alosa | reverse complement strand
CACACACGCACGCACGCACACACAGAGACATGTTTGCGAAAGCTTATGAGTCAGTGCACGAATGAGATGCCTCCTCTGCTCTCCTGGGTGGAGCCCTCCATTACTGGCCCTCCGTATCGACTCCAGGCCTGGGGTAGGGAACACACCGCCGGGAGATATGTCTTCTTGGGGTATCAATGTAGATAGGTGTGTTTTTGTGTGTGCGTGTGTGTGTGTGTGTGCGTGTGTGCGTGTGTGTGTGTGTGCGTGCATGTGTGTGTGTTGTGTGAGATATTTTGCAGTTCTGTATTGACATGCATGGAAGGGCTTGTATGCCGTTCGCAAGCAAAATGTGAAATGTAATCTCTGCTGCAGTTAAATATTGACATGACATGAATGGAACTACTGTCACACTGCATGGGAGCAAACATGTACACACAGTCCCACATAACACACGCAAACATGTACACACAGTCCCACATAACACACGCAAACATGTACACACAGTCCCACATAACACACGCAAACATGTACACACAGTCCCACATAACACACGGAAATATGTGGCAACAAACTTAGTAACTATTGCAATTACTCACACGGAATTACTATCATGCTGTGTGTTTTAAATAATAAAAATAGAGATGAAGACTCAATTATGCACACGGAATTAGGTACTATCATGGTAACAGTCCAGTGTGTCCAGCATGTAACATCTGCACACAACAATCAAGATCCACACCAACAACCCTGACACACATTCATTTGATATGACACGTAGGTCTATTGGCACAGTGCAGTGCTGTTTGTGTCTGTGAATGTGTGTTTGTCTGTGTGTTGCATAATATGTAAGTCTGTGTGTGTGTGTGTGTGTGTGTGAGTGTGTGTGTGTGTGTGTGTGTGTGAGTGAGTGTGTTTGTTTGTTTGTTTGTCTGAGTGAGTGAGTGTGTGTGTGTGTGTGTTTGTTTGTCTGAGTGGTGAGTGAGTGTGTGTGTGTGTGTGTGTGTGTGTGTGTGTGTGTGATTGTGCAGGCTTGGAGCTGTGGAAGAGTTATACGGATTATAGGGAGCCAGAGGCAGCCAAGCGTTTCCTTATTTCCAACCTCAAACTTCATTCGAGAAAAAGCCCCGAAAATCCCCCTCCGCGAGTACACCGCACTCCGAGAGAGAGAGAGAGAGAGATAGAGAGAGACTACGGATCTGACTCCCAAAATCATCTTAGCGGTATAGTCTCTCTGAAAAAAAATAGTTGTAATGCAAAATGAGATTTGCAATATGTCTTTATGCCTTGCTGAAGTCACAGAACCAAAGGTGTCAGACATCGGTAAGAGGACTCCATGATTGCATTAGCCTCGTAGTGAAACACTCGTTGTGACTGCAGCGAGCTGTCTTACATCCTAGTAACTCTGAGCACTTAAATGTGTATGTGTAGGAGTGGGCTAGGGAACATGTGTAGCAAACTCACCCACAAATGGGTGAAATATAATGATACATTCCACAAAGTGATATACTGAAATATACAGTTTTGCCTCGAAAGCAACATGTTGAAGCTCTTAATACTGCTAAAAACAGATAAAGATAAGATTTTATGTAACATGTTACTTTGTGTGTGCTTACAATCTGTACACTGTAACCTTACTTTACATTATTATAACTGTTTTATAACTGAAGAGTTATATATGTTTATGGCAGGTATAGCATAAGGCCCTCTGAATGTGGTCTAGACTCTCTGGCTTGTAATTATAATGCAGTAAGGATGCTTATAAATTGTTTTTGTTCATGCAATAAAGAGGAAGAAAGAGTAGCAGGAAATCCATTCCATCAGGCCTTCTCAGTCAATCACAAAGTTTAGGGCACAAATGAAAAACACTCAAACTCGACTCAAACTGACATTACACCAATCAGCGATCTAAATGAATTTAGAACAGAAGCAAGTCTGGGGTATAATTAAAACTTGATTAGAAAGGGGAAAAAATACCAAACAGTGCCCTGATGAAGTGAAAGTTAAGCCCATCTTGACACTTTGCATTCGCTGAACCTCTCTGGCTCGGAGCTGAATATAAATATTCAGCGGAGAAATGGCTTTGGCAATTTCTTTTGTTTCTATTAATTTCCGAGCCCTCTGTGTGTGCCCAGCGTGAAACCAAGCTTATCAGATCCCTATGTTATTTCCCATTAGTCCTGTCAAGGAAATATACTTATGAGTCTTTGAAAGAAATAGCACTGAATTCGAAACGTACTGTTAGGCGAGGGGGATTGTTCTCTTCCCTGGGGACGCTTCGGGTGTGTGTGCACAGAAAAGGGGTGTGGCGATGACTGATGACACACACAGCAAATGTGGGCACATAGTATGATTCTTACCTCAGGAATCTAAGAAGTATAGCCCACCACATGGTCACACACACATATACTGCACACACACACACACACACACACACACACACACACACACACACACACCAGCTTCTCTCGGACTTGTTCACCTTGTAAACCTGACTGAGAAAGAGATACTATGACTAGCTTTATCTGAGTGTGTAGGCATGTGTGTGTATGTGTGTGTGTGTGTGTGTGTGTGTGTGTGTGTGTGCATGTTTATCTGAGTGTGTGGGCATGTATGTGTGTGTGCGTGTGTGTTTGTGTGCATGTTTATCTGAGTGTGTGGGCATGTATGTGTGTGTGTGTGTGCGCGCGC
This sequence comes from Alosa alosa, assembly GCF_017589495.1. Taxonomy (NCBI): domain Eukaryota; kingdom Metazoa; phylum Chordata; class Actinopteri; order Clupeiformes; family Clupeidae; genus Alosa; species Alosa alosa. Next base: position 22,352,180 of record NC_063209.1, on the reverse strand, counting down.
GTGTGTGTGTGTGTGTGTGTGTTTGTGTGTACAAGTAAAAGGATAGGGCATTACTAAGATTACAACAATGTTTATGGGGCGGTGGTAGTGTAGTGGTTAAGGAGCTGGGCTAGCGTGCAGTAGCCTGAAGGTTGTGGGTTCAATTCCCGGCTTCCACCGCTGTGCCCTTGAGCAAGGCACTTAACCCCAAGTTGCTCCGGGGACAATGTGATCCCTTGTAATAGCTGACATATGTAAGTCACTTTGGTCAAGAAGTGTCTGCTAAATGTAATGTAATGTAATGTTTACACTTCAGCAACAAATGCAGTGCAGGGGCTATTCTCTCTCCCAGCCCTGGCCCTCCTGCTGCCCCGGCTGCTGGTCAGACTCCCCAGCCGCCTGGATGATCACACCCAGACAGGCAGTCGGAGTTGGGGCCACGGATGGAGGGAGAGAGGGGCTGGAGCTTCAGACTGCAGCAGCAGCAGGAGGAGGAGAAGGTGGAGGGGGAGGAGAAGGAGGAGGGGGAGGTGCTTGGTATTCTGGGCACTGCCTGTACACACACAGCCAGATATAAGGGCAATGGAGGAGGCCCTCTATCAGCAGTGCTGAACCTCAGCAGGATGTACTCACATGGGGGAGAGAGAGAAAGAGAGAGAGGGGTAGAGGTAGAGGTGGAGGGAGAAAGAGAGGGAGGAGAGGAGTGAGAGAGAGAGAGAGAGAGAGGAGGTTGGAGGGAAGGAGAGGTGCGTAGAGAGAAGGACAAGAGAGAGGAGGTGAAGAGAAGAGAGCTAAAGAGGGGGAAGAGTGGGGTGGAGAGGAGGAGAGGATAAGAGAAAGGGGAGGAGGAGAGGTGGAGGATGGATGAGAGGAGGGAAACATTGGGAAATGAGGGGGAAAGAGAGGTTGAAGAGGGGAGATGAGAGGGAGGAGTGGAGAGAAAAGATAGAGAGAGAGAGAAAGGGGAAGTAGAACTCAAAGGACATAAGTGGCAGGAGAAAGGGCTGCAAGGTAAAGGTGATCACAGTTCACTGGCAACCAGGAGGAGGCGGTCAACGAGAATGAGAACGATTTGTCCAAATTACAGATGCAGAGATGCCGTAATGGCCGCCACAGTTGACCCCAGCCTTTTTACGATGGCCAGCCTCTCCCGGCCCCTACTGTGAGACTCTGGCGCGCCGAGGGAGGGACGCAAGTGGACCTGGGAGGAAGGAATTGGTTTAGCGCGCCACAGACGCTCAGGCGGGGATTGCTTGTGCATCTGACATTTGAGAAATACCAGCGCAGCCACCTCAGGTCATTCGTTACCCACAGACAGCCGCTTTGTTTCAAACAACTTCATGCTGTCTGTCTCCTAAGAAACTTTATCAACAAAGGCTTTTCAGCAGAGCAGTCCATCTTTGTTACGGTTAGGGGCACACACTGATTTAGTTGTACTGATGTCTATTCAATCTGTGTGTGGATTATTATGTTAGACTTTGTTGGTTTTTGTGACCTGTTGACAAGCATTGATTCGGCTGTAGCAGCGTATAAAATTACATTCTGGAGGTCTGGCAAAAGGGCATGAAGTGGCATGTACATCACATAATGGATTGTGAATGTGCATTGGTAGCATACTGATTAGGAAAGCCATGAAAATCAGTGCACTAGTTATTTGTCTATTCTATGTAGTAGTTATGTACTAGTTTGTAGTTTATAGTTTGTAGTTTGTACTTGTGTAGTTGTGTATTAGTTATTTGTGTCAGTCAGTCGAGCAGCCCGATTAATTTGATTCTCTTCTGAAAAGCATATACACAAGTGTGAGTGAGGGTGAGTGAATGCATGTTTATGTGTGTATGCGCATGTGTGTGTTATTTTGCGTGGATGGTGATGGTGTGTGTGTGTGTGTGTGTGTGTGTGTGTGTGTGTGTGTGTGTGTGTGTACATATACAGACCGCAGCACATTTTTCTGATGTCGTCCTACGGTAACTTGCTGAGTGACATTCAAATAAGTTGACGGTCATATTCAAATTTGCAGTGGTCTCTTAATTTTGAATATGACCGTCAACTCATTCGAATGTCACTCAGCAACCATAGGATGACATCAGAAAAATGTGCAGTGGTCTCTTAATGTCTCCAGAGCTGTATATGTTTATTTGGTTGACTGTGTTTAAGAATGCATAGTCAACGTACACACATTAACTGAGGAGAAGGTGCTCACGATCGGCCTGCCCTGTCAGGAGAGAGGTCGGGGCATCACGTTGCCGGGGGCGACGGAAAAGTGACAGCGTCCGCCTGCTGGTGTCACACTCGTTCTCCGCCCGCCGTGCGCCACCCAAAGCTGGCAGGGTGGCACCTCCATCCGTTCCGCCCCAGCGTTCCTGTCAGACGGACGGGCAAACCGCAGATACATTTTTTGTTGCGTGTGCTAGGTTATCATTTTAATTTCAGGGATGGAAGACGATTTACATGATGGCGTCTGTTTTTGACAAGAGCCCCAACCATCCCCATGCAGAGGCAGAAGACTATCCAGTCTTTTTATCTATCTCATTTCCTCACTTCCTATTTCTCTCTCTCCTTCTACATTCTCTCTTTCTCCCACACACACTCTCCCTCTCTCTCTCACACACACACACACACAAAACACATTCCTCACCTCAAGATGACATCTCTCACTCAGTCCTCTCCCTCGTTTCGTTCCCTCCCTCCCTCCCACCCTCCCTCTCTCTCTCTCTCTCTCTCTCTCTCTTCCTCTCTCCCACCCTCCCTCTCTCCCCCTCTCTCTCCCTCTCTCTCTCTCTCTCTCCCTCCCACCCTCCCTCTCTCTCTCTCTCTCTCTCCCTCTCTCTCTCTCTCTCTCTCTCTCTCTATCCAACACTCTCTCTGCATCAGACAACTGCCCAGCCCCTTTGTTCCTCTATTATATGTCTCAAAAACAAGGAAGAAGCATTTGTTTCATTACTGTGGCACGCATGATGCGAGATTTTGCTGCTGCTAATATGTTTTGACACAGCATTTCATTTGCTGTTTCATCGGCTCGATTTGATCTGATGCCAAGCGCTTTCATTAAATCGCCAGCAAGCGAGCGAGAGAGAGAGCGGAGGGCTGGCGGTCGGTTGGACGAGCGGGTGGGGGCCCCTGTTATCGGTCGGCTATTAAGACGCATCAGACTCCACACCCCCACGGGGTAATTGGGTGTTTGCGGCCACTGTCTATCTCTCATAGATACATGTAATTTACTGGTGTCTAGGCGCTCTTACCCTAATGAACAGGCCGCCTGCTCACCATGCGGGAGAGAGAAAGGGGACTGCGATAAGCATGCAATAAAAATTGCATCCTTGAGCTCGGTCGTGCATTGCTTTCTCTCTCTCTCTCTCTCTCTCTCTCTCTGTTCACACCATTTTGATCCCACGTACCTTGGCCGCTGTGCTTTGGCACATCCCATTCCTCCGCCATCTCTGGCTGGTTAAGTCTTTCTCTCTTTTATGATATCTCTTTGTTCTGTCCATCTCTCTCCTTTACCTCTTCTCTCCTATATTCCCTCTCTCTTCATCGCCACCCTTAGTCTCTCATTCACTTTCTTTGTATTGCATCGCCCCCCACTACCTCTTCCTCTCTCATTCCTTTCATCTCTTTATCTCTCTGTCACCCCTTCTTCCTCTCTATAGTCTCTATCTTTCTATCTAATCCCCCTCCTTTCTCCCTCTCTCTCTCACTCTCTCTCTCTCATTCTTTGTCTCACTCACTCTTTGATTCCTCTGCTCTACATGGAGGGCCTCTATAAGGATCCAGTCCGTCTAGGCAGGTGTGGTTCCATTTGTTCCCTGCTTAGCGTTGTTCTCTATGGTGTGCTCTCGGCTGTGGTTCCATTGGTTCCCTGCTTAGCGTTGTTCTCTATGGTGTGCTCTCGGCTGTGGTTCCATTGGTTCCCTGCTTAGCGTTGTTCTCTATGGTGTACTCTCGGCTGTGGTTCCATTGGTTTCCTGTTGTTCTCTATGGTGTGCTCTCGGCTGTGGTTCCATTGGTTCCCTGCTTAGCGCTGTTCTCTATGGTGTGCTCTCGGCTGTGGTTCCATTGGTTCCCTGCTTAGCGTTGTTCTCTATGGTGTGCTCTCGGCTGTGGTTCCATTGGTTCCCTGCTTAGCGCTGTTCTCTATGGTGTGCTCTCGGCTGTGGTTCCATTGGTTCCTGCGTTGTTCTCTATGGTGTGCTCTCGGCTGGCGGTACAGGCAGCACAAGGGTAATGGCACATGGCGAAGGATGCAGTCCAGCGCTGCTCATCAGGACCAACTCCCTGAAACACGCTCCAGAGACCAGACGAGACCAGACAAAAACAGACGAGACTGTGAGCATGTCAGCAAATAAAACAGAGAGAAAGAGAAAGACAGAGAGAGAGAGAGAGAGAGAGAGAAAATAGGATAATGAGGAAAAAGTAGTGGAAAGCAGAGGGGAAAAGATCAGACTAAAGACAGAGAGAAAGTTAAGAGAGAGAGAGAGAAACTCAAAAAGAGAAGTGAGAGGAGACTTAGTTGTGAGGATAGAAGTCTGGCAGGTGGTCCTCAGACTCCGACTAGGCAACCGAGGAGTCTCTGGTTCAGCAGTTAGTCACGCCAACTCCATCTGCAGGAGCAAGAAACAAAGAATAAATCTTAATGAGACAGCACTCTTATGAACTAAAAACCTCATCATGCACCATCTCCCCATAGTTTACACAGAACCACAAAGGCGCTGAAGTGATGGATGTGTTTTTGTTGATTTTTGATGACAACATCAAAGAGTCACAATACAATTTGGCCATAGATCATAGCAATGTGTGTGTGCCATTTTTTTTCTTCTGTGTGTGTCCAGCAGAAGCTAGTTAACATCCCAATTCAAAAATGCCAGCGCTGTAGAGGGCATGCATTACTAGGAGGGTAAGAGAGCCAATGGCTTTGGAGGCAATGCCATGCTCACTGCCTGGCAGGGGTTTTCATACGCCATGCCCAGTGCCCAGCAAAAGTGGCACGTCAACAAAGAAAGACTTTCAACGAGAGTTTGAACACAACACACAAACACAAACTCACAAACCTAGGAGCGGAAAAAAAAGAATACTACACATAGACACCGTCATGTACACACGCACACACGCACACACACACACACACACACACACACACACACACACACACACACACACACACACACCATCACGCATACACAATCAGCTGAAAAGACACTGCAGTTGGCATCCTTGGTCAATATTTATAGTGAGTGGGGGAGCACATGAGTCTCTTGTGTCCTCCCCAAGGTCTGTTCATGGAGCTTAATCAATAGGAGCTTTTACAGGGGGGAGTGATATCTAGTTATTACATGGCTGAGCAGAACCTCTTAACCTTATCCTCTTATCATTAAACCACTGGCCAACGACCTGTTTGACACCCTCATGCACATACCAAACGACCGCATGCACATGCTCTCGCACACACACACACACACACGCACACACAACACTTAAGCTTGTCCCCAGTAAAACAATGTGACAGTGAGCCTGTCTAATCGATCCCTTGACACTAACAGCACAGACCACACACACAAACACAAACATACAAAGACACACACACACACACACACACACACACACACACACACACACACACACACACACACACACAGACACACAATAGGCCCTCAGGGGCAAGGCAGAAGATGAGAGCTAACAATGATAACAATGAAGGACAGTCATAGCCACAACCAATTTCTACACTGTACATGTACACATTCTTTCGTTTGATCTCCTTATCTCTAAATTCTTCACTCTTCTCCCTTCCTTTTCTTTTCTAAATTGTCCTACTCCCTCCTCTCTGCCTCCCTCTCTCTCTATTTCTCTTTCTCTCTCCCTCTTCCCCCCTCTCTCTCTCTCTCTCTCTCTCTCTCTCTCTGTTTGTAATGGAGGCTTGTACATAGATACCATCCAATTACCATGTCTGTTGTTTGTGTTCAGCAAGTGCACTCCCCTCTGAACCTCTGGTTTCATAATTATACATATCAAGTGCGCACGTTTGGCTATTAATTACCCATAAGTAGGAGTTGCTGCCACAGTACGCAACACACCACGCCACTGAAGGACATCAGGCCCCAGCAGACCACAATGACCAACCAGATGGAGAGAGAGAGATAGAGAGAGAGAGAGAGAGAGAGAGAGAGAGAGAGAGAGAAAGAGAGAAAGAGAGAGAGTGAGAGAGTGGAGTGAGTGAGTGAGTGAGTGCATGAGAGAGAGAGTGACAGAGGGAGAAAAAGAGAGGGAGATAGAGAGAAATGGAGAGAGAGAGGGATAGAGAGAGATGAAGAGAGAGGGAGAGAGAGAGATGGAGAGAGAGGGAGAGAGGTGAGGTAAGCCAGAAAGCAAGAGAGGAAGTGAGAGATGGAGAGAGAGAAGATGAGTCTGGTGTAGTAGAAGGCTGGTTTAAGGGCTCCAGGGACGATGAGTCCAGGAAGAGCGTCACAGGTGAGAGGGATGGAGGGAATATGAGTGGGTGGAGAAAGACAAGAAAAAGAAAAAAGGAAAGAAAAATGGCCCCTGGGAGAGAAGCGCAGAGAGATGGACGAGAGGAAAAAAAAGATTGATGGAGAGAAGATGAGAGGAGACATAGAAACAGAGAAGAAACAAGATGAGCAGGTAACAGTGATGGATGGAGAAGAGTGAGGAATAGAGAGAGAGAGAGAGAGGGGGAGGGAGATATTAGAAAAGAGGAGAATAACGAGTGTGGGGAGGAACAGGCAGAAATGTCTTGGTAGTAAAACAAATGTGCACTGTCATCAGTCAGAGGAGCTAATAGAGATTGGCATTAAAACGGATAGATACAAGAACAGAAGAGAGGGAGAGAGGGGCATTAAAACGGATAGATACAAGAACAGAAGAGAGGGAGAGAGGGGCATTAAAACGGATAGATAGACAAGAACAGAAGAGAGGGAGAGAGGGGCATTAAACGGATAGATACAAGAACAGAAGAGAGGGAGAGAGGGCATTAAACGGATAGATAGGACAAGAACAGAAGAGAGGGGAGAGAGGGAGAGAGGGGCATTAAAACGGATAGATACAAGAACAGAAGAGAGGGAGAGAGGGGCATTAAAACGGATAGATAGACAAGAACAGAAGAGAGGGAGAGAGGGGCATTAAAACGGATAGATACAAGAACAGAAGAGAGGGAGAGAGGGGCATTAAAACGGATAGATAGACAAGAACAGAAGAGAGGGAGAGAGGGAGAGAGGGGCATTAAAACGGATAGATACAAGAACAGAAGAGAGGGAGAGAGGGGCATTAAAACGGATAGATAGACAAGAACAGAAGAGAGGGAGAGAGGGGCATTAAAACGGATAGATACAAGAACAGAAGAGAGGGAGAGAGGATAGATATAGATAGACGGATAGATAGACAAGAACAGAAGAGAAGGAGAGAGGGGCAGATGGACAGAAACTTCAAAATAGTGAAAGAAAGAAAATATGTGAACAAAAAATATGAGAATTCTAAAATGAGAGAAATACACATATGGCGGAGGGCAGATAGACAGAGAGGGAAGAGAGAAATAGAGAGAGAGAGAGAGAGAGGGAGAGAGAGAGAGAAAGTAAGAGAATGTGAAAAACAGAGGTGTGGAGTCTGGAGAGCAGGCGTCCCAGCAGACCGTGCTGCTGCCGGCCTCCCTGTGAGCTGAGTGGCTGCAGAGCATCCCGCAGCCCGCGGCCTCATCGCCATCGGCTCCTGAAGGAGACGGAGGACATGATTGCATTCATAATAGCTGGATGAGTCACAGCAGCCAAGCCTTGGCAGCAGCCCTCAGACGCATGCACATGCAGTGTGTGGGGGGGGGGTCGAAAAACACTCAGCTCACCTTGGTTTAAGAAACAAAAGGGCGACGTGTCACTCGGGTTTAGGTTTAGATCAAATGTTCTGTGAAGATTTGGGTAATTTCTACTGCAACTCACATGTGAATCTCCCTGCATTGTGGTGAATCTTAAGCGTTCACATTAGGCTTTATGCAATGAAATGTTATTTGTGTGTGCAAATGTGCACGACTTTCTACTCCCCTTCAACTTATGTGTGAAGATCAGGGTTTGACCACTCATGTTGTCCACTCCGAATGTTTGGTGTTGGTTGAAGTTACACCCACACAGACTTAGTGAAGTCCCCTGCTGTGTGAATTGCCGCGACTGAAGAGACTGTTTTGTTTCCGTGCTGTGCTGGGTATTGACGCCCTCGGCCTCCATACAAATGCATCTGTCTCAAATGAGCTGCTTTTGAATACTGAGCAGCTCTCTCATTATCTCATACCAAAACAAGAGAAAGAAAAACAGATAGTGCTGACAGATGAAGCCTCACAGGGAGCAGGAACGTGGCATCTCCAATTATTCCAAATAACCTGCAGTGGCCTCACCCTGAAACAGACTTTCATATTCCAGACAAATTGCCCTTCTGTCCTTCAGGCCGAGGGGGAGCACAGTTCTGCATTGAATAGGTAGAGCATGGGCAACGTGTTCACTAAGACAGAAGAAATGCATTCTTATGGATGGTTACACATGGACATTAGTCACGATTGAGAAACACTGAGACTGAAAAAGAGAAGCAAAAGAGAGCTCATTTCTACTCACCACTCACTGCTAACTCCTCAGGTTACTTACTCTTCCTTTGCCCCTTAAGGAGCATGAGCACTCGCTGAGTCGTAACCAAAGAGAGAACGATATCCTCATACTCTTTATAGGCCGTATTATAGAGTGGGGCACAAACCTCCCCCAAGCAATCAGTCACCATTTAACACATTCGCTCAGGAGTTCAGTACGGATTGGTTGGCTTTAGAGACCTTGGTCTGCATATAACCAAGCCTGTCAATCACTCCAGCAGTCTCAATTCCAGTTCCAGAGTGTTGTGTCACAGCATCTTGACAACAGTGGGCATCCGGGATTGCTTCAGGGTAGCAGCTTCTGTTTATCCACATTCTTTTTATCCGGGTTGAATTGAATGCCCTTGGGGCCATTCAATGTGTGTGTGTGTAAGTGAGTGTGTGAGAGAGAGAGAGATCGAGAGAAAGACAACGAGTGCACCAATTGTTCTGGCCAAGGTGCGGGCATACAAGCAGTCTCTTGGCGACTCCGTCTCTTAGCGAGTACGCCTGCATGTTTACATCGATCCTCCTGTTATTTTTCTGTATTTGTGCAAAAAAAAAGACAGAAAAAGAAAAAAAAGTATGGAAAAAAAAGAGAAAAATCCGGATGACTAAGTGAACCCTGAGCAGAGTGCTCAAGGGTGCCAGCTGTTGGTTTAGCAGGGGGGCCTGACATGTGAATTAATATGTTTATATTCCACCAATAGCCCCCTTCTGAATGGGAGTCCCGTGAATGTTGTCTGGCTGTTCAGCGGCCTCCATCCGTCTTTGTCATGGTGATAATGAATATCTGGGGAGAGAGGAGCCGTTACCTTCTGTTGGGCTTCTACAGCAGTGGAGGTGGACCTCGTTATAGCTTTGAATAAGGCGAAGCGGACCATTTCAGCAGTGTCATGTTGCTTTCATCTGCTTCTTATGGTGGAGTCGTGAGCCATGCAGAGCTGAGTCGGGTGATTGCATGTCCTGTTGATTGCGTCTGTCCATACGCACGCCAGGAATTAAAAACTGCAGTGAATACAATACATAGCTTAGCTTACAGTGAAGCTACACCAGGCGCGTAACTGAAGCGTTCCGTTCGCATAGCGTTTGCTGCAACAATTAGCTGCCACTATAATCAATGGAGGTAGCTACACCAGACGTGATAGTGGCGCGTACATTCGAAAAAAATAGACCAATCATTTAAAATGAATTTTACGCGTCGCGAACGGAACGCTTCAGTTACGCGCCTGGTGTAGCTCATACCTTAGAGATAAGAGAGACATGTCTCCGAAATAGAGATTTTTGTCTTTCATCTTCAGGACAAGAGTCAGTCGCCACAACAATACTGAATATGAATGAGTCTCCGGGATGGTAATGAAAACACGGAAGCAAGATATGGCACAGCGCAGGCCCAGATCTGGTCCACATCTGGTCCACATCCAGATCTGGTCCACCAATCAGCAGCACGCCCTCTGTTCACCCCGACACGCACCGCACCACCTGGAGAGATGGAGAGGTGGAGAGATGGAGAGGTGGAGAGATGGAGAGGTTGAGAGATGGAGAGATGGAGAGATAGAGAGGTTGAGAGGTGGAGAGATGGAGAGGTTGAAAGATGGAGAGGTGGAGAGATGAAGAGGTGTCGGATGCGGACAGAGGGTCATGTTTTTCCACATGATCAGCGCTTAGAGAAAGGTCAGGAGGTCACACATGCCGTCCACAGGGGTTCTGAGGATGCCAGACCCTGCGCCTGGCATCTGAGGGCAGGTGTGTTCCGCTGTGTTTTTTTTCCTGGTGTTTTGGTGTAGGCAGCCATTTTGTGGTAGTCGAATTCACACAGCAAGCCAAATTCCCTTTATAGACACACACACTCACACACAACTATACACCCACCCAGGGTGCGATTTGTGTAAAAACCAGAGGGGGGGATGATTTTGAATAAGTTTGTAAACCCCCAAAAAAAAAAAAAAAAACAATTCATAGCCTAGTAATGTCATGGCTAATAATACCCTATTTTATTTTTTTGCCACCTTTGTAACATTTTAGTTTTAGTTTACCGTGGTGTATGACTTTAAACAGCTTAGTGTGCTTGGTATGATGATCAGCTCCTCTAATGCAGGGTAGGACTACGCTTTGACAAGTATACAAATTCACCTTGTTCTTGCCCCATCTGAAATGACTTCTCTACTTTTGCTGCCTCCATCCTTTCTGTATTTGTTGTGTAAAAAAACTTTGTATATGATGGCACTGAAGTCTTAGTGAATTGGCTAACAGTGTTAGTTGGTAACCAAATAGCCTACACATTGTGCTACACACTGTGTAGGCTACGTGCATTCTCTCCTGCTGATTTATGCTCAGTAGCCAAGTGCTGTAATCTTGCAAAAGTAAAAAAAAAAAATGTGTTTATTGTAGCCTACAGAAAATAAATAGCCTATCATACTGTCAGTTAATTGCCTACAGTGCAGTGAAGAGTTTGGAGAGTAAAGTTATAGGGCAACTTTGAAGTTTTATGAAAATAATTTACTTAACCAGAACATAAAGACCATGAAGCTTCTATTTCTTTGCAGCTGTTAAAACACCTCGCTAGATAGTTTAAATACCCACCAACATTCTGCTTTTGCAGTACAGATTATTTCAAAAGTTATTTGTCTACTACATTGGCTGATTTATCAAACGAGTGCTTTCGCTTGTCCTCCACAAACTACAGGTGTTTCGTAGAGAGCCATTGAATAAGCGATGCCAAGCAATTACTGTAACACTTTTTGTGACATTCAGCAAATATCTCCTCATTTAATGTAAGTTCCTTCGACAATAGGCCTACGCTCTACTCTAATGCAGTTGTCCTCCATCTCAGTTGCATCAGTTTTCTCATTTTGAAGGTTCTAAAACATTATTATGCTTCACTGAATCCTTCTCGTTTTCTTTCATTTGTCCTGCTAACTTTTCCATTGAACCCAGCCATTTATGATGGATTACACACTCGACATTCTGAAATGTCCTGCACGATCAAGGCCAAATTAAGTTATCACGCAGCCACTGTGTCAGCAGCATGAGTGGTGACGGTGCATTTCTGATGTCAGATTATTATGTAGGCTAGCCTACTAGACTGTTCTCACGTTGCAGCGCTTTACTTATATGAAGTAGCATTAATCAATATGAGGGGCAGATGGGGATAAATGTTGTCCCCCCCGACAATAAAAATAATTTAGCAGAGGTAGGGATAGGAAAACCAGAGGGGGGGAAATCCTCACCATCCCCCCCTACAAATCGCACCCTGCACCCACCTACTCTTCCATACAGACACATACACACACACACACACACACACACATCCACACTGTGTATCTATCTACCTACTCTTCCATACACACATACCTATATTTACACACACACACTGTACATTCAAACACACACACACAGACACACACCCAGAGACACACACACACAGGTTTACGACTCGCCCTGATAAATGAGGGGAGAGATGCCAATAAACAGAGGAGTGTGAGCGATGGGCTGAGTCAGCACCCAGAAACAGCAGCCAGGTCAACAGCTCTCCTCACAGGCCTCTAATGCATGCACTTATTAACAGCATCCAGTATGCACACACGCACACACACACACGCGCATTCACGCACACACATTCAAGCATGCACACGCGCATTCACGCACACACACACGCACGCACGCACGCACATACACACACATTCACTCACGCACACACACATTCACCACACGACACACACACAGCCACACGAGACACACACACAGACACACACGCACATACACACACATACGGTATACGCGAGATACACACACATACAGTATACGCAACACACACACACACACGTACACAATCACACATACACAGACACACACACACACACATAATCGTAGAGGTGGGTAAGCTCACAGCTCACATGCAATGACTTGCACCCACATACACCAACACAAGTGCTGTTGGTTTGTTTTTTTACTGACAAATTGAGAGAGAGAGAGAGAACAAGAGCGATAGAGAACATCTTTTGATCTCACATTCTACACACTCCACACTTTCACACACACACTACTGGGTTTGATGATAGACAAGTGCTACTAAAACACACATACAATATGACATACATAAAGAAAACCACAGGTTTCCTCACAAGCATAGTTCCTCACAAGCGTGCACACACACACACACACACAAACACACGCACATACTGTACAGACTCTCTCTATCTTCTCTCACTCTCTGAGTTTCTCATCTGCCACACCAGTATTTCTGCTTCAGCGACTTGGTGTCCCACTGGCATTGTGCCGCCACCTCTCTCTCTCGCTCTCTCTCTCTCTCTCTCTTTCTCCCCTTTTCTTTCTCTCTCTGTTGTGATCCCCTGCCATGCGAGTCACCCGCGTACCTCTTTCCAGACTAATAGCCATCATCTTCTCACCTGGCCTTGCGTCCTACCGACCACTCAAACCTCTCTCAGACACTGCGGCTAAGCCTCTGGGCTCAGTTGAGTCATCTGACCGCTGCAGGCCTTTACGCTGATGAGGCCGGATCCCACATCCGTTTGCAGGGTGGGTTTGCACTCAGAGGTCCCTGTTGATTATGTCAGTCGCTCTGTCAGCTTACGTTTCAGCTTCCCTTTGTTCTGGCACGCACACACACACACACACACACACAAGCGTCCCTTTGTTTACTGCTGCCGGTGTTCAGGTACAACGCATCTGCCAAATGACATTCACACAAAATTGCTAATTTAGAGCTGCTGCTGCTGAGCTAGTGCTGGATTAGTTGAGCATTATTTTGCAGTCAGACACTGACTCAAGTGAGAGAACTTTCCGCATACTCACTTCCCTGGCTAGATATTTCATTTCAAATACCTCATTTTAAATTGCCACACCCACTCAGTCTTCTCACCGATCAAATCGATCAGGGAACACAGGAGGTTGTCAGCTGGATGCGTGCCAGCTCTGGGCCAGACCTGCGCCAACTCCAGGCCAGATCTCCGTCACACCGTGCCCCTACTTCCTTGATCCTCTCCTCTGGCACGATCCCTATTGCACCATGCAGCGAGGAAGGACACGTGCAGCATGGCAAGTCACGCAACAGGTCCCTCCCCGAAAAAAAAACATCTCACTGAACTTCCCAAATTGGCACCATCTGGCCCGAGGTGGGGGGCCATTTGTGCAGTGTCCAGTTCTGAGTGGTGAGGCGTCTCCAGGCTTGGCATGATGAAGAGGAGGCTACATAGGGATCCTTGGCCGGCGTGCCAGCCCTGAATCTCTTCTCATTTACAACACCTGAGAGGCAGTGAGCTGTCAGGCACTCTGAGAGGCGTCCAGAAAAGCCTTAAAGGTGTACCGCCACACCGGTGTGACGGGAATGTTGGAAAATGAACGTTCTAAAGAATATCTGGGTTCATTGTATTCAACATAGAATTTTAGAACCTTCAATTGTTGCGGAACGGAATCTTATGTTAGAATGTTCAAAAACCTACGGGTTAAAGCGGCCTGCCAACTCTAAAGGGGATGGCTAGCATTGTAATAACTGAGACCAGTGCATTAAGTTATTTAAATGGGAGTTTTAAAAGGCTGCTTGCATTTGGTCTCAAAATAACTCAAAGGCCCTTGCTTTCAAACGCTATATATGATTGGTAAAAGATAACGACTTAGAAGCAAGGCACACTTACTCCAGTGGAAACACATTTCCCTTTAGGGGAATTGTAGCGTAATGATAAGCATTTTTTTTTCCTTAGAAAAAATGGAGCCGCTGACTTCTATGATGATCACGCTATACGATACCAGCTGAGATCTCGAAGGATTTTTTTCTTTTTCTACGTTAACAATGTAATTAGGTTTGTTGAGACAGTTTAAAGCCCTAGGTGGGGGGTGATGGGAAATGTTGCAGCCCTGGTGTTTTGGTTCTCTGGGGAGGAGAGCTATAATAACCTACTTAAACTCTGTGACCACAGAAAAATATGCTCTCACACACGCAATGACTGCCATCAAGAATAAGCTGCAGAAGGAAATAAAAAAGAAATAAAAAACATGGAGCGCACACGTCCGCTCCTCTGTGTACTGGTCAAAGATGCTGATAGGAATTTCCAATCCTGAGGGGGGCCTGAGATAGTCATCAGCCGCTCCCTACAGCCCTCAATCAGCCCTACAGCCCTCAATCCCTACAGTCCATTTCCCCTCTCGCCGAGCGACCGGCTCGAGGAGCGGGCGCACGGCTTGTTTGTCGCGTCGCCACCCGGGTCAGGGACGAGAGAGGCAATTCCGTCAGGAAGTGGGATTACGCCGACTTTGGATACGTCTAATAGTGTTGCATCGGGGGGCCCCCGGTGGCGAACACAAAAGCTTAGCTTGGGCACGGCACATGTGTGTACAATGGGCTTTAACCGATCGCAAGGCGGCGAATACATTTAGGGACGGAGAGGGCCCCGTCTGGAAAACACACGCAGCTGAATTAGATACGAGCTGTATGGCATATCGTTGCATATCCACGTTGATAAAGTCAGGCCCGGAGTATGTCGGAGGGCCCGTTTGTGGCTCGTTTCGGGAGCCGCGGGACAGATTAGCTTTCTGCGCTGGCCCCTTTTCATGAATGTAACAGGATTTGGGCAGATTTGTGGATTTAACGGTGAGCTGTGCTGAAACGTATCCGCCAGGCCCTTTCATGGCACTACGACCTGGCATCGGCTCATTTTCTGCTGTGTGACGGCGCCTGAAATGTTTTGTTTTTTTATCAAGGGAATATAAAACATTTGACCCATCACAATACATTCTCTTCCAATCAAACCAGATTAGTATTTTTTTGGCTTCACCTGTTATTCCCTATTTACAGATTGCAGTAATGCATTATTTTATAAGACCCTAACTGTTTACACTTCCAACAACTGTATATTTAAAAAATACATATATCAAAAATGCGGCATTGCTATGCCCTGCCTGACGCACATTTGCAGCATGTTTTTAGCTCTGATTGAGTCGTTGGTAATGAAGCCAGCTCAGAGCCATGTGCACTGCTCTGGTACGCTGAGTTCTTATTGGTAGGGTGTGTGTGTGTGAGGGAAGCATCCTCTCGGGGCCAATTATGTATTCAGATCCACACCTCAGTAAACAGACCCCAGTGCCAGCAGCTCTGCTCCTCTATGTGCTTTCATCCGTCTGCTTTCTGCTCCTCTCCTCTCCTCTCCTCTCCTCTCCTCTCCTCTCATCTCATCTCCTCTCCTCTGTTCTCTCTGCTCCTCTCCTCTCTGCTCCTCTCCTCCTCTCTGCTCCTCTCCTCTCCTCTCTGCTCCTCTCCTCCTCTCTGCTCCTTTCTCCTCTCCTCTCTGCTCCTCTCCTCTCCTTTCTGCTCCTCTCTCTACTCTCCTCTCTGCTCCTCTCCTCTCTCCTCTCCTCTGTCTTCTCTGCTCCTCTCCTCTCTGCTCCTCTCCTCTCCTCTGTCTTCTCTGCTCCTCTCCTCTCTGCTCCTCTCTCCAATCTCCTCTCTCCTGTCTGCTCAACAAAACTTGCCTCCCCTCAACTGAAACCTCCCAATTCATTTGCTATGTTCTGCTGCTGCTGCTTCAGCTGGAGGATACTCCTAAGCTGCTCCCCTGAGGGAGGGATGGTTAAGTGAGGGGAGGTCGCGGAGAGCATGCGTCTCATCTGCCCTCCATTGCATCACAGCTGAAAGGCTGGTACAGAGGGGGTTGATACCGAGGCTGTGTGTTTGTGTATAGGGGGGTTGATACAGAGGCTGTGTGTTTGCGTGTTTGAGTATAGGAGGTTGATACCGAGGCTGTGTGTTTGTGTATAGGGGGGTTGATACAGAGGCTGTGTGTTTGTGTGTTTGAGTATAGGGGGTTGATACAGAGGCTGTGTGTTTGTGTATAGGGGGGTTGTTTGTTTGTGTGTTTGTGTATAAGGGGGTTGTTTGTTTGTGTGTTTGTGTATAGGGGGGTTGTGTGTTTGTGTATAGGGGGGTTGTGTGTTTGTGTATAGGGGGCTGTGTGTTTGTGTATAGGGGGGTTGTGTGTTTGAATGTTTGTGCATAGGGGGGTTGTGTGTTTTTGTATAGCGGGGCTTTGTGTTTGTGTATAGGGGGGTTGTGTGTTTGAGTGTTTGTGTATAGGGGGGTTGTGTGTTTGAGTATAGGGGGGTTGTGTGTTTGAGGTGTGTGTTTGAGTATAGGGGGGTTGTGTGTTTGTGTATAGGGGGTTGTGTGTTTGTGTATAGGGGGGTTGTGTGTTTGAGTATAGGGGGGTTGTGTGTTTGTGTGTTTGTGTATAGGGGGGTTGTGTGTTTGAGTGTTTGTGTATAGGGGGGTTGTGTGTTTGAGTATAGGGGGGTTGTGTGTTTGTGTATAGAGGGTTGTTTGTGTGTTTGTGTATAGGGGGGTTGTGTGTTTGAGTATAGGGGGGTTGAGTGTTTGAGTATAGGGGGGTTGTGTGTTTGAGTATAGGGGGATTGAGTGTTTGAGTATAGAGGGTTGCAGTGCGGTGGTGGGGGCCCTAAGAGCTGCTAGAGAGAGGATGGGGTGGGATGGGGAAGGAGCGCTGTGGTGTGGTGTGGTGGCAGGAGTCCAAAAGCTGGCTGCAAGTCATTTGCAGCAGGTCACAATGCACGCTCGCCTCTTCTCCCTTACCATCACAGCCTGGAGTGGCTGTCGCTATGGCAACGCTCCGGCATTTCTTTTTTTTTTGGGGGTTTCTTGATGCAGCCTCTCTTGTGTCTCAGCTTTGCAGAGGTCAACTCCTGTTCTAGCTTCACCTCCTTCAGGCAGTGTCTCTCTCTCCCTCCCTTTTTCTCTCTCTCTCTCCCTCTCTCTCATCATGTCATTTGCCCTCCCTAACATTTTCTCTCTGTCTGATTTATGTCTGTATTGTCCAGCCCCAGCCATGATTCACAGATCAGCTGACTCTGTTCTACTATATATACCGACGTGGGGAGTCGTATTTCAGATTACAGCTCTTCAGCCTTGAGGAATTTACATCTCATCTACCCCCCTGTAGTTACCATGGTCACTGGCTGTGTCATCATTATCATGTAAAATATGGGCTAATGAACGCCAATCTTCTCGGGTGCTCTTGACTCCGATCAGACATGTCTCACCGGTCATCTCCCCGCTGTCCCTTGGCTCTTGAGCTCAGCAGCGTCTCCTCTTGAACTCGCGTGTCCTCATCCCGTCTCCTGGGCGCCACCTCGGAGGACCCTCTCCTGTGCCTCCCTTCCTCCCATCCAAATTGAGCTGTCTGACCCCCCTCGGCAGGAGAGTGATTGTCGGGACGGAGACCGTCATTGACGCTTTTTTTGCGCGATGGGCTGCTCAGCCGCGGATATTTATGACATCGCCGTAGCACGGGGCATAAAATAACGCGGCCCAGTCAGGAGCTTGGCCACGCACGCCGGCCCTCAGACGTGCCCGTCCATGCGGCCTTATGATTGACGGCCGGAGCCGCTGCGAGACATCTGGGCGCGCTTTTATTTATTTTTTTTTTTTTTCTTTGTCTGTTGGGGTGAGCTTGTGTGTCTTATCGGAACATGCAAGGCTCGTCTTGACAGAGATGAACATCTCTGTGACAGACTTGGCCCTCCTCTGGCTCCGATCTGGCCCCGGTCTGCCGACTAGGCTGCCCCCAGGCGCAGGACACTTTCAAGTGGCGCCTCAAAGCACGCCGCATGACTCACCAGACACCTCGTCTGCTTCTGGAGTGGCAGGCCGGGAGCAGTTGCCGTGACGCCCTCCGAGACGCTCCTCACCCTGCTCGCCTTCGCCGTTTGAAGGCGCCAGCGCGATGGAGGGCGTCCTCTCCTGATGCCGCCTCCCGCGTCTCCCTTCGCCACGGCGCCTAGAGCGGGCGCCTTTTAAAGCCGACGCATCTCGTCGTGTCAGCGAGAGCTCCGCTAAGTAGAGGTGATGGCTGTGGCCCCGCGGAGGCCCTGGAAGTCTTGATGTTTAAATTAAACTCTCTCCTTTTTCACTTTCTACTCACATTCCTCTCATTTCCAGGCAAGACCAGCACACTGTAGCCATCTGGGTCAACACTTTCACTTTCAAATGGCATAATTGCTCCCAAGAATCCTTTTCTCCATGCAGCCCTGTCAGTCTCTTTCACACGCTTTCATTAATCTCCTCATCGCTCGCTCTCTCTCTCTCTCTCTCTTTTACTCTTCTTTCTCATCTTTCTATTCCTCTCATCTTTCCACCTCTCTCTTATCTTTACCCACCCTATATCCCCATCCTGTATGTGGGCTGGGAGAAAATAAATGACACCTGGGAACGTGTGTGTGTGTGTGTGTATGTGTATGTGAGAGTCTATCTATCTGTCTGTGGTTGGATATGAACAGGATGCGTGTCTGTCTGTGGCTGGATATGTGTTTGTGTTTGTGTGTGTGTGTGTGTGTGTGTGTGTGTTTATATCCATGACTAACCATGACTAAATGTGAACAATGTCCAGGTGACAGATGTGTGTGTTTTTTATATGAACAGTATGTAAGTTCTCAAAGGGAAAAAAGAAAGTGTTGAACAAGTGACTAACTTTCTCTCTCATGTAAACAGCTGTAGCATCAAATCATCAGAAGACAGAATGCTATTTCATCTTTATTCTTAAACTTAAACTTACACACACACACACACACACACACACACACACACACACACACACACACACACACACACACACACACAGTGTGTGCTCTATCTTCATGAGAAAGGCTGTTTTCACACCTAAATAAACCTTCTAAAATCCCCCTATATTCCCCTCCTTTTTTTGTGGTTTTCTATCCCCCCCTCTCTCTCTCCCTGCTGGTTGCCTGCTGCAGGTGAATGAATGCGCTACAGGCAGCAGAGCTTAACCTGAGCCTGCTCCCCATCCTCCCTTCTCCTCTCAGGGGATGGCCAAGGTCCAGGATGGACACACACCAGAATGTGACAGGTAACTATCTATCTTACTTCATCAGTATCACACACACACACACACACCAGAATGTGACAAGTAACTATCTTACTTCATCACTATTGCATGTGCATGCACACACATGCACACACACACACACACACACACACACACACACACACACACACACACACACACACATACACACACACCAAGAATGTGACAGGTAACTATCTATCTTACTTCATCACTCACTATCACACACACACACCAAAATGTGACAAGTAACTATTTTACTTCATCACTATCACGCACACGCACACACACCAGAATGTGGTAGGTAACTATCTTACTTCATCCCTATCACACGCACACACACGCACACGCACGCACACACACACCAGAATGTGGTAGGTAACTATCTTACTTCATCCCTATCACCAACACACACACACACGCACACACACACACACACACACCAGAATGTGGCAGGTAACTATCTTACTTCATCACTATCACGACACACACACACACACACACACACAGACAGACACACACACACACACACACACCATAATGTGACAGGAACTATCTTACTTCATCAAGATCACACACGCAGGCACGCTCTCTCGCTCGCTCGCACTAACACACGGATAACGCTGATAGACATGACAAACTAGCTGATCACTGGTGAATCACTGTACGTGTGTGTGTGTTGGGTATGTAATGTGTGTGTTTGTGTGTGCGTGTGCATATGTGTTGGGTATTTAATGTGTTTCTGTGTGTGTGTGTGTGCGTGTGCATATGTGTTGGGTATTTAATATGTGTGTGTGTGTTTGTGCATATGTGTTGGGTATTTAATATATGTGTGTGTGTGTGTGCATTTTTGTTGGGTATTTAATGTGTGTGTGTGTGCATTTGTGTTGGGTATTTAATGTGTGTGTGTGTGTGTGTGTGTGTGTGCATTTGTGTTGGGTATTTAATGTGTGTGTGTGTGTGTGTGCATTTGTGTTGGGTATTTAATGTGTGTGTGTGTGTGTGCGCATCAGCCCTGCGATGTTAGAGGAGAGCCGTGATGGAGTGAACAACGCTAGCCTGACAGCCGGCTCAGCTCGACAGGTCTACGTTCAGCGTCACCACACACACGGTTTCGGCTTCATCGCAGGCAGCGAACGACCCGTCGTTGTACGCTCCGTCTCAGCAGGTGTGTGTGTGTGTGTGTGTGTGTGTGTGCGCGCGCGCGTGTGTATAAGAGCGAGAGTAGAATTTGTAATATTTTCTTTAAATGTAATTTTAATGGGTGTTTATATAGGTTTTGCAACCTATATATGTGTGTGTGTGTGTGTGTATGATTGGTTGAGTGTATATTTATGTGTGTCTATGTATATGCATTGGTATGCATCACTTGTCATTACACCCAACTGTACACGTGTGTGTGTGTGTGTGTGTCTCTCGTATGTGTGCATACCCCCTCCCTCCCCAGACGGCCCTTCAGACGGAAAACTCCTACCGGGGGATCAGATCTTGGCCATCAACGGCGAGCCGGTTCACGACGCTGCCAGAGAAAGAGTCATAGACCTTGTAAGGTAACATCCTTTACTGCCACTGAGGGAAGGGAGTGGGTGAGGGCGAGGTGGGCAGAGGATGGGGTTTGTGGGATGGGCACATAGCCAAACATCATGCCCAGGGGCAGTCCATCTTCCTTCCATACTCCATACCCAATGACCATAAGTCAAGTAAGCACGCCTTCCTTCAGACAGCACTGAGGGTGTCTCCCCTGTTTTGTTGATGTCTGAGTCTTTAATTAGTAATGAGTGAATAAAAACAGACTGCTCTAAAATGCTGATGGCGATCCCATGTATGGGGAACTGTGTGTTTTCTTAATTTTGGGGTGTGTGTGCAGCGAGTTTTAAGTCCACTCACTCACTACAACACTCAAACACACACACACACACACACACACACACACACACACACACACACACACACGTCTCTGTCTCCTCTTCTCCTCCAGACGGTGTAAAGACTCTATAGTGCTCACGGTTATCCAGCCTCAGCAGGTAAGAAGTGGACATCTGGAAAGTGTAACCATTGTTTACATGCAGTAGGCTTTGTACTAAACAGTATACATAACTGTAGCTATTCACCACCTGCACTAAGGTTTAGGCTAAACAGGGAAACATGACTCAGCTAAATGGCTTCATATGCTAAACATGACTCAGCTAAGTGACTTTAGAGTCTAGTTAATGCATATAAAAATACTGCTGGTACACTGGGCCAGCTGTGTGGTAATTCTGGATGTAATGTTTTGTTTAATATTCTCAATTGAGTCATCCAATAAAAATAATAGTTTCCCAATCCCTTTTATTAGAATGAGTTTACTGTAGAAATGGCTTTAAAAAAATTGAATTTGTTCAATGCATCTGTGTACTCCAAATCTTTTAAACGTCCTTTTTCATTTTCAAAAAGCAAATGAAATGAAATGTGTTTTTGCTCTGATCTCTCTCCCTCTCTCTTTGTAGTCTCCTAAATCTGCCTTCATAAGTGCAGCCAAGAAAGCACGCCTGCGAACCAACCCCCCAAAAGTGCGCTTTTCTGAGCAAGTGTCAATCAGCGACCCAGACTCAGTATGTCTTCCTGTCTGCTACACACACACACACACACACACACACACAGGGGTGGGTAGTTACAAGTAACGCACATGAGTAAAAACATTTTTTCGAGGAACGGCAACTTTCCATATTCCTTTTTCGAAACAGCACTTATCCTTTTACTCTAGTACATTTTTGAGTAAGTAATCTACTCTTAACTCCACTGCATTTTCAATTGCCTTTCGTTACAAGTACAAGTTTAATATCGGAGGACAAATTTTCAGAGTATTTCGAGGGAGAAAGCGCACAACGGCGTGGGAGAAAAGAAATAGGGCTTCAGAATGCATTGTTTGTTACGTTGCCTCGTGATTATAAAAGTATTCTATATGTAGATATGTAGCCTATGTAGAATCAGACCATGTTGTAGCATACTACACGGAAGTAGATGTTCTATATATCTAACAGCTCAGTTAAGGCAATGACGTCCTGACAGCTGTATCGATGAGACTAGAGGTATGAAACGACACGGAAACTTTCACCTATATTAATTTCTGGCCAGGATCGTTCAACAATCACATTGGACTAAGGAAGTAGGCCTACAACTTCATTCACAAGCAAAGCAAATGCACTGGAAATCAAGCACAGAAGTTAGAAAAACCTAGCATTTGTTTATGTAGCCTCAATGTTGTCAGTGCAGGACATGACAGAGACGGTCGGCTGGGAAAAAAGATACTCTGTCGCTCTGTCCGAGTGGACATGCCTAGGCTATGTAGCCTAAATATAGGTGTACCCATTATATAGCTATTGTTTTTAGGTTACATTGTCTGTATGGTGACGTTATAACCAGACTTAGCAATGCCAAGCAGAAGAATCAGCTGGCAATGGATTGGAAATGACTGCTTTTCAATCCATAGCCATAGTCTTAATGCTTATTCTGGCTATGACCAGAAAGCCTACAGAAGTGTGTCAAATAATATTATATTAAATATTTTATAGTAAATAAAATATATTTGAATTAGGCCGTTAAAATATGGTTGCCTATATGATTAGCCTACAGACGAGGAGAAAAGCAAACAGGCGTAACGGCGTGTATCCTTTTAAAGGCCCATCAAAATATAAAAATGTAAAGAAAAAGTAACTTGTTACTTGAGTACCGGTAATTTATTAACAAAGTACATTTTTACTTTTACTTGAGTAGATTTCTCAGATGGGAATATTTACTTTTACTTAAGTTATTCTTGAAGGGAGTAATTGTACTTTTACTTGAGTATATTTATTCAGTACTCCCACCCTTGCACATACAGAGAGAAAGAAGAAAACCCACCTGCGCACAGGTAGGGTGAGACAACCCCACCTGTGCACAAATACGTACGCACGCACACACGCACGCACACACACACACACACACACACACACACACTCAATCCCCAGCCAATCCGAAGCAAATCCATCTTTAAAAAAACTTTCAAATTCCACTTCGATTTCCTTCCATTATTCTCACTTGTTTTCTCTCAGCTCTTTCTGTTCCGCCCCGCCGATGCGCTCCTATCCTCGTATCAAGTCTCGGAGCCCCAGGTGAACGCAGACTTATTTGTGTCGGTCACACTAAAGTGAAAGGCATTGGAGATGATCTTACTCTAGTTTAGCGAGCCTCAAGAGCTCGCCTCGCTTGCTCTTAGGGATGTGAGGAGAATTGATGTGTGTCTAAATGTAGGGGATCTGTAAAGCATCTGTACAGGAGACAGTGCACTGGCACATGTGTGTATATGAACTTGAATTGAATAAATTGAATTGCTATTTGGTTAGCAAAAAAATAGAATCTGAGAGCTAGTGATGGGCAAATGAAGCTTTGGTGAACCACTAAACCACAGCAGTGTGAAGCTAGCAACACTAATGAAAAAATCCAATATGGCTGCCACATGTAGATTTTTCAACATAAAAGTCCTTACCCAAACCAGTATATGTAACCAAAAATATTGGTTTGCTAAGGACTTTTATGTTGAAAAATGTATGTGTGGCGGCCATCTTTTTGCTTTTCAGCTAGTGTCGCTAGGTTCACACTGCTGTGGTTCAGTGGTTCACCAAAGCTTCATTTGCCCATCACTACTGAGAGCAGTTTAGTTTGGGGCTAAATTATGTGATGTGAAGCTTTATGAAAAAGATGGATAATCCTCAAAGAACCTCTTTCAATTCAGATGGAGTTCCAGAGATGGCGCGTATTCCATTTGATTGGATCCCCACAACTGAGAGATGCTGACTAGCCTAGCCAGCGTCTGATTGGTTTGAGCGCTCCATTTTGAATGAGCAGGCATGAGGATCGGAGCACAGCTGCACTTGCTTGCAGGACCTCAGCTTTCCCTCAGTGAGCTGCAATGTTGTTGTTATCCGCAGTCCGTTCATTTGCAGTATGTTTCCTTTTTCAAATCAATGCTAAATCTGCTAGCCGGCACCCTCGCCTTGGGTGATATGGAGGCTCTCGTGGTAATGTCTCCTTCCCTGGCTTGTGTTCCCATCCATACAGTCCCCCACCCTCCTCCTCCTCCCCCCACCTACTTCCCCTACAACCTTCCCGGCCACACAAGCAACGACGAGCTTTGGGTGCCGCCTCTCCACTTTAGTAAGGCCACGTGATGGGAGGGGCGTGCTGTTCTCCGGAAGGACGCGATTGGCTGGTCAGGCCTAGAGGCCGCAAATCGGTAAAGACCAAAATACCACCGCCACCACCACCACTTCTACTATCACCACTACCACCACCGCGCTGCCTACAGTCATGCCAAACTCCATCTCCCGTGCGATCAGCAAGCTCTGGCTGCCGGCCGAATCACCAGACTTGCTCATCGGCGCAAAAAGAGAGAGAGACAGGAGGTGCTCGTCATATACGTCTACATACATGCATACGTAGACCTGTTTCTCCAAGGGACTGAAATCAGCCAGTGGTGAGAGGCAGGAGCAAAAAACACCAGAGAACTTGTTTATTTTATTTTTTTGGAAAACTGGCAATTAGCGTGTTGCAGGTGTAAACAATTTTTTCCCTTGACAATGCTGGCATGTTGCTGGCCTGCTTTCAGCTGTGTTGGTTTTATGCTGTAGACCACCATGACCAGCAATACCATGCCAGATTTGGCATAGAAACCAGCAAAAAACCTGCACAGATGTGTCAAAAACAACATTATGAAGGTCTGTGCTGTATTTCTTGTGCCTAGCATGCCTAGCATTAGATTCCTCTGTGTTGACATACCAGTGATTGAGAGGGCCAGCATTCCAGTAAGCTGGTCTGTATCGATTACTCCAGCAGGGCATCACTTCCTGTGTTTGAATTTCCCCTTGGGGATCAATAAAGTATCTATCTATCTATCTATCTATCTATCTTGAGACCTTACTCACTGTTTTGTCCACCATGCTATTCTCAAGCCCAGTTCACAGCAGAAACAATGATCTCTGATTGGGAATTGAACCGTAGTTTACCCTTCAACTTGCCTCTTGTCACTGATCCCCACTGCTCCCTGCCCGCTCCGCCCACCTCCGCCCTGCGTTTCCCCGACAGGCCGATGGCACTGTGTTATGCTAAACTCAACCTTTCACTGTCTCCGTTTAGCAGGTGTGGCAGCCATAGTCATTATTGAAGGGTTATTTTGTATTATTTTTTTTGACAGAGCGCCATGGACGCTGAGGCCAGACTTGAGTGACACCTTTGAATGGGATATGGTTATGCTCTTTCTGTGGCGTACACGACTTGGGTGCCAAAGAGTGTTTGTGCCCTTTCAGATGCAACATGCAGCCAATTGACTGAGATTGCCTGGCGCAGAGAAGGCAATCGACTCAAAAACCTTCACCTTGTCCGTCTGCCAATCCAGACAGTCTCAGTTAAATGCTGCAGTAATTATGTGTGAATAAACACCATATTCACGGCTATAGGTTGTGGTGAATGTTAGTTGATTTAGATTTTCAGACAAGGTGATTTCTTAACACTACAACCTTTGAGGGGAAGAATGCCTACCTTGTAAGCACATAATAAGCAAAAGGGGTTGTCTCTTATGGTCTGTTAAGTTCCAAGGAGTAGTTAGTAGGGATTACATTGGATGACGGAGATTTTCTAAGATTGTTTCTTTCATCAGCGTGTGTAAATAATGTGTTTGGCTGAAGTGCTGTTAATGAGGCCTGTGTCTGTGTGTTTCATGCTAATCTTCACACTGTCAAGGGTTGAGAGGGCTAATTACCAAGCATCATCGCACAGTGTTAGAAGGAGGCCGATTCGTGATTTCAGAGAGAAAGAGGGAGGCATTTATTGGAAAGAGTATCTATGTTTGCAGAAGATGTTTTTGAGCTCTGGTCCTCTTGATGGAATAGGAAGCAATTTGCTTACTGTGTTTGCTTTCTGCAATGTTGAATGAGAAGATTACAAGAGATTGTTCAAAGTTCAGCAAATGACATATTACTTTGAGTATATTTAAAACGACAAAATTTTACTTTAGGGTTGTTTTATGTACATTTTCAAGACGTCCGTGTAAGCTCTTCATGACAACTGACGCAAGCAAAATAAAACATTTAAATAGGCCAATTCCAACTGGTATCTGACGTTTTAAGCTCTGCTTTTGTCAAATGCATTGCTTCCATTTTCCCACTTGCCTCAAGTGATGTGTCACTTCATTAACATTTTGCTGAAATGGAAAAGTCAACAGTTGAAGGATGCTATGCTAGAAACAAAAACATGAAATAGACGCCACTTGAAACAGATGCATGTCCATTTGACATCAATATTGTCAAAAGCAGGTTTTATGACTGCTAAAATCAGTCGAAATTAGACTTTATAAGTGCTTGGGTGTTTATTCCAGTTGTTAGAAAGGGCTTATGCTGAGGTCCTGTAACTGTGCTCAGGATGGCCTAAAGTAAAGTGCAGCCAAAATAACTGCATGTAACTCGCGACTCTCCCATTAGCTGCTATGCTAAATATGCTAAATGTACTCTTATTCCTCTCTTTAGAAAAGGGGTATTATTTTGTCCCTATTAGAGAGAACTTTGTTGATCACCATTGACTGCCTTGTGGTTCAAGAAGCTGAGGTGTTTCAGTTTCCTGTCACAACAGCAAAAAAAGTTCTAGAACCAGTTATCTGGAGCCATTTTGGATTGTCTACTAACTGCATGGTTCTAACTGACATCCATGGCAGGATTCTCCTAATACAGGGACAAAGTCAAATAACCCCTGGGATTTTTTTTTTTAGTTTTTCTTTAGTGCAATTGCTAAAATCTGTTGTAAGGCTAACTCTGCAATGTTCCCTTCATGTAACATCATGGGTAGGTGGCGTGCTCTCACTACCCTTTCTGAAACTTCATGTGAGTGCAACCTTTGAATAGAGAATGGAGCAATAAAGGTGGAGAGAGAAAGAGAGAGAGAAAGAGAGGGGGGGGGGCAGGAGAGAGGGAGGGGGTGGAAGAGCAGTGTAAGAGATAACCTTGAGTCAAGAGCTTTTTTTCTTCTCATTTATAGTTACACAACTCTCATAGGATTGGGATGAATGCAGCAGCGCTGGCGGTGACTGCAGCCGTGGCAGCAGTGGCGTTGTAATCATGCCGCATACATATTAAAGCAAAGCCCTCTAGCGGGCTTGAATAAGCTCTCTCTTTTGATCACTGCACAGTGCACTCCTGTCGACTCCTAAAGCAGTTTTGTCCCCCGTCAGACCACAATTAAGGTATTGGCCCCCTCTCTCCAGCCATGTATGGTAACAAAGCTTAGCCTTTGAACCGGGATGTGATTGGCTGTGCTTGTCTCTTTACATTCTTCTCCATCCAATTATAGACCTCTATGGCCTCTTTAGTTCTCTCGCTCCCACTTCCTTTCTCTCTCCTTCTCTCTCCCTTACTTCTTGGAACTGATCAGGTTTTCTTTGTTGACCTTTGGAGTACTTCCTCATATGTCTCTACCTCTGTTCCTAGTCCTTTAGTACTTCGGTAACTGGTCTGCTTTTTCTCTCCTTCCTGAACCCACCCCCCCCTCTCTCTCTCTTCCTCTCTTTTTTTCTGCTGTCCAATGTCCTCTCATTCAGACAATGCTCAAAGACGATTCTTTACTCCTCATAC
Organism: Alosa alosa; assembly: GCF_017589495.1. Lineage (NCBI taxonomy): Eukaryota > Metazoa > Chordata > Actinopteri > Clupeiformes > Clupeidae > Alosa > Alosa alosa. The sequence continues at coordinate 22,324,074 of NC_063209.1, read as the reverse complement.
CAAATGTGCTGAAGGTGTTCCTGGAGAATGGACAAATCAAGTCGTTTACATTTGACAGCCGGACCACGGTTAGGGTAAGGTAACGTGTGCTGTGTGTGTGTGTGTGTGTGTGTGTGTGTGTGTGTGTGTGCTCCGCTCTGTGACTGGATCAAGAACCTGGTTCTGTTCCACATGAACTTAGAATTGAGACATATCTTGTGAACTGGATAAAACTCAGAAAGTTTCAGAACAACACTTTGTTGGGTCAGAACGTAATATACAGTATGAATGTAAATTTAAAAACCTTTAGGGGCAATTGCATCCCAAAAGTGTTATCAAAAGAACGGACAAAATGAAATTACCGGACACACCTGATATGTTTTCACACCTGATATGTTTTCACATTATTATTACTCAAAATATCCTTTCCACCGCCTGGAACAATCTCCCCCAAAGTAATACTGAAACCTAATATCTGATACTGAACACAGCAGAATATGTATCTTTCTTTCTGATGAAAGTGAGATATTACTTGATGCAAAAGGGGGAAGGGAAAAAAAAACACTTTTGTAAGAAAAATCCTAACTTGGCACAAGGAGCCATTTTCTTTGGGTGCCACTAAAGCGGTTCTCTATGCAGATCCATTAAGCAAAGCTATTTACCTTTACATTAAAAAAAGATACAGATCTTGTTCCCCCTGTGGGGCCGTGACAGTGTGCAGTGTCCATTTGTATCCGGTGGCCGTGCTGGACGATGCAGGCATATGCCAGAGTGCTCATTAGGTGACATCATTTGATTAAAAAAGAGAAATGTTCCCTCTCCTCTGGTACTGTGATGGAAAGAAAGCCCTAGCTTCATTTCAACTTGATTAAATATAACTACATTTAAATAAAAAAAAGGACTAAAATGCAACTCTGTGGGATGCCATACAGAGAAGGCTAAGCATGCTGTAGAGCAACACGGACGCAGGAATGCTTTCTCTAGTCTCAATGAAAGTGGTACCTCGAGCGTGGATGTGGGAGAATGACTTTGAGGACGTTGGGTTTGTAGACTCAGCAATGTTAGCAGGGTCACCTTTAGTGCTGTGGGGGGGAGGATGCCATCAGTAATCCCGTCATGCCTGAATTAATCAGGATGTTGTCTGATACACCCATGAACAACAGCTGTAATCAAATACAAATCAGTCTATTAGTGAGGCTATTTATCATGCGTACATTGACCTGTTAGCGCACACAGCATGTGTATGTGTGTTTGTGTGTCTTGCCTTGCTCGTGTGGTGAACAGATTAATATTTCTTTTCTCCGTAATCTTTACATAACAGCATGTGTACGAGATGGCGTTTCCGTCATTTTTTAATTCTTTGGTCAATATTTATCTGTATCCAAATGTCAGATGGGAGACAACAGGCGCGTAGCTTGCTCCTCGCGAGCTGCCCTGCTTTTGAGGGAATTCCATTTCCGTTCGAGCATTTTCACCTCCCTACCAAGGGATTTGTGCTGATCAAATAAAACTAGATGCAGGTCAATGCATATTGACAAGACCCCACGCGAGGCTTCGCCACTAGGCAACACTTACATGATGTGTGGCTTCAGCCAACACGCTTCCCTCGGCTAAGGCATGTGTCTCCTCCTTGTGGGTGTGTGGGTTTACGCGACACAGTCTTTATTAACATTTGTCGACCTTTACCTGGGCTGTGGCCAGGAGGCTGGGGGGCGCCCCCTAGAGGCTGAGAGCTGGAGTAGTTACTATTCATTAATCCCATTGATCTCCACACTACACAGGATGAAAGTAAATGTCAGCCCTGTTTGCTCTGTGTGAGTGCAGCGCATTCAGGACATGCTAGAATGCAGCCAACATCTGCACCTTACAAACAGGAAAATACTGGCATCTGCCTGACATGGTCGATACAGAGACCAACATGGCGTCTAGGGTTGTTTTTTTTTTTTATTTTGAATGAAGGAGAGAATTATGAGCTAAAACAAGCCAAAGTGTATCTCATTTGTATTTTTTTGTGGTTTGCTTCCTGGTGCAGGATGTGATATCGTCCCTGCAGGACCGCCTGTCTCTGCGCTACATCGAGCATTTCGCGCTGGTTCTGGAGTCCGGAGGATTGGACCAGAACCAGAGACTGCATCTGCTACAGGAGCATCAGCCTCTGTCTCACGTAGGAAACCACCTGCTTATCTTCCCATCTCCCTGTCATCTCTCTCTCTCTCTATTCCTATCTCTCTCAAATGATGCTTCACTGGAATGAATAAATCTCGTTGACAAGTTTAGCTCTGTCCGATCATTTCTCCTCATTCCCTACCTGCCTTTCATATAGGCTATCTGAACGTCCACTTTCAACACATCGTCCCTCTCCTCACTCGTTCCTCTCCCTCTTTCCATCGTCGCCCCTTCACCATATGAAAGATCGCCGTATAGAAACCTGTGGTCAGCCAGCTGGAACCCCTGAAGCAAATGTCTGCGGATTGATTTAATATTCGGAGACTGGACGCCCTGCTGTGTGTGAAGCATTGATCCAATTTACGGCCGAGAGAAATAAACCTGTATGTGGCTAGCTTGGGAGGTCAGGGGCACATTACAGGGCTGCAGGCCGTAAGCCTCCACATCATTGACAGCGTGACTGCAGGGCAAGATGAATCCTGTCATTACTCCCCTACTGATTGGATGTAGCTACGTACATTTTCTATAGCATAAAGGACATCCAAATGCCAGATTCAGACAGCATAATTTGCCAGTGAAAAGACCATGTAATGGTATAATTATAGTCTGTATAAGACTGCTATTAACCCTTTCCCATGTTATGGCGTAATTGCATAAATGCATGTTTGCAGTGATGATGCTCCTTTATAGTTCGAGAACAGATAATTAGGGTAACCCAGCATTACCACTAAAATTCTGTTGTCTGAAATCTCAGACAGGCGAATGAACAAGGCAGTATGATTCCAGTAATTCCAGGTCACCAAGGCAACAGATACCTGACCTGTCCGATGATGCTACCGCTAACTCTGCCTTTGTTGTTCCCTCAGGTTGTGCACAGGACCTATTTCCAGGGGATGAGGTGTCTTTTCCGGATCTGTTTCTTTCCGAAAGACCCTGCAGACTTGCTGAGGAGAGATCCTGCTGCGTTTGAGTACCTCTATATACAGGTACTCTCGCCGGCAAGCCAGTGTGCCATCACACCTTGCTGCACATAAAAGGAAGCTCAGCTGAAGGAGATTCATTCACACCAGAAGGAGGGGGGATTAGGACTGACAACAAAAATGTGTGATGTGCTGAATGCCTCATAGATGGCGCCGAGTTATCTGACATATCTGTGGCACTGGCCATCTAGTTGTCAGAGCGACATAAACACTGATGGTGTGGCATATTTCAAGGGTGTCTTTATGGGGCATTACTTATTGGCTTGACTAGGCAGTGTAATGCCAATCTGGTGTACCACAAACACTCTTAGCGGATAAAGCCTGTCATCATGACATGTTGGCATTTTAAAAGGGTAATAATAACACAAACTAATGACCTACAAAAATGATTTCAGTTGTCAGTTCACATCAAAGTTGTAAGCAAAGAAGGCTTTGTGCTGTGCTACAGTATCAGTTGACGATGTGAAGAGGACTCAATATATGTGTTTATATTTGTATTTACTCCACTCTAAGAATAAATGTTTAAGGCTTAAGACTTGTGAATGCTTCACATCTTTCCTGTAAAGACTGCAATCATGGCTGTTGCTAATGGCACAGCACATTGAGTAAGGCTTCACATTATTTCCTCTCTTGTCTCGACAGAGTCGCAATGACGTCATCAAAGAGCGCTTTGGCACGGACTGGAAGTCGGAGGTCACACTGAGACTGGCGGCCCTCCACATTTTCATCACCGTTTCCATAGCGAGGCCCAATCAGAAGATCTCCCTCAAACATGTTGAGTATGTACATATCCATCTTTCCGTGTACCCATGCAGTATTTTTTAGCGGTTGTGCGGTTTGCGGTTGTGGGTGTTTGCACATATTTTGCGCACAACTGGAGTACAAGGAGCAGACAAACTGAATGTGTGACAATTTGGGGAAACTGTTTCCCAAAAAACTGCATAATCCATCCACCATTCAAACTGGAGCAACAAACTTGTATTCTTCAGACTGCTATTTGCATACACACCAGTACTGAAAAAGAAGTATCCTCATAAAAGCCGAAATTGAAGGAGACTGTTTTGGTTTGGCTTCTCTCTGCAGGAAAGAATGGGGTCTTGAACCCTTCCTCCCCCTCACCCTCCTCCCCACAGTCAAGGAGAAGAACGTCTGCAAGACTCTTTCCCAGCTCCTGAAGACCTATCAGCATCCTCCCCCAGCTGGTAATAAGGTGGGTTCCCAGGGCAACCAAACGAGAGTTATTATCAGCCATACTGCGCGAGAGACAATATTTTGATTGCTCACATCCCCACATCAAAAAAAGGTGTCATGGAGTGAATGTGAAATCAATTAAGGAAGCGTTAAACAGGGAAAAAGAAAATTAACTATCCATCAACAAACATGCCTTGGCAAGCAAGCCACAAACTGTTTTTTTTTAATTATTATTATTTTATTTTATTCAACCATTAGCAATTAGCGAGTGTGGTTGGTCTTATCGCCTTAGAAGTGGAGAGTTTGCGAACCTTGGTCTCTAATTAGAGAGGTGAAACCAGCAGGCAGGGGAATCGCTGAGGCTACATGCAAGAACTAAACTAGCAGGCAGGGGAATCACTGAGGCTACATGCAAGAACTAAAAAATGTCATTAGCAGAAGTCGTCCCTATGCAATGAATCATCCAAGACCAAAACAAAAGCAAATTATTTAAAATGAATGCAGGCTTGCGACTGCCTAGAGGGAGAAATGTTGGTTTTGTGATTAATGACACACAACAAATTACGAGGGCCCGTAATTTGAAACATGTCTAATTACTCATGAGCCAAAACCACAGGAAGAGGAGGACATTTTGGATATTGATGAAGCTACAAGCTTCAGTTGCTTTGATTGTGAGGGTGGTGCTAACCTTTGACTGGACAATGAGTCTTAATGAGGGAAAATGTTAGTCATTATTATTTGTTCCCTCTGATTGAAATGGATTTTTGTTGGCAGGATATTTATGTCGGTGATCATTATTTCCCCATTGCATTGGGTGGCATGAGACATTTTTCTACATCTTTCTGTGTTACTTATACTATGTTGATTACGGCAACTTTTTTTACCATTACTTTATGACAAACTCCATTATATTTAATAGTGACAGAATTATTTTAATGAAGACATACTAGCATGTTACTTAAATGTAGAGATGTATGGCTACTTCCACTGTGTGTAATTTTAATGACTAGTATAATTAGAGTAATATAGTCAAATTAAAGATGTTGTAATAACTTTAAATATTTGTGTTTTATGGTTTATGGACTTAGGTAACAGCGCCCCGTGTGAGCTCTCTTGTGAAATGTCCTCTCAACCCCCTCACACCACCTCCACCTCCTCTTCCTCCCCCTCCTCTTCCTCCACCTCCTCTTCCTCCACCTCCTCTTCCTCCTCTTCCTCCACTTCCTCCACCTCCTCTTCCTCCACCTCCTCCACCTCCTCTTCCTCCCCCTCCATCCTTCCGCCTCCACCATGTCATTTCTGTTCCTCTCACCTAGGTTCCCCCGCTCCAGGGAAAGCTTCAGTACATGCGCGTCCTGAACGACCTTCCACCTTTCGGAGGCCTGCTTTTCCACACGGTTGGCCTGGTAAATGTGACTCATAAAACCTCCCTAGGTTGCTCTCCGATGGTCACGTATATACAGGCCTTAGGTGTCTGATCAGAAGCATACCATGGCGTAAAGTGGGTTTGGATTTGGCACCCGATATCGTTAGCCTAGCTTAGCACAATTCACTAGAAGTGGTTAGACCAGTTAGCCTATAGCTAGGGTAACGGTGTCAGACTGGGTTATTGCACACACAGAGAACAGAAAGATACCGGTATGTATCTTTTTTATCTAACTCTGGGGTATGTGCAAAGCCATGTAGAGTTCTGACATTTAGGCTGTATAGACCCTTTCAAGAGAGTTCCATTATCAGCATCGTAGTTGGCCCCACAAGACTTCCGTTTTAACATCTTAATGCAGAGGAAGTAGATTGGGGCCCAAATAGAACGTTCAAGCATTGTTTTTGTTTTTATTGTTGAAAGGGTCCATAGGTTGAGGTTTTTTACAAGGTTCTAAGTCAAGCTACACACAGAGGGCAAAATATGTACTGGAAATGTCATTTTTTGTTTATAGTTTTGTTAGATAGATAGATAGATAGATAGATTGATAGAATAGAATAGATTACACAGAAAGGCTATGCAACACAGTTCTAAAAGTATGTAATGTGTAAAACTGTTACGTTTGCCTTTTTTGAGAGGATCAAAGTTTTAAATGAGGATCAAACTCCCACAACCCCCTGTAAATCACCCCAAGGCTACATCCCTATAGCAAATGAGTCACACAGTGAAGATCATTGAGATCTGATATGAAATCACCCTTGATGTCTGTCTAAAATAATAATAATAATAATAATAATAATAATAATAATAAAAAAAAACATAATTCCTTGGGCAGAAATCAGAGGAAGGATATATTCAAGGTTACTGACCTTTCAAAGTGCTGTTTCTCTTAGCGGCATTATTTGCATTTTGCTTTTGCAGGACGAGAAGCACTCGGCCACAACTCTGTTAGTGGGGCCGCGGCACGGGATCAGCCACGTAATTGACCTGAAGAACAACCTGACCACAGTCCTGGCAGAGTTCAGCCGGGTGGCAAAGGTCCAGTTGTTTCGGGAGCACCAGGGAGTGGCAAGAGTGGAGGTCACCATTCTGGAAGCGAAGGTGAGACATAAATTACTCTCGATTTTAAGGGAATTTGACACAGTCATGTAAATTGACTCCTAACATAGCAACTCTACAGAGATTAGTGCCCTCATGGTAGGAAAAGAGCACACATAAACCTCTCTCTGACATGCAGTGCAATAGTACTAAGAAATTATCCTCTAGATGACATTGAGCTTGAATTTGTGCTTATCCTTCCCCCTAGCGAAAGCAAATCATCATCCATTTAAACTGCAGGAGATAGATACACACATTTTGTGCTAAATTTAACCAAATACAGAGGAATTAGAATGGATATCAGCTTTTCACAGACTGCTTCAAACAACACATTATGACCTCATAGAACGTGTCCGTCCCTTTGCCACTTCCTCCTAGCCACTGGTGTTGCTGATGGAGTGGCCTGATGCCTCGAATTTTGCCTGTCTGATCTCCGGCTACTACAAGCTCTATGTGGACCCCAAACGGACTGTCTACTACCGGACACCTGGTCAGTCTCATATGATCAAGGCAGGTATGTTAGTTGTCACCCCCTTGGTTTTGTGTGGTTAGCAGGTCTAAAAAAAACCCTATGTGAAACAGTACTTTGATTATGTATTGTATGCCTTTTCTATACAGTCTGTGAAGCATAATGCTGTAAACTTGAACTAAAACACTCATGTTTTTCCATCTCACTCGTCTATGGATTACCTGTCATTAATACAAAAAGCATTTGGTCCCTCAGGTGCTTTTAAAATATCATTGTCAAAGATGGCTGTATGGTTTGAAAATGTCATCACTTTGTGTCATCAGTGGCATTTAATGTGCATTTAATCTTTGTGCTTTTCCACATGAGTATGTTGTAGAATTTTGCAACATATATTATTTGACTTGACAGGGCATTCTCATGTGCTTGTATATACACTGAGGCTCAAGGTCAAGGTCTTTGTGTAAACTGGTTTCCATCAGTGAGACTTAAGTTTGAGCAAAATACAATCTGAGGAAACACAAAATAGCACAAACGGTTGACTCGCATTTCAACATTTCTCTCAAAATTGCCTGGAGTGTCATCAGCTTCCTCCATTTGCTTGGACCAGCTCCATTGACTCCTTGGGGATCATTCACATTGCCACCCGCCTCTCGATTTCTCTCATCTCCATCTTGGTTCTGTCCCATTGGATTGGGGGTTCATTTTTCTTGTTTCTGTTCCCCACATAAAAAAAGTCACATTCAGGATTTGTCGGTCCCGCCTGCTCTCTCTCTCTCTCTTTTTCATCAAAAGAACGTGTAATGCTCAGTCATTCTGTTGGATGTCCCAGCTCCTCTCTCTGTCCCCATATTGCTGTGATCAGTCCTGTGAGGGAGACTCATAGATATCACCGCTTGCCATGTGTTCCCTCGGGGGTGACCAAGTTTTCATCTCAGAGCAAAACAAGCAAAAAAAAAACCAAAAACCCAAAACACCCACCCCTTTCATACGACTCCAAAACAACATCCATTCTGCTGTCGCCTCTCATCATCAGGACGCTCCATCCAACTAAAATCTGAGGGTTGTTCCACCTGTCAACTCCTCTGATGATTTTGCCCTTAGATTACAGAAGTGCCCATGCTCACTCAAGGCCCTCGGGTGCAACGGGTTCAAGCAGCGGTGGCGGTGGCGGAGGAGGAGGGAGTAGTCGGCGAGGCGAAGAGAGGGAAGGGCTGTCCCGAGAGCCGTCCCAGAAGGCGTCCTCCAGCTCAGCCTCGCAGCTCCCCCCGCCATCATCGCAACACCTGGGCCTCTGCCACATCCACCTGCGGGAACAGCAGCAGCTTCGGGAGTTGCAGCAGCAGGCCGAGGAGCAGCTGGACATCAACCAGAACCTCGTCTCACAGAGCCGCTGCCGCACCAAGTCCGACCCCACGCTCAAGAGCACCGAGGCCATCATCGCTCGCCCAGACAGTCCCGCGGAGAGAGAAGAGGAGGGGGGCGGTGGCGGAGGCGCGGGCTTCAGGAGCCGGGCGAAGACCTTGGAGCGCCCGCACCGTTCTGGACGTTTCTTCTGCGACTCCTGTAAGGCCAGGCTCAAGGCTGAGGGTCTGATGGTGGAGGACAGTCGAAGCAGTGGGAGCTCCGGAAAGCAGTGCTCCAGTGCCTGTGCCTCACGAGACGCAGATGTTGTGGACCTCATGGCCCTGCCTCTGCCCGGCAGCGATGACGACGAGGAGATGGAAGAGGACGCTGTCGGAAAACTGCAGCCTCCGCCTCCTGCCATTGCCGCTCCTCCCCCGGGGTTTCGGGATAACAGCTCCGACGAGGACGACCCGAATAAAAACCGTAAGGCTACTGCCAAAGCGGAGGGCACCACAAAAGCAACAGCTGCCACGGCAACCATGACAACAACCACATCAGCAGCAGTAGTGGCAGAGGCTTCAGCAGTAGCAGCAACAGCTGCTGTCACCGCGGGAACAGTGGGAGCGACTCCGCAGGAAGTCCCAGTGACTCTGATTGATAACGTGGCCACCAGGACAGTGCGGGACCATGCCCAGGAGCTGGATGATGCGTTAGTCTCCACCCTGCAAGCCCTGGAGGCTCTGGCAGCCTCTGAGGACTATCCCCACCACCACCACCACCACCAGCAAACCCCTCAAACCGCAGGTGGACCTCTCACTGCTTCTCAGAAACACAGTCTCCTCTATCTCTAATGTCTCTATATTTAGTATTTCCTTGCTTGACTGCCTATTTATTGAGGTTAAAATGGTGATTACTTGTACCCCATATGAGGCCAAACAGATTTAAGCCTTTTTAGTATTCAGGCCGAGAGACCATTTAGTCTGGTTCTCGACAGGATCCTTAGCAAATGCCTCATTATATGCTGCTGCTTTGCAATGAGTTGAAAATGTAAATTGCTCATATTAAGCAGCAATATTGTAATTACCGTTTTCTCCTAAAACGTGACATCATTACGCGCAATAGACAGGTCAGGTGTTTAGAATTTGTCTGCTATCTAAATGTAAAATACCACTGTGTGAGAACAACTCTCCATCTGTTAAATATGCATGTGGTTGATGCCTCGTTATCAGTGATGGGATAATGACTTCTTTTATGGCTTAGGTAGTCTATTTATTTGTGCATAGTCTATTTTTATGCATTTTTCGTGACCCTGATTTGTTCTGTGTTCTGTCCCTCACAGTGCTGGCAGCGATCACCCCCGAGTCATCACTCGACTCTGGGCATGAGACCAACTCCTCTGAGCTGACGGATGTGTCTGAAATGGTGTCTGCCATGAAACAGCATCAGAACCAAGCTTACCTGCTGGCCCACCACATCAACAAGGAGCGCATCTTCAGCCGCAGAGACTTCCCGCTGGCCATCCCTGGCTGCACTGCCCAGACTCTGGGTAGCGGGGCCTTTTCCATGACACAGATCCGTGGCGGCTGCCCACCGAAACAGGTGATCCTGAGCAAAACTGTGCCCTTGAAGGTCAGCCCCAGTCAAGGACCAGGGTCTCCCTGTCCTCCAGGCGAGCAGAGCAAAACCCAAGATCATCCACAGACTGAGGCGGATACAGGAAAGCCTGCAAAGCCAGAGCCTGTGAAGTCGAGCACGACTGAACCCCCCTCTCCTCTGCCCTCCCAGCAACAGAAAGTTGTTGAACAGGTGGATGTGTCCACTGGCGGGAAAATTCAGAAAGTATCAGAGGGTAAACTGAGTCCTAACACTTCGGCGAGCATCAAAGGGAAAATTTCTGGACAGGTGAGTCCAGAGGTGACCAACAAAGCCTTACCCATCCTTTTGCCTGTAGATAGAATCGCTTCTGCCAAGCTTAGTCCCACGGAAATGTGCCAAGATGCCGAGACTGCCTCTAGTGAGACCATCAAGCCTTCAAGCTTTAAGGGCCTGCTGCCAGTTGACGACCTCTTCTGCACATGCCCAGTGAGGCCTGAGCCGGGGCCCCAATTGAGACTGAAGGACCCCCAGACCCAAAAGGTGATGGTGTTCCACTCCTCCTCACCCACTGATGATGAAAGACTTCGTGCCAAGGGACTGCAACTGGCAAGCTGCAAAGAGACCACAGTGCGGACATCAGATCCTAGTTTAGCCAAGCCTAGTATCCACCCGCCACCTAAATATTCTCCTCACATTCCAGTGAAAACGGAACGCAAAGAGACACCTGACGACAAATCTGAGAGCAAAGTCCTCCCAGAGCAACAGAAAAGTCTTGCCAAATCCTCCTTACCTGTCCTCGTGGAAACAACACACATAACTACCTGCGGGGAAAAGGGTGCAACCATCCCCGGGGCTGAGCGCAAAAAGCAAAGCAGCAGTAGGAGCAAGTCCCAGCGCAGCGCACCGTTCCAGAGCTTCAGGAACCTGATCTCGGCCACTTTCCCGGCGCGTCTGCGCCGCGAGACGGATGAGCGGCGGGCGCAGCTGCAGAAGGTGCGGCAGTACGAGCTCGAGTTCCTGGAGGAGCTCCTCAAGCCCAAGACGTCGCAGGGCGAGTTTTTGCCCCAGGGGTCCTCGCCCGTCCCCGGAGGCACTCCGTGTGCCTGCCAGCTGCGCACGAGTCCCGTGCAGAAGGTCCCGGGCATCTCTCGGGAACAGAGGCGCAGCTGCGACTGCAAGAGGATATGTCGTGGGATGAGGCTACCCGACACGCCGGTGGGGTCCTCCATGGAGCCTCGCGGTGGGAGAGAGAGGCCGATTTCCAAAACACCCCCTGCCATTCCCAAGGCTCCCCATAGCCAAGGCGCACCGCGGAGACCTCAGACGCTAGAGATCAAGACCACCAGAATCCGCTCCACCAGCCTGGAGTCTCGAGAACTTCGAGACACGCCCATTTCCTGTTTGCCCACCTGCACTTCCCGCCCCGAGTGTATGGGGGCGCCGCAATACAAGAAACTCCAGCGAAGGTACAGCATTGGCGAGCTGGACAACAACAGTGACAGCACACCTCTCTATGCTGAGGTGAAATCCACCAAGGCCAAAAGCTTGGAGAAAGAGATGGAAAGAGTCAGGGCAACAGGACTCAGACTACCGACCCCGGTAGAGCCCATTCACACTCAAGGTAGTGAGACGAAAAAGAAAGGCGTCTTCTTTATCCAGGGAGAGGAGATTGTGCGTGAGACCCGGGAGGGGACCAGCGAGGTGCTGTTGGCAATACCCAGTGAAGGCAGCAGTGACGACCGGGAGAAGTGCTGCTCATTCTGCTTTTGCTACCGCAAGTGTGAGGCTGCCGACTCGAGCAGTGAGAAGGACGAGCTCTCATACTCTGTCCCTCTGCAAGTCCTGCCCGGCATGCAACTGGACTCCCGCACCATGCCGGTGGTCAGCAAAACCTTACAGGTGCTCGACGCAGAGGACTGTAGCGGAGAGGAGGAGGAGGAGGAGGAGGAGGAGGAGGAGGAAGAGGAGCCCCAGACACAGGAGATCGACCTGCGTGCCTGCAGCAGTCTGGAAGCCAGCTTGGCACGAGTGCAGTCCCTGCAGGACAAGACGTTCTGCCTGCCCGACGGCTTCCTCATTGCGCAACTGGATGCCAACGAGCTGCTGGCCATTCTCCGGCAGTGCGCCAACAGCCCCCAGATAGAGGGCGAGCCCCGCATGCCCGCTGCCCGGCTGGCGGAGTACAAGCAAGAGCTGGCCGTGCGCTTCAAGGAGTTCCGCGCGTCGTGCCGGCGCGTGGCGAGCGTGGAGAAGAGCCCCACGCGCATGCTCAGCGCCGTCACCGCCAGCTTCCAGGTGCTGTGCAACCTGACGCAGACGTTCATCCGGCTGGTGCATGGCATACGCTCCGAGACCCAGCGGCTGCAGCTGCTGCGGAAAGTGGAGGAGGTGGCGGTCAACTACACGCTGCTCCTCCGGGCAGCCGAGGAGGCCATGGGACACTCCAGCAGCCTCCCCAACAAGAGTGCCAGCCCGCAAGCGCCTGCTGCCACGAACGCAGGCTCCCTCCCACGCTCCATCAAAACCTTGCCCACCAAGTGAAGCCCATGAACATGAACATCCCCCACATCCCCTCCACACAAAGGGAGTCCTTAAGGACAGGGATCTGAGAACCCACAAAGTGGCTATCGCCGCTGCTGGGGGAGCTCACCGGGTCATATCTCAGTTATTGTTTACATTTGTTTTTACAGGACATAGTAGGATAAAGTGTAGATTCATTCTCATTAAACTGCTCCACACTATGTTTACAGGGGGGTGTCCAGCACAGTTGCCTCCCCCCCCCACCCCACCCCACCTCCTCCATGTTGTTTCCTACCGAGGGACACCTGTGTATCCTGTCCTGTGTATCCAGTTCGGGGAACAGTTCTGTCTCTAACTTTCTTATTTTATCTCCCTCACCACTGGATGATAAACAGGGCTAATGATTGCATTTCAACACTTGCTTCAAGGGGCTAGCAAACAGAGGGTTTTGTACTTACTGTATCTAAATGTATGTAATTAATTGATTAATTTATTATTAATTAATTTTATTTATTTTTGAAGGCAAGAGAAAAGATTATTTATGGGAGGACAGGAGATCATTGTCATTTTCATGATGAAATTATAGTATTCAAGACTTTATAATGAATTAAAATGAATTTACTCCTACGATGTACCCTAAACAGAATCACTGCAGAGACTGTCAGATAGTGCATTATGTGGATTAGGTAGTGCCAAATATGGATTCTTTGGTGACGTGTTTGTACGATTGTTACTTTTAAAATCACTGCTTACTGTTGTGATACCACAAAAGAGCACTCTGCTGCAAGAGCAGAATCATTCACAGCAAAGGGGGAGTGTCTGAGCAAAAAACATCATGTCTGAAGCTGAGTTTCCTGACACTCCAAGGCCATAAAATGTGCACACATACACACACACACACACACACGCGCGCACACACACACACGCACGCACGCACACACACACACACACACACACACACGCACACACACACACGCACACACGCGCACGCACACACATGCACACACACACACAGGTAAGGAAAGACTGCTCAGAGTGGGGCAATGTAGCCGAAACCCAACTTTACCAGACACAGCAAAGATCCAGTTACTTGGATTAAAGATGTGAAGCTCTCTTTTCACTAAATCATGGTATTGTTTTCACTTTGTCATAAAAATGTTTAAAAGTAATGATATATCAAGTGATTTTTGAGTCTCACATAGTGTAGTAAAGAAGTTTTTTGTTTTGTTTTTTTGTTTTAACAAAAAAGTGAATAGGATGTGAGAGTAAGCTTTGTGATTTCCAAAGCCTGCCCAATTAAAAAAAAAAGGAAAAGAAATAATTCAGATTCCATTTGATACCTTCTCACCTTGATGTGTAATGCATTGTGATAATAATTCCACATTCATTTATATCCTTAGACTGATCATAGGTCAATACAAACATATTGATTTACTCTAGATTCCCAAAATATACAGTATATTACACACATTATATATAACATTTACACAGAGTGTTACTACATACATAATTGGAAGATTCCAACCCCAAAAAGAAAGAAAAGTTAGAAGACACCTTGTTGACACCACATTGAACATTGAAGACACCACATTGTTTACCCATTTCTATACTGTTTTACATCTTGCATTTCAGGTTGTATCAAAAAACATACAAAAGAGTAGTTTTCTATGTATTTTAATAAACCCAGCACTTGTTTTCTGTCTGAAAACTTTCTTTGACTCCTGATCAAACATTTCTGAACCACGACCAGTTGCTCGCTGGCCTGAATTGGGTTGCTAATCACCTGTCCATGTTGCTCCCTGAAAGATCACCGAAACTCATCCTTCCATGTTTATTTGTTCTCATTGTAATATTGTCTTGCATGTCCTCTTTCTGTTATCCTCTATTTTTGGATGTGTACAAACCAGAGAATATGGTGCCCACTCGTCCTGGTATGTGTATTCTCTTTGAAGGCTGAATACACACAGACACACACATACACAGACACACACACACACACAAAAGGTGGGAGAGGGATAAGTCTCTGCTTCAATGTTCTATTGCATTGGAATCTCTCCACTTTGAGTGTATTCCAATTAAACGTGTAAATAGTTGTAACATAACCCGGGACATTTGTGAAGATGTAAACAAAACTTTTAAAATATTCAAACCAAACAGTGTGAAGATTTGTCCAAATTCTTCACAGTTTTGTAAATCAGATATCACGTCTGTATCTTATTTATAGTAGTAATTTATCATAGAGATAAACAGTGAAAAAAATATATTTTAACGAATATATAACAATATCTATGAAAGCATGGGACATGTTTATTTTTATAATATATTTACATTATGTTTTTTCTCTTCAGTCCAGTTTTTCCTTTGTTTATGACATTAACAATACTGTGGATTTGTCTGTGTTCATCAGTGTGGATCTTTCACAATCTAATCCATTGTTTCTGTATTTACATTGTTTAAACTTTCATTTGATTCAATGTCTATGACTTTGTCTCCACTGTAGTCCTGTGTGCAACGTCATGTTTAAAAGCAATAAAGTACTGAAGTTATGCCATCCCGGTCCGGTGCACTTACGGCCGCTTAATTGAGACAGGGGGGGGGGGGGCTTCTCGCACACACACACACACATCTGTCTGTCTCTATCTCTCTCTCTCACACACACACACACACATCTGTCTGTCTCTCTATCTCTCGCTCATGCACACATACACACGCACGCACACCAAGTTCACATGCTAAAAAGTCACATGCATTTGTTAATTACACCTAATCAAACATGGCTGACATTGAAGAGATTCTATGTGCACATGAACACCTCTATAGATATCTGCTGTCCATGTACAGAAAGAAATTACAGGCATCAATGCAGGCATTCCAAATCTAAAAATGTTTCCCAACAGTCTACAAAGGAAGTTTTCTTCCTTTTTCTAATGTGAGAGGAATTTAGCTATTTACCTGGAATTTACCTGGTAATCCTTTGCGATCCTCGTCACTCTGACTTCAAAAACTTCCCGCCTGAACTCTATCACACGTAGAGCTTGCAGAGTGATAATAGAACGAGACTGTCTTACTTGGGGATCATCCTAACGCAGGAAGCATGGAATCTCACAGCGCAACTCAAGCCTACAATGAGAAGAGAGTAAGGAAGGAAATTAGCAAAGGTTTTGTTTAGGAACACAAGAGCTCTTTGTGTCCAATGTGGACAGTAAGTAGAGGGGCCATTCCACACTGGTGGAGCCTCATTGATTTTCTAGCTTCTAGCTAATGCTTCCTCAAGTTTGTACATCAATGCTGAAGTCTGAACAGAGCTCGGCGACCCCTGCAAGTGCAGAGAGCAGTAAAGCGCTCAGAGAAAATGGCCTGTGTGAGGAAGTCCGAATGACTCCTGGCTAGGCGATTACCCTCAGCATAATGAAGACAATAACAGTCTGTGGAATAATAGAGGCGCCATTTGAAACTGTTGGCGTATAAAAGGATCCCTTGCCCTTCTTTACAAGATTAAAGTTGATTCAGGGTTGGGTTCACCATGGTGTTGGTCTAGCCCTGCAAAATGTACAAAATAAATGTTTGTTTCTACAGCCAGCCAATGTCATTAAAAATGAAGATCAGAGACACACAGAGATTGGAATATGGCCAGTACTGTCACCATTAAGGCTTTAAATTACTTTGCCATTACAAAAATCAGTTGTTCCGTATCGGTTTGGGCCATCTCAGACCTAGACGGAGTCCTCTTCTCTACTGTCTACCATTTATTGATCAAAACAAAGGATAAAACCTCTGGCCATCTAAGTGAACACTGATTGTGTTATAGAGCCTTTTAAAAATGTTTCCAGTTGAAATGTTGAAAGCTAACGCAGATACTTTGAAATGAAAATTAATTAGACTTTAGTGTAATGATCTACAAATTGTTGACTTAAATCTTATTTTTTTCATTTTTATTTGGTCCCCAAGTTACCAATAGCTGTTGTGTTGTTTTCTGTATCGGAAATCCCTTACGAACCCACATGTTTGTTTATGCAGTTCAAAGAGTCTATACCGAGTCTGCTTTACCAACAAACGGCAACAAACTCCAACACCAACAGTTGGGTCAGTGTGGGCCGGCTATCTGTGTTTGTTGGCGTTTGTTGGATGGAGTTTGACATGACAGTTGGTTTTATGAACATTCTAAAGACTACCACCAACAGCTGCCAACTTTAGAATGTTGGAGTTTGTTGGAGCAGTGTGCAAGCTCCTTAAGATCATACCAAGCTGTAACATTCAGAAGAACAGGACTTTCTGTGAGAACATACATACATACATACACACACACACACACACACACACACACAGACACACACACACACACACACACACACACACATACATACATACACACATACATACACACATATTTGTGAAAGTGAAGATGGCAAGAATATTCAAGAGAACCAAGAACACAAATTCAGGTAAAACAATTTTCTGTGAGCCACAAGAGACAATGACAGCCATTACAAGAGTGTAGTTGTTTTTTATTTTTATTTTAAATAATCCTAATTTAGTATGCCTTGCCTGGCCTACACACTCATTCCCCCCCGCATACACACCAATAAAAAAATATAAAGAGAAATTAAAGTGCTCTTATTTTTTTTTTACTAAGATATACACAATCTTTTTGGAGCAAAAATGTTACTTTACATAGAACATCAGACACTTGTTTCTTAAAAAAAGAAAAAAAAAAAAAAAAAAAAAAAAAAAAAAAAAAAAAAAAAAACTAATTGATTTGTTTACTGTATTCAGTGCATGTAAAAAAATAACACATGTAAGGCCTGACTGAGAGTTCCATAGCGGTTGGCAATGCGTGCAAGTCAATCCACTTATGTAGGTGCTAACACATGAGTGCATATAATAACACACTCACTCTTTCTCATTCACACACACAAACACACAGAGACACACGCGCACGCACGCACACACACACACACACACATTTAACTCCATAGTGGCAGGCCAGGGGGTATATCCATGACTACCTCATGGTAATTATCCGTGTCATGTCAACAAAATGATGTGACACACTGAGTCAAGTTAAAACACCACCATGTTATAGAATTTAAAAACTGCGCGTTGTCATGACACCATAAGGAGTGAGGGTCAGCTGCAGTGTGGATGACTAATATATACTGCTCTGCTTGGAGTTAGCCACAAAGTACATTAGAGTTCAGAGTTATCAGAGACAGGTGCCCATGTCCGTTACAGGAGTGGATGCAAACGTTTCCACAAACACACACACACACACACACACACACACACACACATGTGCGTGAACGAGTGCAAAACATCACATACCTGCCCACATTGATTTTTGACATGATTGAGTTGTGATTGGCTTTAAAAAGAACAACAGGTAAAAGGTCTTTTACATACTAAACGGTAAACAAAGACATCGCGCCCGTCGCCTGGGGCTCCGGTATGCCACGCCACACCACACTGCACTGACGTGTGAAGCTGCAGATCGACGACCCCGTTATTCTGGGGGAAGCGCGGGGCTGGCACAGAGTTACTCTGAACACCACTTCCAGCTGATCGAGTAGCCTATCCACCCGCAGCGTTTCAGCAAAGTGGATATAAAAATAGAGACATTTGAGACCCTGAATGTCAATCAGTGTTTTCGTCGTTTCTGCGGTGCTAGAGAAATTAAAAAGTGACACAATTTCTCCTAGCTGGGCTCTGCAACTCACCACTCACACTCATTTCATTATATTTGTAGCTGTGAATTCGTTTAAGACCTATTCCTCGGAAAGGGAGTGGGGTAACAAACTAAATAAAGTAAAATAACATAAAATAAAACCAATAAAACGAGGACTGCTGCTGATTAGAGTGTTATCGCCATTAGATGTCTAAATGCTCCGTTTTCCCCACAATCCTGGTGTGCGTAACAGCTCACCTGTGGCACCAGGGTGAAGAGGTGTAAGTATGTGTGTATGTGTATGATTTGTGTATCCATTTGTGTGTGCATGTGTATGTGTGTGAGTGTGTGTGTGTGTGTGTGTGTGTGTGTGTGTGTGTGTGCATGCGTCTACATCAACGTCTCTTTGTGGTGTCTGATAATGTGTTGGCTCTTCTCCGAGGGCCGGCGGAAGCCCTTGGTGCAGTAGTCGCAGCGATGCGGGTAGTCCTTGGTGTGGATGGATATGACGTGGCGCTTGAAGCCCGAAGCGTCCGTGGTGTTGTACTCGCAGTACTGGCACTGGTAGACCTTGCGGCCGCTGTGCGTCTTCATGTGCTTCTTGAGCTCCCCCTGCTGGCGGAAGCCGCGCTTGCAGCGCTTGCACTTGAACGGCAGCTCCTTGGTGTGCACCGACAGGATGTGGCGGCTGAGCGCGAACGGGTCCGACGTCTTGAAGTCGCAGTGCCGGCACTGGTGCACGCGGTTGCCCTTGTGCGTCTCCGAGTGCTTCTTGAGCTCGCTGGGCCGGTGGAAGCCCTTCTCGCAGACCTCGCACTTGTGCGGGAAGTCCTTGGTGTGCACCGAGATGACGTGGCGCTTCAGGTCGCTCGAGTTGGTGCTCTTGTGCTCGCAGTGTGGACACTGGTGCGTCTTGTGGCCCTGGAGGGCCTCGGCGTGCCGCTGCAGCTCCTTGTCGTCGGCGAACGCCTGCGGGCAGTGCGTGCACTTGTACGGCAGGTCCGAGCCGTGCTTGCTCTTGACGTGCGTCTTCAGGTTGGACTGGTCGGCGCAGCGGAACGGGCAGTGCGCGCACTGGAAGGGCTTCTCGCCCGTGTGCGTGCGCATGTGCTTCTTCAGCTCGGACGGGTGCCGGAAGCCCTTGGCGCACTCCACGCACACGTGGGCAAAGTTGCGGCTGTGCACGGCCAGCAGGTGGCGGTTGAGCAAGCCCTGCTCGGCCGTCTCGTACTCGCAGTACTTGCACTGGTGCATCTTGGGCTCGTCCTTGTCGCGCAGGATGAGCATGTTGGAGCCCAGCGGGCTGGTGGCCTCGTGGTAGCGCCGCGTGTACTCGCTGTACTCCGGCGGCCGCTCCGTTTCCCGCTCTCGCTCTCGGTCGTTCTTGGCGCTGGAGCTGAGCTTGTGGCCCTCCAGGTGGTTGTGGAAGCTGGCCTTCTTGTTGGTGGTGAAGTCACAGTCGGTGCACTGGAACTTCTTCTTCAGCATGTGGTCCGGGTGGTTCTTCATGTGGCGCTTGAGGAACCCCCGCGAGCGGAACTTCTTGCCGCAGATGTGACAGGGGTAGACGGTCAGGGGCTGGCCGTCTGGACCGATGATGACCGCTGGGGAGGTCCGATGGGGCAGGGAGGAGACAGATTAAAATATGTTACTATAGTATAATATATATACAAATACATTTATATATGTGTTATCAGACCATTTTTCTCATGTAAGTTATGAATTAGTAGTTATTATAATAATATTAATATTATTAATATTAATATAGTTAGTATAATAATATCATACATTAATATCACAAATCCTAAACTTGAACATTAGAAGACATTACCATGAAACTACATTATCTAAATATTCAATATGAAGTATTAATTTAAATAATAATCCATTACACAGCTTTATGTGTTATGTACCTCTGTTATGCTATAATACACTGTAACCAAAATGAGTGTTTTGGATTTTGACCACAATAACTACATCACACATTCTTGCAGTGACTCTAATGCCCATGTGATGCCCATGTGATGCCTACCCGTCTGGCACTGCCGCCCTTCTGGGCCCTTCTTCTTCTTCTTGGCCTTCTGCTTGAGCACGCGGTTGGTGCTGACGCTGTCGCTGATCTGCAGGTACGGCGTCACTGCGCCCGGCTTGCTCTCCAGCCGACCCTCCAGGTTATTACCTGAAGCCAACACAGAGGGAGTTCATGGTCACAGTCCGCATGTGTGGGCTTGGTGCACACTTGAAATGAAGTGTAACTGTGGGGGTACTCAAGTAATACATAATCCAGTGATTTTCTCTAACTCCGATTCACATTATTATATTTTTTTTATCTTCTTATCTTTCTAATACTCACCCACACTTCAGTCTTGTTTACTGAAATTTTGGAAATCAACATATCTTCTCTTAATTTTTCTATTTCATTTATTCTTCTTTAAAGTTGAGCTGGCTCTTGAGCACAGTAATGTTCATTACTGATAAATGCCTATTTATGAGACATTTGAGACTATTTATGAGTACATGACAATAAAACCTGCACTTGAACTAATCCTAACCCTAACCTTAAACCCAAGTGTATATTGCAGCACAAATAATACTGGACTAATACACTAATATGTAGTACATTTCAGGTCACACAGGCTGCACAGACCCTACTTTATTCACCATCATTCCATTCTTCCAAAAATGGAACCCGTAACCCTCTAAATGACTTCAGACCTGTGTTTTTTCCTTGAAGTAGATGCGAGTCCCCTTCCTAATCCTGCCACCAACACAAAAGGGCCACAGGACACAGGCCAGAGGAAGAGACCACTGCCTCACCATAAGCGGCCGCCCAGGCCACAGGCACCAGGGTTTTGTTGGCGGGGGAGTCGTCCAACTGTGCCTCCTGAATGGCAGAGGCCTCCTCCTCCCCTACGATCACCTCCATGTACACCTGGTCTGCCATCTCAGCACAGTCTGCAAGGGGAGGAGAGACAGAGAGGGTCAGGCGGTGAAGGGACACAACCTTATACCACCACCACCATCATCAGTAAAAAAAAAACATGCTACAGGATACAACATGATTTACCATTGCTTCTGATTATTGTATCACAGTTTGTGTGGTATGCAGATGGTTGGTGCCATAGGGGCAGCCGTGGCCTGCTGGTTAGTGCTTTGGACACACACACACACACACACACACACACACACACACACACCTGTAACCGGAGGCTTGCCGGTTCGAACCCCGACCAGTAGGCACGGCTGAAGTGCCCTTGAGCAAGGCACCTAACCCCTCACTGCTCCCCGAGCACCGCTGTTGTTGCAGGCAAATCACTGCGCCGGGATTGGTGTGTGCTTCACCTCACTGTGTGTACACTGTGTGCTGAGTGTGTTTCACTAATTCACGGATTGGGATAAAGGCAGAGACTAGGGATGCACGATATATCGGCGGCCGATATATTATTGACCGATAAGTGAAAAAATGAAAATATTATTATCGGTCCGATAACAGAATTCTGGCCGATAATTTGGCCCGATATTTTTTAAAGTCCTAATTTAGGCCTACGTAAGGTCCGTCTGGCTACACTGAGCTACTTGAGCTTGGTTGGCTATATTTTTTCCTCAATATGTCAGCGGTGTGAATGTATTTCACCACTCTAACAAAATCTGTGGATATACGTTCATTTGGGAATCTGTGCATCTCAAAATCCTCTCGTGAATGATCCGCCATTTAACCTTACCAGAGCGGAGCTCAGCCCTATCTAGAACCGTCTTGTGCTGGTGTGTTTGCACTTTACTGCGCTGGTCGGGAAACAAATAAACAAACTCAAGTAGTGGGACGAAAGTACATAAGTAGGCCTAGTTCTAAGTTGTGTTTTAGTATTATATTTGCATTACTTTAGCTTGGGTTTTGTATTATTACCTAGAAATATGCTAACCATTCCTGCTTCAGTTCCAGAGTAGACGGACATAAGATACAGTCTGAGGAGTTGCAGCTTTATTCAGTTATCCGCAGTTGAAACTAAACCTAAGTTTCCCTCACAAACTCTGATTTGGTCACTATACTGTAGCTTATTCCCAGCTGAGCCGTTTATGAGTGTTTAGTCCTAAATGAAAACGATTCATATTCTCTAGCCACTCACTGGCAATTCACTGACGTCAGGTGCACTTAAAGGAGCCACACATACTGTAGGGCTAGGCTACTGTTATGTTGACTACTGTACTATTGAGGACTATTATGAGTTCTGTCCACCATTTGGTGGTAGGTAAAATTACTGCAATACAATTATGCTTATTAAAAGCTTTCCCCAAATCACTTTTCACAATTTGTTTTCAAGAGTAATATTATCGGTTATCGTATCGGTATCGGCCACAACAAACCAATAAATATTGGTTATCATTATCGGCCCTAAAATTCCATATCGGTGCATCTCTAGCAGAGACCAAATTTCCCTCACAGGATCAAAAGAGTATATATACTTAAACTTATCAAAATAATCCATATTGCCAATAATGCCATTAATTTAAGTACGAAACAGACACAGATGACCTGAGTCCTTAGGTGATGGTAGTGTAGTGGCTAAGGAGCTGGGCTAGCGTGCAGTAGCCTGAAAAGTTGTGGGTTTATTTCCCGGTTTCCACCGTTGTGCCCTTGAGCAGGGCACTTAACCCAGAGATTGCTCTGGGGACAATGTAATCCCTTGTAATATAGTTGACATATGCATGTCACTTTTGATAACATTAACATTAACATCTTAATGAATAAATGTAAATGTCCAGTTCCTCAGCCAGCAGCAGTCATTCTGTAGGAGGGTACGCTAGAGCGTAAAGGCTAGTGGTGACTCTTACTCATGTCCTCGTCTCCCTGGCTACTGTCCTTCACGGTCATGTACACCATCTTCTCCCGTGGCAACCGCGTCGCCACCGCCGGCTCCAGCACTGCATGGCCGTTCTGGAAGTCACTCTCCGTCACCACCTCTGTGCCACCTACACACACACGCACACACACACACACGCACGCACGCACACACACACACACACACACTTAGTGATTTATAACCCAAGTCATGGCAGGCTATGCCTCTAATCCAGATGAATTTAATGAGCAGTCAGCAAGAGTTGTAAACAACATTTCACGTCTTGAAAAGTGCTACACAAATCAAATGAATGATTGTTTTTTTATACATTAAAAATCTCATT
Organism: Alosa alosa; assembly: GCF_017589495.1. Lineage (NCBI taxonomy): Eukaryota > Metazoa > Chordata > Actinopteri > Clupeiformes > Clupeidae > Alosa > Alosa alosa. Next base: position 22,300,465 of record NC_063209.1, on the reverse strand, counting down.
ATTTCCGCCATTTCCATACAGAGAATGTAAGCAGTAGGATAGGGAGATGAATATTATTTTACATTCAAAACAACCTCAGACAGCTATTAACTTCCCCATTATTTGAGCAATTATTTTAACAATCTCAGAAAGAAAACAAAGACGTTGCTAATGGAAACGCGAACGTGTTTGTGTGCACTTGCCGATCTCCACGTCGTCGTCAGCCTCGGCCTTGAAGATGTACACCTTGATGACGTCGGAGCCGTAGCCATCCTCTTTGGAGTCGCCATCGTCCTGTGTCACCGCCGTGCTGATCTTCAGGGGCGTGTCGCCGATGTCCAGCTTCTCGCCGACGTCATCCACTACACCACACAACAGCAAAGCACTAGTTCACCCATCGGAATGCTGGATATTTATTGCTGAGCAAAAACATGTTTGGTCTGGTAGCTAGCTGTGGTCCTGGTACTGTGACAATGAGATGTAATGTAAGCTTAGAGCAACTAGTGACATAGAGGAGAATAGGGAGAAGGTGGAAGGCTTTGTGATGCTGTAAGGTGTGACACAGTGAACAGGTAAGGAGGGGTAAAATCTCCTAGAAGGTAGAAGTGGGCTCCTTCCAAACTTTGTTTACAAAAACATCCTTTATATTCAATCCTTAACCCGTCCAACTGTGGCACTGTGACCTGTTATCTGCAACATTATGATGAATATTTCATGTAGATTTGTATAATGTAACACATTAATGAACATCACAACTGGAGTAATGTGACAGAAATGGATCCGTGGCTAATTTCCATCTGCAGGTCCTAGGGGCAGGCTGATGAAATACATTTTAAGTGCGTTCCTGGAGGTCTAAGCATGGCACCTTAGGCTAGTTAAACCCACTCAGTTAAGCACTATGGAGTCTGAAGAGAAACCTGCTTCAGGGCTGGTTCCTGGATTTTGGTGTATTATCATAATGCCATGTGAAATCTAATAATTTTAAGTTAAGTTAAAAAAAAAACTGAAAATGTAGGGTAATATTTTCCTAACTTCCAAGTAACTCCTGTACGGCATTCTTGTACTGGACAATGGCAATACTTTGTCAATACATATTCCTATGAATTTCACATTCTGGAAAAACAACTTTCCAATAGGTCTATAGTACACTACAACAGTAGAAATCAACCATATCATTGTTGATGATAGGCTTGTACTCAATTAGAACCCACTAAACAGAATCACTGGAACTATGAAGTTTGTGAAGCCTGATTCAGTGTGTGGTTGGGCCTCCTATCTATCTGGGTTTGTTGACATACATCAGTCCATCCCAGTGTTCTCCCTGTAGTGACATTCTGTTAGTTCTGTGCTTGTACATGAACATGCAGCGCTTACAGGAGATCATGAGGTAGTCCTCTGATGTGGTTTTCCCATCCTCGTCCGCCTCCGTGTTGATGGTTACCGTGGACGCGGGCACGCCCTTGTGTGCCTGGATGACCGCCGCCTCTCCACCCTCGGCAACCATCACCTCCTCGGACACCAGCTCGTGCTCCAGCGGGCCGCCCACAAACACTCCCACCTGCTCGTCCACACCCACCCCTCCCTCCTCCTCCTCCTCCTCTTCCTCCACCTCTGCCTCGATCAGATCGGACGCCATCAGCACATGGTGGTGGTGGTGTTGATCTTCATCCTCCCCTTCCTCCAGAGCCGCATCCTCTTCCTCATCATCATCCTCCTCCTCATCATCCTCCAGGGCCTCCTCGATGGCCACCTCCGCCCCCAACATGGGCTCGTGGGCCATGATGACATCAGCGGCCTCGTCCAGGTCGGACGCCTCCACCATCTCGGCCTCCAGCGCCTGCTCCAGCAGGATGCCCTCGTCGGTCACCACGTCTGACACCAGCACCGCCTCTGGCACCGACACCACGATGTGGTCGCCGTCGATGTGGGCCATGCCCCCCATCCCTGCCACTGGGGGGCGATGGAGAGTAAGCGAGAGGAGATGGAGAGAACAAGAGAGGAGCAGAGAAGAGAGGAGATGGAGAGAACAAGAGAGGAACAGAGAAGAGAGGAGATGTTAGAAGAGAGGAGATGGAGAGAACAAGAGAGGAACAGAGAAGAGAGGAGATGGAGAGAACAAGAGAGGAGCAGAGAAGAGAGGAGATGGAGAGAACAAGAGAGGAACAGAGAAGAGAGGAGATGGAGAGAACAAGAGAGGAACAGAGAAGAGAGGAGATGGAGAGAACAAGAGAGGAACAGAGAAGAGAGGAGATGGAGAGAACAAGAGAGGAACAGAGAAGAGAGGAGATGGAGAGAACAAGAGAGGAACAGAGAAGAGAGGAGATGGAGAGAACAAGAGAGGAACAGAGAAGAGAGGAGATGGAGAGAACAAGAGAGGAACAGAGAAGAGAGGAGATGGAGAGAACAAGAGAGGAACAGAGAAGAGAGGAGATGGAGAGAACAAGAGAGGAACAGAGAAGAGAGGAGATGGAGAGAACAAGAGAGGAGCAGAGAAGAGAGGAGATGGAGAGAACAAGAGAGGAACAGAGAAGAGAGGAGATGGAGAGAACAAGAGAGGAAAGGAGGAGATGGAGAGAACAAGAGAGGAGCAGAGAAGAGAGGAGATGGAGAGAACAAGAGAGGAACAGAGAAGAGAGGAGAAGAAAGAATTGGAGAGGATGGGCAGGAGACAGACAGAACAGGAGGGGGAAAAAAGGAGTACAAAGGAGTGAATTATACGTCATGGAGGATTCACAGTGCTGGCATACTTTTTCCACAGAAGACAGCACCAGACAGATCTGTAAGAGCTCTAGGCCAAATTGTGTGGAATAAAAGTAGTAAGGATGCACTCTGCAGATGGCCTTCATTATTACATGGGTTCATAAAACACAAGAAGCCACTCAGCTTTCTTTTTGTTGCACCCCACAACAAAAACACCAACAACAAATACCCTCCTCTCCCCTGAAGTAGCTCTGCTCTCCTCTTCTCTGCTCTCCTCTTCTCTGCTCTCCTCTTCTCTCCTCTGCTCTTCTCTGCTCTCCTCTTCTCTGCTCTCTTCTTCTCTGCTCTCCTCTTCTCTGCTCTCCTCTTCTCTCCTTTTGTTTGGTTTGTTTATTTGTTGTTGTTGTTGTTGTGGTATTTGTGGGCCAAGTATGTCACCTTTATGGTAGGTCTAATTTTATAACATTCCGACAGTACTCAAAAATGTAATTGGGGAAGCTGCCTCTCCCACTGCACATTTTGGCACACCTGCATGCATTGTCTGTAAAGCTCTATATAGCATGGTCTCTATAAAGTGTTTATATTATTCTGATTAATATTATCATGTTGACTTAAATCCTTCCAAACATTTTGAGAAACTGGGCTTCTAAAGGTCTACAATAATAAAAAAAAGAGTGAAATTTCAGGACATACAACCAACCACTAAACGGCCTCCTCACCGAAGTCCTGCATGATCATAGCGTGGGGCATCTTCAGATCCTGGGAGTGAAGCTCAAGAAGGCCTCCACCCTTGTCCATTGGCTATGGTTCCGCTGAGCTATGGGAAAGCACATAGAAGAGAGACACAGTGTTGTGACGTCGACTTTCCTAGGTTCACATGTTTTGAGTGCTGAACCAAAACTATGAGATTAGTTGAACATACCTTCACATCTGATTCCTGTGTGGGCTGAGTAAGTGCAACGTGAAGGTTCGGTTCAGCTGTTTCATCAGAGAGCTGTGAACTAGAGAAGGAAAAATAGAGTTAGAGCATCACTGCTCCAAAACAAATATGAAAACAACACTTCAAAGGCCCACATAATGTTCACTAATTCAAACTCCCTTATCCTGCAGCAATGAATAGCTAGTCCTTCCTTTCAAGACTCCATATCTCACTGCACTTTGGACGCTAGGATGTTTGGATAATCATGAATGTGTTTCAGATTACTATAAAGAAGCCAGATTTGCTACAGTCGGCTACTTCACCTGAGCTCCCTCAATCACCAAGCTCATCTCCATTGAGTTTCCAGACTACAATCCAGCTTAAACTGACCTGAGATACCCCAGCAGCACCACAAGGCTACAAATATACAAGTCAGGGTTTCCGTTGTCCGGTAATTGCCGGACATTGGCCGGGAAAAAATGAAATGTCTGACAAAATGAAATCTCTCCGATCAAATTGTCAGATTGAAATTGGCTAATAACCCCGTCCCTCTAACACAATCGGAATTTGAGAATAAGCCTAAAATGTAGGCCTATACCAAAGCAAGAATACGTCCTTTGGCTATGTTTTAAAGGAACAGGCTCTACCGTTTGAAAGTTATTAAACAACAAGCATATGCTGCATTTCAAATAGGAAGCGCACGCTTAAAACATCTGTTAAACAACGAACGAATGACTGAGACGGTTCAAACATGGCTAGGGCCAGGCAGACTAGTCTGAAAAGCTTTTTCAGAGGCCAGACGCGATGGATGAAGGTATTTGGTAATGCCTGAAGCCTCAGATGTCTGGTCGATTCCACCACCAAAAGAGAAAAAGCCGGAGTGTCAGGCGTATCTGTCAGAATCAGTGACGTTGGAAGTGGAGGTGCAATAATAGAATATTTGACCGGCATATCATCAAAATGTCCGGAAAACAAAACCTCTGCCGGTCACTTTGACCGGCACCATTTCTTTCAAGCGGAAACACAGGTTGAATACTCAGTATATACACACACACACACACAAACAAACATGTCTCCAGGGATTACAGAATGAATGGTCTGAAAGAGAGAAAGTATCCAGAGAGCGGATGTTCTGTGTTGTTGATGCCAGAGGTCAGAGCACAATGGCCAGACTGTTTTGAGCTGATATTAAAAGGCAACAGTAACTCAAATAACAATTCGTTACACGCAAGGTATGCAGAAGAGCATCTCTGAACACACAACAACAAAGAGCCTTGAAGCTGGTGGGCTACAGCAGCATAAGATTGCACCAGTGCCACTCCTGTCTTCTGCTAAGAACAGGAGACTGAGGCTACAATTTGCACAGGCCCACCAACATTGGATAATACTAGATTGGGGGAAATGTTGTCTGGTCTGATGAGTTGTGACTTCTGCTGCGACATTTAGATGGTAAGGTCAGAATTTGGCAAAGATGGCCAAAAACATGGATCCTGCCTTGTATTAACGGTTCACGTTGTTGTTGGTGGTGTAATGGTGTGGGGGATATTTTCCAATTGAGCATTGTTTAAATGAGGGGTCTCCAACAGGCAGCTCGCGAGCTACCAGTAGCTCCTCACCTGTTTCTGAGTAGCTCTCAAAATAAGGTTTAAGGAAAACGTTAGCAAAATTAATAACAAAGTCACTTGGTAAACCTGATAAAATTCCTATCAAATCAAATTCACAATCTACAAAGACAGAAGGTAAAGGAATTGAAAGGAGCATTAAATCGCATACAAAACGTATTCAGCTGTTTTGGGTGGAGATCAGCTATGTGAATACATGCTACTACTGAGAGCCTATAAAACACGAGTAGCTCTCGGCCATGTTCATTTTGTCAAAGTAGCTCTAGGAGGAAACAAGAAGGGAGACCCCTGGTTTAAATGCATAGCCTACCTGAGTATTGCTGCTGACCACGTCCACACCTTTACAACCACAATGTTCCCATCTACTGATGGCTACTTCCAGCAGGATAGCACACCATGTCACAAAGCTCAAATTATCTCAAAACTGGTTTCTAGAACATGACAATAAATTCACTGTACTCAAATGGCATCTACAGTGATTAGATCTCAATGCAATACAGCACCTCTGGGTTGTAATGGAACGGGAAATTTGCTTTTTAGCATGGACAATGTCATTTCCAACACAACCTGTCACCATGTCATTTCCACCATCACCACCGGCACCAGGCTACAAAACCGTGAAGAAAGCAGTGGAAATGGCTCTGGCAGAAATGACATTTTGCTCTTTTTTCTTTCTGCCAGTTGTGAGAGTTAGCATTACATACACACAAAAAAATACACAACATGACCTTGGATTTTTCCAAATGCTTTTACATCCACATGAAATATGAGCCATTTGGAAATGACGCTCAATAAACATCCTCTCATTTTTACTTGTATCGTTCTTCCTTTAATTACTCCCTACGGAAATCAAACCCATGCATAAAAGGCCTCGTATCACATACAAAAGAATGATTGAGCCATGGTTATGTGTGACAAAAACAAAAAAAAGTTTTTAGTTTTTCTTATTTCTTCCAGGGACAAGAAAAGTACCATTGTTGAAGAATTACTCCCCTGATAAAGTGGCCAGTGAGTGTATACTTATCAGACAATTCAACAAATTCAAAACAATAATAGTTTTTTTTACTAATTGAGCTTGAAGTCAAAGAGATATATCTTTGTGCATTAAACTCACATCTTACATTCAAGGCAATAAGTTAGTGATTCCTTTAGCTGAGCTTGAAAATGCTGTACCTAATGTGATATATTGATACCTTCTGTTACTTATATGACAGTTATCCCTCTGAAATTCTACTGCGTCTTATTTGCTTACTTAAAACACAGTTGTATTTAGCTTATCTTTGTATGTTATCAACGTTATGCGCGAATGATTATGGATGAATAACCAACAATTATACTGTAGTTTAAGTGTTTGTGTGTTCTTGGTCAGTGATGTAGTTCTGATAACAGTCTGATTTTCTCACGGTACGTGAAGCAACTTCCCAAATGACGTAAATAGTCCCTCGCGTCACATCAAATAACCACTGGAAAAATACAGCCAGCGTGTGGAGTGCTAGTCTGAGAAGCTGAAAGCTAAATTTGGGCGGGATGCATACCGCTATCCCTAGCATAGTAGAAAGCGATGTTTGCATCGATTACAAATGTTGTAGATAAATGTTGATTCATGCATTCACGCAGGTCTTCCCTGCACCCGTCACGCCAAGTTTATATACCCAGAGCTCTTTGCTGCACAGCAGCCTTGGAGCATGATGGCCGTCTGTTTGGTTGCTGGCTGCCAGGTTAGCGTGCAAGCAGTCTCCCCTTTGAGAAACACTCTAGATGTGATGTAAATAACCGCTTAGCCTGTAGGTTATTACAATTAACAGGTGAACTTTTGCTATAGTAATAATAACAGCTATGTACTACGTGTGTAACATGTGTTATGTTTTCCGGTCATAACATGCATTCCGCGAACTTGATAACCAAGCGTTTCGATGCAGACATCCTGCGACAGCAGCCGACATCTTGTCTTCCGCCATTTTAATTATTGCTATGTGGCTAACTAGCGCTAGCAACGCAGCTATTTACAAATAAATGCGTTCAGAGCATTGCATACAGAAATGCAATGACGGTATATTGACAAATTACTGCACCGTGCGGTAAACACATCCAGTCACGTCCAATCGGACTATGAAGACGTGTGTACTGTGTATTTTCTAATTAGTCGACGGACAAGCTAGCTAACTAGCTGGCTAGCTGGAAGGTGCATGCAGAGGCTAACATTGCTTAGGCCCGTCTTCGGCTTTGTTGTGTTTCCGACAAGGCCCTAGCAGGCCAAGCGGGCCCGCGCCGAAAATTCACAGCGCAAAGTGCACTGGTGAAAATTATTTTACCTGTTATTACACTCCTCGTAAAGCGTCAGTAAATATCCTTGTTTCTTGTATTTTAATCTGTCGTAGTTTTCCTGTATTTTTCCTCGGTATGGCTACTGCGGCCTGTACATTCTGAATCCTCGAACACTTTTCCAGGCCTCGGCCAATCAGGCTGCTCGTTGACAACAGAGGAGGGAGGGGGGCAGACAATACCGCGCGGCCTCGCTCACTGCTGTCCTGTCTATTTACGTCACTCGCTTGAAAGCTGTAGCGGTTTTTTTCTGCCATATGATCGACTTGCAAGCTGGTGCATAGGCTATGCTAAATATTATGTTACTACGCATATCAGTGACTGAATAAAGATTATCTGAATCTATGCCCCACCACCTAGCCTACACACGGACCCAGTGGGAATAACAAAAAGCTATACAAATTGAATGCATCCCTAAAATATCAAAGTGTGCTGAAGACAGTTTTCAGCAAACACACAGCACCAAGACTTAATTTGAAATATCAGTTCAGCAATTCAAACCTTCACATGAGCAATAACCATAAAAATATCCTTCCCAATACTTAGTTCCTACATTAACAATATCGTTATAATGTATTTGCATACAGGGCAGGTCTATGGACCTTGTCGAATATAAACAGGTGCAAGTATAGAGTTCAAAAGGCTGTCCACAATTAATAATAATAATAATAATAACAACATTAGGAAGGTAGTCTTTTTCTGGGTAGATTTATTTTATTTTTTTTCAGTTACAGCTACAGATCTTCTGAGGCACTATGTAAAAGGTTGCATACCCAGTTCTGTCATAAGCACCTGGCTTTTTGCATACAGTTTTGTCAATGGATGAAGTGAGGTATCCATAACCAAGTGTCCGAACTTAAGACTTACTCACCGGGAGAAAGAACGCAGGACAGCGGTACACACAACATTTAACATACAAGATGTCTGATTGAAAACAAATAATTAAAAAAAAAAATCAGGGAACAATATTTGCTGCAATAATTCACCTTGGCACAATGATGACACCGACAACATAAAACCTTTTTTCCCCCCATCCAAGATATTTTTAAAAGGGCTGTTAAATTCCCTACAAATATTGCGTTGATGTGCCCAAGAAAACACATAAAAGTCAGTTATTATTATTATTATTATCATCATCATCATCACTCTTGGCAGAATGCAAGGAATCAATAACTACTTCAACAAAACACAACCCATCTCACATAGTCTGGAGCTTGCCTCCAAAGAATGTATCATACTGTACATAAATAGTCTCATCCATGGAATAAAAATACACATGCAACATCCAGTTGAAAGTTACTCAGGGTATGGTAGTCTAACAGTGTCATTCCACACCAAGGGAAGAATGCTGGGAGAACTACCAAGTTCAAATAGTAAACAAACACACGTTTCTCTCTAGGCTCTAACGTCCAGGACAAAATACAGTACATCACAGCTCTTCTTTTTTTCCAGCAGGTCTCTTCTTCGTGTCTCATCAAAAATAGACTAGGCTGATTCCAGAAAAAATAAAGTGGGAAGAGAAAACAAAAATGTTTACGACTTCTGTTAGTCTTTAAACTGATTCCAGTGAGGTCTCTGAGCCGCACTGCATCTCTTTCGGTCTCTCGTTTTCCTTCATTTTGTCCTCGTAGTGTGGCGATTGTGAGAGTGCAAACAGACATGCCACGTGCGTGTCCATTTCCTGAAGTGTCATGTTGCCAGTGCAGTGTGTGTGTGTGTGTGTGTGTGTGTGTGTGTATAGGGGGAAGGGGGGGGGGGAGGGGAAGGGGCAGGGAAGCAGTAGGCTGGTGCAGGTTGCTCTGGGGGAGCAGAATGAGGCAGACGCCAGTCACTGTGTGTGTGTGTGTGTGTGTGTGTGTGTGTGTGTGTGTGTGTGTGTGTGTGTGAGAGAGAGAGAGATGAAGGCTTCAGTAGCAGCCGTCTTTCCACGACTCATCTGCGATTTTAGTCATCCCAAAAGACCTGCAACGACAGGAGACCCACATCAGCAACATGGGCCTGGGAAAGATGCCACAGCACTGACCAGCGTCAGCAGAACTGCTCTGTCTGAGGCCGACGTGCGCATAGTTCGGCCAGTAGTTTAGGCAGCATGAAAACACAGAAAATTAAACCCGACACAAAATGTCACATCAAGTTATATATATACACATTTAAATACATTACATTTAAAAGTGTAAAAGTATTTATTTATACACATTTAAATACAATACATTTAAAAGTGACAGTCAAGTCAAGAAATCTTGGAGGATTCTAGTTAGAACATCATAGACATTTAGTTATAATAGCACAGTAGATAAATGCACAAGCTGGATAATGACTGCATGGTGACTAGTAAAGCCCTGCTCACGGTCCGTCGCCTCAAAAGTTGAAATGATAACTTTGTCGCTGTGTTTCTTGTCACCAGTGGTTATTCCATCTGTAATCGCTGAATTACATTAACATTACATGGTCTGTATTTTCACTACACACATGTAAAGGAGGCGACATCAACAAGAAATATATTATCCAGCTTCCACCTCTCTCCCTCAGAGTTGTGCCTCCTTACCTCCTGGGCGTTTGTGACAGACGACCTCTAGCGGGCGGCGCGGCTCCCGCCATCCCCCTCCCGGGCATCTGCTTCGCCCCCAGGCTGGTCCGGCCAGCTGGGTACGCTCCTCCTCCTCCTCCTCCTCCTCCTCCTCCGTTAGCAGGCCCCGGGGACTGGACCCTGCGTGCCCCGGCGGAAGGGCCGGCCGCAGCCCCAGGGGCCCCGCGTGCGGGCTGCCTCGCCTGCCCAGCAGAGCCCATGGGGCCCAGGGCCTTCACTGGAGCACGCAGGGAGAGCGGGGAGTGGCCGGTGCTCCGGAGTCGCGTGGAGGAGGGCACGCCTGCGCAGGGAGGTGTGTGGGTGGTGGGGGTTTAAGATGGAGAAGGGAGGGTAAGGAGACACATGAGCAGTGAACATCTTACATGTTACAATGAACATTACAGTTTGAACCAAACTAAATAATAATCATTTCCTCTGTAACACACTGCACTGTTTGGCATGAAAAGCGTAGGGAGGTGTGTAGAGATGGAGGAGGTCAAGTGGATAGGGGCAACAGAAACAAGGAGCTGCGTAGGCCAGTTTGCATAATACATGTTAAGTGTTGTATTTATAGCTTACTTGATTACTATTCAAATGCATTGACACCCCTTTCTATGATACCTTTCATTGTAACAATGCTGATGCATTTTTTTCCCCCGCAACGCTAGGAAAATAAGTTGTGGTGTTATTTCTACAAACATCCACCAGGGGGCAGGGCATCACATAACAATAATGAGCAAAACTGCTTTTGTGGGTAGTTCCCTGATCTGCACCGCTGCCTCATGAAGCTAAGGGACTGATGCCACATGGTAAACTATAAACTTGGGAGCATGTGGCAGCCCAGTAGGGGATAGTAAGCCGACAGTGGCTGGGCTGCATCCACCAGGGCAGGGCATCACATAACAATAATGAGCAAAACTGCTTTTGTGGGTAGTTCCCTGATCTGCACCGCTGCCTCATGAAGCTAAGGGACTGATGCCACATGGTAAACTATAAACTTGGGAGCATGTGGCAGCCCAGTAGGGGATAGTAAGCCGACAGTGGCTGGGCTGGCCTGTGGGAGGTGTGGGTCTAAGGTGGAAATGGGGGAAGGCACAGCGGTGACGTGTTGGGGAGAGTTTGGGTAGGAATGGTACCGACCTGAGGTGGGGGACAGGGGCAGGCGCGACATGCGGTTGCCGGAGCTCTGCAGGTTAGCCTCCATGCTGCGGCTGTTTCTGACCGCCTCTAAAGAGCGCAGGCTGGTACGCGGCACCAGGTTAGGCATGCTGTGTCTCAACTCCTCTGGAATAACACACGCACACGCACGCACACGCACGCACACACACACACAAACACACACGCACGCACAAACAAACGCACGCACACACCCGCACGTACACAAACACACACACAAACAAACGCACAAACAAACAAACGCACAAACACACACACACACGTGCACACACACGCACGCGCGCACACAAACACACACACGCACGCACACACGCAGAAACACACACACACGCACAAACGCACAAACACACACACGCACAAACACACACACAAACACATACACCCTCAAAGTCAGACCACATTCATTCACCACTAACTTTACTTATACCAAAACCTCTTGTACCCGTTTCAGTAGACAACTAACCTATTACATTCAACATACTAGCCGCTAATATTTCATCAAAGTAAATACTGACTAAACTTGTAAATGAAAGGAACGTGATTCTCCTCACACCCAACTTCAAGCCTTCTGATGAGGAAAAGCACAACTGTAAACAAACGGTATGGAGGGCCACATCAATTCTAAAACTGACTATTCTCCTGCATATTGAACTGATCTAGCAGGTTTCTCAGTATAAACCCTTTCAAGAGAGTTCCATTATCAGCATCATAGTTGGCCCCACAAGACTTCCTTTTTAACATTCCATATGTTATCTTAATGCAGAGGAAGTAGATTGGGGCCCAAATAGAACGTTCAAGCATTGTTTTTTTTTTTATTGTTGAAAGGGTCTATAAATATCCTCAAAGGACATAGAAGTGTCCTCAACTCCTCTTACATTATGCATTATGCAAAGATCACATGCAGGGTCCAGCTGCTGCAGTAGCCGTGTGTAGAACAGTCCTCTTAAAGCCATGCATAGTGCTCATGGCAACGGCTGACATTGCCATGTATGAAAGTCCAGTGCCAATGTGGAATTACAGTACTGGTGTCTAAGCACAGTGGCATACTGCCATACATGCTACAATGCAGGGCTAACGTACAGACCCACTAGTCCATACTACATTACCCACAATGCACTGCACACACGCCTACCTTCACTGCGGGCGTATTTGAGGAGCTCAGCGCTGGGCCCCTGGAGGGAGCGCCGTGGGGTGTGTGTGCGCGGCTGACCGCCCACGCGTCCGTAGTCGTGAGGGCTGCTGGGCGACTGGCAGCGGGGCGATCCCAGCGGCGAGGGCGAGCATCTGGGCCGCCGCTGACCCAGGCTCGGGGGGCAGTAGCCCATGGCGTCCTCCTCATCCTCCAGGCTGTAGGAGTCCAGCTCCTGGTCGCTGTAAGCGCCTCCTCCTCCTCCTCCTCCACGACGCAGGGACTGCAGCGAGGCCGAGGAACTGCGGCGGGATGCGGTGGCCGAGCTGGACGCGTAGTCCTGACGCAGGCCTAAGAGACACACACACACACACACACACACAAATGTCACTACAGGGTAATTAAATAAAAACTGGAAAAATCTGCAAAAAAACACTTACAGCAAGTATTTCTTGGAGCCCATATACAGTGTGCAGACCATCTCCCTCTCACATCTCACCAAAATAACATACTCTGCAATGTCATCTAGGAGTTTTGCTTCAGTAGGAGTTGCTGATCCCTGCTTTGAAAAGGTGTTTAAATTTAGCCTCCTCTCCACTGCCTGGCGCCTGCAGCACTAAGCTATTTCTCCAGGCAGTGGGAACACCACAGCGATGATAAGAAAGGTACTTTAAACATCCTCAGCCCTTGGAGAGTTGCTAACATTGAGGGAAGCCAGATTACATTCTGAAGATCTCCAAGCGCAGCCAAATAGTACCAGCTGGGCAAAAAGCTGATTTCCTCTCTTTGATGTACAATATGCACCGAATGTGACAAGAATTTGAATACGGAAGTAGGTTTGCATAAGAAAACCCCAAGGCTTTACAGAGAAGGGGTCTCATAATCGCGCGCACACACAAACATTTGCATACTAACAGACACATACTGCTATAGCCCTTTCGGTGCTTACAATAGTTCACAAATGCAGAAACAGAGATACACACCTGTGTGTGTTGAGGAACACAGCTCCCTCTCTTTTTGTATACCCCAAAACTCATGTGCTCTCACACACACACACACACACACACACACACGGGGGTGCACTCACTCTCCTCCTGCAGACGGGCCATGATCTGGACATCAGTGAGGTCCTGCAGCTTGTAGCCCATGGAGATGGAGTCATCGGAGGTGCTCAGCTCGCTGTCTATAGACGACTGGGAGCTCAACGCCGAGTGCATACTCATGTAACCTACACACACACAAAGTTATTTATTTTAAAAAAAAAGAAGAAAAATTTGCTTGCACACACACACACACACACAAGCCCATAGGCATGCAGCACAAGCAGTATTGTGGCTTTAAAACCGTGTGTGTACATACTCACACAAACACACAGAGAAACACACACTCACACACAGTAATGTGGCTTTAAAACCGTGTGTGCATATGCTCACACAAACACACACACCAACAGTAATGTGGCTTTAAAACCCATGTGTGTACATACTCACACAAACACACAGAGAAACACACACAGTAATGTGGCTTTAAAACCCATGTGTGTACATACTCACACAAACACACAGAGAAACACACACAGTAATGTGGCTTTAAAACCCATGTGTGTACATACTCACACAAACCACAGAGAAACACACACAGTAATGTGGCTTTAAAACCCATGTGTGTACATACTCACACAAACACACAGAGAAACACACACACACACACACACACACACACACACACACACACACAGTAATGCAAGTTTAAAACCATGTGTGTACATATACTCACATAAACACACAGAGAAACACACACTATGTGCAGACAAACTGGTTTGACTACTAAAGCATGTATGCACATTACTGTGGCTCTCTCTTCCAGACAGACACACAGAGCCATACAGCAATACAGTTAGACGCATGCTCCAACACACACACAGCAATACAGTTAGACGCATGCTCCAACACACACACAGCCATACAGTTAGACGCATGCTCCAACACACACATAGCAATACAGTTAGACGCAGGCTCCAACACAGAACACACACAAGCAATATAGTCCGACGCATGCTCCAACACCTAACACAGAACACACACACACAGCAATACAGTTAGACGCAGGCTCCAACACAGAACACACACACACACAGAAATATAGTCAGACGCATGCTCCAACACCCAACACAGAACCAGAGTGGGATTATTCCGTTCCTTTGAACCAACCCCAGCTGGGCCACACACACACACGCACACACACACAACACAGAACCAGAGTGGGTTTATTCCGTTCCTATGTACCAACCCCAGCTGGGCATCTCACAGCCACACACACACACACACACACACACACACACACACACACACATGTTTGACTGTTAGTAATGGCTCAGTGGCCATGCTTTTCAGTTCCATTCCTGTCTGGCATTCAGGGTTAAGGGGGGAGGAGTGTCAGAATTGATAGAGCTCAGAGACTTCAGAGCCAGGTGTGTGTGTGCCTGGGTGCGTGCGTGTGTGTGTGTGTGTGTGTGTGTGTATTAATTTCAAAATTACCAACTGGGTTTTCAGTAATGAGAACATAAGGGCATACATTGTATGTGTGTGTGTGCGCATGCATGTGTGTGAGTGCATGTGTATTAGAGGACACACAGTGCCCCCGCCTTTCCCTGCACATACACTCAGGTGTGTGTGTGTGTGTGTGTGTGTGTGTGTGTGTGTGTGTGTGTGTGTGTACTGAAATCCTGAGTGGATGCCGTTTCACTGCTATAAACAAAAGGTCAGACAGGAAAAGCTCAGCCTTTCACAAAAGAAAGGTGTATACATTGAAAGGTCATCAAGTCCGCACAGAAGCCATAAATTGCAGTGCAGACACCAGGGAGAGAGGGAGACACACACACACACACACACACACACACACACAGGATGCGTGGGAATGACTAGGCAAGGCAAGCGCACATGTTTAAATACAACGCCAAGGTTAGTCACATCCACAGCATAACATAACACACCCAACCCAGATGAGAAATGACTAAGAAAGAAAAACAACATTGCTGTACCCTTGGGGCTGTTGCTGACCTTGTACAGTGGGCATGTAAATCTGTGTCAGTGTGTGTGCATGTGTGGGCATGTGAATCTGTGTCAAGTGTGTGTACGTGTGTGTGTGTGTGTGTGTGTGTGTGTGGGCATGGGAATCTGTGTCAGTGTGTGTGTGGGTGTGTGTGTGTGTGTGTATCTGGGTGTCAAAGTATGTGTGCTCATGCAAACAAAACATTTGTTCCCTCATGTGCACAACAGAGTTTGCAGAGGGATGCATGTATGTGTGTGTGTGTGTATGTGTGTGTGTCTACATGCACATAAGTGTGTGTGTTTGTGTGTGTCTACATACACATAAGTGTGTGTGTGTGTGTGTCTACATACACATAAGTGTGTGTGTGTGTGTGTGTGTGTGTGTGTGTGTGTGTGTGTGTGAGAGAGAGAGAGAAGACCACAGAGAGTGTTAGGTCATGCCATACCTGAGCTGCCACAGGTTAGTAGCGGTTTGTTAGTGGATTTGTGGTACCCAGGGGAGAGCGAGGCCTCTGCTGTGGAGCCCACCGAGCACTGGGAGGGGCTGGAGTACACGTTCCTCCATCGAGACGCCGCTGCAACACACACACACACACACACACACACACACACAGTTAGTCGTACAACATTAACAGTCTGTACATGTATGCAAGTGTCTGCGGGGTTATTTCAGATGTACAGTGTAGCGATGTTCCACTTTGGAGCAAATGAAAGACATGACATAGAAAACCCACACGTTTGAATCAAGAACTGAATACAGTCAGGTGCGGTTTCTTGACCTCTTTCACACACACACACACACACACACACACACACACACACACAGTAATATCACAGCGTAAAGGCACCCTCTCTCACTCTCTCGATCATACAGAGACATCCTCCATTCACAAGGCTTCATCCTGAGCTGGACTGACACTTGACACAAAGGTCAAAAGAGGTCAATGTTCCAACGCATCAGACCTATGACCATAAGCTAAGTACGGTCACAGTGCTCTACTAACATACCTCCACACACCCTTTATCGAACACCCTCAACAAATCCAAAAAGTGCTTTTGTCCTCGCTCAAGTATCATCCTGACCTCGACCTTGACCCCAAGGTCATCAGCTCCATCTCGGAGCCTAACTGACAGGGAGCAGAGCTCAAGTCACTGTTTATCATTAGCACAGGGAACCCGAACCAGCTGGAAACAGGGAAGATCAGGTGAGCGTAGGCTGCACTCAGACAGAGGGGACCGTGTGTATGTGTGTGTGTGTGTGTGTGTGTCTGCACAGATACACCAGATACAACCATGTGCATGTTTCTGTTTGTAACACCTCCAGCCCAAGCCACTTCAAGCAGAACACATGTCGATCTATATACAAAACACTGTACAGGATAATTTTAATTAAATTTATCTGTATTGTCTGGCTATCAAAATGAATCCCATAAAGTTGATCTCGCTCACGTTTGCTCTAGTAGGTAAGCTACATGTAGCTAGTAATCTTGCTTCATCAGATAATGATATGGTACTGGGCCACAGGCCTGTTAAACAGCACGTCTGCTGAGGACTAAAGACTTGTGTGTGTGTGTAAATGAGTGAACCAGAGCTACCTGAGGCTGGGCAGGTAACCCAAGACTGGGCCTTGGCTAATGATGCGCCCGAGTGAGTCAGCCGCACTGCTGCTCAGCTGGGAGAGGGTGCAGAGAGCAGCTGACCGTGGTGTAAATAATGGATCTCATAGACTGGCTGAGAGACAGGCAGGTAACCACACACACACACACACACACACACACACTTAGGACAGAGATAGGACAGAAATAGAGAGACACCAACTTCGAACACTGGCTGAAAGACAGACAGATAACAAATACACTCACTCTCTCCATCTCTCTCTCTCACACAGACACACACACACACACACACACACACACACAGGAAGGTAGACATACTCTCAACAGCTCTGGGGGGTGCTATAAAGTGCTACGCCACTGAAAACGCATCTTCTCATTCAGACACACAGTCGGTCCCTGAACCTGCCTTGTGCATACAATGAAAGTCAAGAAAACCTTATGGGAGGGCCAAATAACAAATCACCCCACCCATATAACACACAACCAAGCACACCCAAGCACACACACACACACACACACACTCTGTCTGTAGTATCAGTACACAACTCACCACACACACACCTTAGCAAACCTAATGCAAATTACTTCATTTGACAAAGCACAATGAGAGTGTGTTTTATCTGTGCCAACGAGGCTGATCATATCTAGCAAAGCCTTTCCACAGCGTAGACTACGTCAGCCATTCCCAGGAGTTTTCGCCATCCAGGAAGAGAGGAGGAGAAAATAATACTTGGCCCTGCTGCAAAGGCCACGTGAACTCTTATTTGCATAGAGCGTGTTTAAATGACCAGGATCGCTTTCATGACCTGAGGCTGGCCACGCCACATAAGGACAAAAGGAGCAGCGCTTGGAAACGAGTACAGGTTACACAGTCACACTGGTATTGGTTTAACTTTCCCCTGCGCCCTCCTTGGAATGAAGGCATCTACACACATTCATAGAAAGTTTCATCTAATTGATCATCTTGTGTCTCATATAGCAGTGGGTCCAGTAGCCCAGACACACACAGGGGATAACCAGAAGGGCTGAGAGCACCACACACACACACACACACACACACACACACACACACACACACACACACACACACACACACACACACACACACACACACACAAGCACACACACACACTCTCTCTCTCACTCACACACACGACACACACACACAAAGACAGCAAAAGGAACTGGGGCTGCTTTTGAGGCGCTGGAGATTGTAAATAGACTTTAAAGATGCTTTGTGTAAGAGAGCTAGGAGAGGGAGAGGGGGAGAGAGAGAAGGAGAGAAGGAGAGAGAGAAGGAGAGTGTGAGCGAGAGTGTAAGAGACTGAAAGACAAAGACTATGAGAGAGTGAAAGAGTGAGGGACAGAGAGTGTGTGTGTGTGCAAAGACACATATATATTTATTCATTGGTCAGTGTGTGTTAACATACAGGATATGTGCTGGTACGCAATTTGTGTGTGTGTGTTTGGGCGTGTGTGTGTGTGTTTTGAGCGTGTGTGGCTTACATTGGTCCAAGCGGTTGATGAGGGTTTTGCAGGCCACCTCGGTCTCTGGGCTGGGATGGTCCAGGACCTGCCGACACCACTTCAGAGGAGACTGGGGGCCCTGCTCGGCCGCCTGCTTCTTAGGGGACACATAGAGCCTAGACAGGGAGAGTGAGAGAGAGAGAGGGGGAGAGAGAGAGAAAGAGAGAGAGAGAGAGAGAGAGAGAGAAAGAAAGAAAGAAAGAAAGAAAGAAAAGAAAGAAAGAAAAGAAGAAAAGAAAGAAAGAAAGAAAGAAAGAAAGAAAGAAAGAAAGAAAAGAAAAGAAAAAAGAAAAGAAAAAGAAAAAGAAAAGAAAAGAAAAGAAAAGAAAAGAAAGAAAGAAACATTGTCAACCCTGAATTGAGGAGTACTCTATTCACTTGTTGCTGACATGCTATTCTAGCCAGTTGTTTTAAAGTCACATTTATAATAAACGCTACTACATGCTCTGCATGGCAGTAAACCCTTAACTGCACCAAATTACAGAACAGCACAGAGATGGAGGACAAAACCGTAAACAAAAATAGATGGAGATAGCAGGCCACCGAGCCAGTTTACCAACTCTCTCTCCGTCTGTGTGTGTGTGTGTCTGGAAAAATCTGTATAAGCTTTTTAATAACCGGTTAGGTATGTGTTTCTTTGTACGCGTATATGCGTACATGCCTCATTAATGTCACTGCAACCATGAATTTTCTCGCCTGAGTGACATTAACCACACACACAAACACACCTCTGGAGGAACTCACTGCATTCTCAACACTCAGGCTAGCCAAGGCTCTGCAGTCATGAGAGGCTTAACAGACCTAAGGCTGCAACAATACAAAACAATCTCCTTCTTATGCAAACACCCTAACTTGTGATCAGCACCAGTCAGATTCACCAGTCTGCCTTTATGTGGCCAAGACCCAGGCTACTAAAATATAACCCCATCATAATATCAGTCTGAAATGATGAATTGAGTTGGTGGTTTGGTATCTAATGCAGAAATTACACAGATGACCTATACAGCAAAATGAATAGCCTAGCTTGTTCTAATAGATTGTTAACATAACTAACACTATCAGTAAACAAAAAACCTCTTCCCTGACCGGGAATCGAACCCGGGCCGCGGCGGTGAGAGCGCCGAATCCTAACCACTAGACCACCAGGGACCGTGTGTCTGGTCTCCTCATCTTACACTAAATAACTTCAGCAGGGGGCTGAGAGGCCGCGCGGCGCACACACACACACACACACACACACAGGGGAACAGCTGACTGCGGCACTCTGTGAAAGAGCCCAGCACAGCTGAGCTGAGCCAGCAGCAGCCATGCAGCGCTAACCCCACACAGGCCCGGCACACAGCATCAGTTCTGCAGCGCTAACCCCACACAGGCCCAGCACACAGCACCAGTTCTGCAGCGCTAACCGCACACAGCATCAGTTCTGCTGCGCTAACCCCACACAGGCCCAGCACACAGCACCAGTTCTGCAGCGTTAACCCCACACAGGCCCAGCACACAGCACCAGTTCTGCAGCGCTAACCACACACAGGCCCAGCACACAGCATCAGATCTGCAGCGCTAACCCCACACAGGCCCAGCACACAGCACCAGTTCTGCTCTGAGTATCAGTCAGGAGGACTACACCAAATAAATTGTCTTCAAGGAACCCTGCAATTAAGATACGAGTACTAACTCATAACATATAGGATGACAAAAACACGTTTCGAAACAAATATTGACATAGTTGTAGATTCCTGAGACCTTTGTACTCCCCCCCACACACACACAGCACACGCATGCGTGCGCGCACGTCTAATAGCTGTGTCTGAAACTATGAAAATCCTGTCTTCCAAAATCCCCAAATCTTCTCCAAGTTGTCTAGTCTCTACTGCATGGGCAGCATAGGTGGTCACACTCATAATAGATAGCATTTGACAAAGACTGCTGTAGGGGACTCTGCCTCTCTAACTGGAAGAGACAGGTTCGGATGGACACACACACACACACACACACACACACACTTATCCAAACTGCAGTCGAGTGAGCGACTGCCGTGTAGCATTGAATGCTCTCCATCCACACCAAGTCTGTCATGTTTCACATTCAAAACAGCAGAACAACTTAAGCGACAGAAAGGAAATAGGAACAAAAGTTCTGCCCAAAACGTCGCGCCACATCTCGGTGCACAACACTCTGATTCAGTTTAGGACATTCCAATTAAAAAACAATGTAACAATGTAACTTATTTTGTCACTAAGGCTCGCTCGCATCGCATAGTTACGACGTGGTGTTAGAGTCAGCTGTGAGGATTTCACTCACTCTCTTTCTTTCTTTCTTTCTTTCTTTCTCTCTCTCTCTCTCTCTCTCTCTCTCTCTCTAACACAGACAAGGTCTAAGCTTAGGCACTACACTGCTTTAGATGCAGAAAGACATGGTCTTTAAGGAAATGAGCAGCCTACACAGCACACAAGTTCAAAGGTCACCAGATCTAAATGCTTCAACATAAGTCAACATAAGTTACTCATCATGATTGTTATGTTCCGTTCAGTCAGATTTCACTTCATGTGAGTAGTCCACGGAGCGATCTGTTATGTCTGCATCATTCTTGTCAAAATCCCTAAACTAAACAACAAAGTGAAAAGCACTATAGTCATAGGCTATAATTCTAACTTCTCCCGTCCTCAATAACTTAACCCAATAGCTAGCATCTCGGCCCTCACTTATTGGTGTGTATTCATTTCCTGTTTGTACAGTACAACCCTTTTTTATTTTTCTAGAAAAAGCTACAACTAGAAAAAGTATATTAACTTAATCTTTTACATTTAAAAAAAAAAGAAGTGCGTTGTGGCATTTCACTGAGTGACGTGCACTTTTGAAACTCAAGCTGCCACACCATAAAAAGGTGCAGGCTTAATGATTGAACATTTTTAAGAGAGATCAACTGAACATGCTTACATGCATCACAGAGGTCTTCAGGGGTCATTTTGATGATCTTGCAAACTAACACATGACTATACATTTTTTTTATGATTTCATAATGGTCTTCTTAGGTTGTTAGTTACACTGAAGGAGTTGAAATTAACTGCATTTTCAGGACAAAAGTCCCTGAGTTATTTCAAAACTTAAAATAAAATTAAAATTATAAATTATAAAATAAGGCAACATATTTTATTTTCCCAAAACTTATTTGAAGTATAACAGGTTAGATCATGTAGTGTTATCTAACACACTTTGTACGTAGGCCTAAATAATTTGGTGAGGACACAAAAAGAGACCCGTCACGTCTCTCAGCCCAAACCAAACATACATAGCCTAGCTGTGCAGCAGTAAGCACATCCGCTGCCAAGTTCATCAAAAGGCCTATTCAAAGCCACTGCGGCGGGGATCGGCGAGGGGGGAGTGTCATCCATACAAAAGCCCCTGTCAGACGAAGCTCATCCAGCCCTTTACACAGGGACATACACACATACAGGGACATACACACATACACACACACACACACACACACACATACACACACACACACACACACACACACACACACACACATGGACATACACACACACACAGCTCCTGCTGGGATGAACACAATAATATAGAGCGCTGCATTGAGGTCATCGTTCCTGTTTTTTTCCCCTTTCTCTAGAGAGAGAGATAGGAAAAGAAGATGATAAATAAGAGAGAGCAAGAGAGGATAGAGAGAGCAAAAGAAAGAGAGAATAGAGAGAGAGAGAGAGAGCGAGAGAGAGAGAATGAAAGAAGGAGGGTCAGTCCAAAAGCACAGACGGAGACCTGGCATGCCCTGGACAGGAATCTCCACTGCGACAGTTAGCACTAAGCACAGTGAGATCAGATCCGGGATGTGAGCCTTCAGCTGAACTGCAGCCGATTACCCACAACACC
Source organism: Alosa alosa (assembly GCF_017589495.1). Lineage (NCBI taxonomy): Eukaryota > Metazoa > Chordata > Actinopteri > Clupeiformes > Clupeidae > Alosa > Alosa alosa. The sequence continues at coordinate 22,277,974 of NC_063209.1, read as the reverse complement.
CCAGTCGCTCACAGCACTGCATCCCGCAATCCACGGCCACGCCGGGCTTCTCTAGGCAGAGCCGGTCGTCCATCTTCACTTGCATAACAACAAACCTGATTATGTCTCTTCACTTATACTATTATCCATTCTTAGTACAGGTGTAATACAGGTGTGTTTCAAGGAGGTAAGCCGAACACTCGGAATGCGCACCACTTATTGAAGGGTCTGCAGGTATCACCTAGAGGAGACCACCTAGTTACCACTTCATGGACCACCATTCACTTTGCCTTTTATGGACATCAAATAACTGAAGCAATCTGTTCATGTGAGCATTGTTGTTATTTTCTGGCTCCACCAATACCTCATATCTCATGATATGGCTCCATGATGAATGTTTTTGTAAAGCTATGTTAAAATTGAGGTCATGAACATGCAGAGCTGATGCACAGGAAAGAAGTTACCGTGTTATTTGGATAAGAAACTCACAGGTAATCTGGGAAATGCCCCCTGGTGGGGGGAGGGAAAGCAAAAGGAGACGCCATTCTGAGATGTCTTCATTGTCTTGTTAGATTGGCACTTTAACAGAACAGAACTCCTGCAAATACAAGCTGAACTCAGACATGAAGCATAACTTGTCGTGGCTGCATCCAGAAAATTATTATGCTACATGTAGAAAAATACATCCCTCAAATGTTGATTTTGAAAATTAATTTAACATAATGGTCAATGTTTTTACTCATTCAGATCTTACTGAGTGTTTAATGACACCCTTTTCTGTGATGTGAAAAACAAAACTGGATATGTGTTGAGATTTTCAGGGACTTTAAAGCCACACTTTCTTTTCGCTTATCAGATAGAAGCACAACTTGAATTACATAGTGTGACTTTGGAAAATAGTCAGGCTACTTTACATACTTGGACATAGGATGGAAAATGTAGGCTAACTCTTAGGAGTAGATTCTTCACTAGCTGCATGCTTCAAATTGATAATCTCACTTCCAAAATTGTGTAGTGCCATGAGAAGTCATGTAAATCACTGAGCTTTACTGCAGCTACACGGCCTCATCCCAGTTCATACCCTCGCAGGACTCGGCATTTTCAGTCTGCTTCTTGGCTCAATCCTTATTTGTCTGCCCATGATTGACCCCTGAGGTGACGCCCACCCCCTGACCCATCGACCTGCCATACACCTCTCACATGCACACACAAACACAAAAGTGCACACTTCACACACAAACGCGCACATTTCACACACGCACAAACGCGCACACTTCACACAGACACACACAGCTTGTCCACACCCAGTACCAATCAGAAAGAGCAGGATCACATGTGGCCTAAGTCCACCCAAAGCAGTTTACAGGGTCTGGTCAAAGCGGCTTAGTGGGGCTGACCGGATTAGCCCGTGCTGTGGTTGTGTTTGCCCCACGCATAGCATATGGGAGAAGGCTAATGATGTGAAACTGAGAATAAGTCAGTGCTGTGCTGCCTCTGCCATTCCAAACCCAGGGTAAGCTGCTAATTGGCCAGCAGGCAAACAATGGCCTACCTGTTTACAGACAGTGCAAAAATGGAATTATGGGATAACTGTGTGGGGATTGCTTAAGGGAAACATTAATGCTACGTCATCTCATTACATATGCATGGGAGAGATATGGATTAAAAATGGATTGCACTGGATTTAGCAGCATTCTTGCTAATTAGCTGGTCTGTAGCATGTCTACATTTTGTGAGTTGTTCAAGAAATAGTATGGCAATATTGCAATGCCGGTAATTTTACAACTTAATTAATTTCTTTTTCAAATCTGTCTTGCTGGGGTTTCCTTGGATGAAAGAAAAAGAAACTGATGTTCTTCTGACTTCCAGACTGGCAAGTACACTGGCATTTTCAAGCAGACATGCACAGTAGGGGAAGAGGCACTCACTCTCTCTCCCGGCTCTCAAGTAACACCGTCACACACACACACACACACACGGCAGGACTGTGGCATGCCTCGGGTGAATCACGTTGACTGGGCAGTGGGCACTCCGTACAAACAGAGGCCCACGCTCCTCTGTTCCTCCCCCAGCTCTGTCCATCTTCTCTTGTCCTTCATTTACCCTCCCTTTGCTCTAGTCTTCATCTCTCTATTTTGCTCTCTCTGACTTACCATCTCTCTCGCTCTCGCTCTCTCTCGCTCTCTCTCTCTCGCTCGCTCTCTCTCGCTCGCTCAGTTCCTGCATGTCTTGTTCTCACTCGCTCGCTCTACTTCCCAGGATGCTTAGTGAATCATATGATGCTGTATGGTGCAGAGCTGCAGTGCTGTGATCTGTACATCCAGTGCTCCCTCAGAGCCTCCATAGAGGGACACAAACACACACACAAAAACAGCCCAGCTACACTATATTCCCACGATGCCACAGCGGGCCCGCTAACACACTCCTCAACGACAGATATACAATTAGGCATGCACTTTTCAGGAGCTCTTTAGCTGATACTAATGTTAACAGTTTCCAGTTTATCATTTACAATGGCAAGGGAAAAGCCTTCAATGGGGTTGTAAATATTGACATCAGTTGGACTGTTGTCGTTAAAGGCAAAAGTTGCTGGGAAGCAACTCAGCCAGTCTGAGTGGACCAACTAAGAGGGCTTTAATAGGTTTGACTCTTTTAGTGATAGCATCGACAGTTGGCCTACTCAGCTTGCCAAGCTCCCTAGTCACAGAGCTCTGATGTGTCTTATTCAAAGGGTGCAAATATAACCCCATTGGCTAAATGTGGGCACCACTGCACAGAGGGGCTATTCATTCCTTCCCAAAAACATAACATAGCTTTTATGGAGCCCAGTTAACGGATCTGTAGTGCATCTGCAGATGCAGCCTTGTAAGGTGTCAAAGGCAAACATCGGCAAAGTATCCGGACCATCTTTAAACTCAAATCAGACTGGATCAGTAACAATAGGGACTTACCAGCTGTCCTCGTCCTCTGCCTCGACACAGTCCCCCAGATCAAGCACATCCACATCGTCCAGGGCAGAGTGGTCCATGACCGCATCGCTCCCACCCAGCGTCTCCGACTCGCAGCTTTCCAGAGAGGGACTTGACTGTGGCTGTCCTAGGGGCTGCTCCTCTGTGTTGCCGCCAGCGCAAGTGAGATGAAAGCCGGCGGACTCCGGGTTCTCTTCATCGTCTTCGTCCTCTAGCCTTGAGGCTTCGGGCAGCGGGGACATGTCCTCGATGCTGTTGCTACTACTGTCCGGCGGGGGGGACAGTTCAAAGTCTCGGGCGCTAACCTCACCTCCGTCCTCCGTCGTAACGGAAGAGTTTGTAACTCCCTCGCCAAGTGTCCTTTGGTTATTTATGTCAGTACCAGTCGAAGTAAGGTTGCTGTTGATAAGTTTGGTGCCCCTGTTGCGCAGGGTCTGGTTCTGAACTTCCAGTCTCCGCACTAGCTCCTGCAACTTGCGGACCTCTTCTAGCTCCACCCCTGCAAGGTCCTGTTCGGTTTCAAAGCCGGGCTGCGCGCTAGCCATGTGTCCGCTGGTACTACCGCCATTGTCGGCTGTCTGGACCACATTTCCACTGTCCGGAACCACCATTCTCCCCAGCTCCTGTGAAACAGACGGACTGGTAATGTTAGCGTGCTTTCTAAGGTTATTCGGAAAATAATGCAAAGTCAAAGCCACATCTGAATAACCAAGTTGAGAGGGATTAATCAACAGCACTCCAACATATCGTCAAACTTTGACCTGCACGAGATCCTTTGGATCACGGAGACGTTGCCCAATTACAAACCCAAGCAGCAAGTGAGAGAAACACGTTAAGAATAACTGTTACATGAGAGCTAGCGATCAACCAAATCAGTATGTTACCATACTTCCATGTTGATCAACCATGAGGCACACGTTAGCCTCACATGAACGAATCAGCTGCCGTTTATATATAACGTTATAAGTTTGAAAAACAAACGTCATTTTTGCAGCGTGGCAATTTCTCATGCATGACTAAAGAAACTAAACGTGACACAAATACAATCAAATGGCCTAACATTTGTAATTTTATGTAGTAAGTTAAATTAATCAGGCAAATACGGCAATCAATGACCTACACTACATTCCGACAAATCAATCATGTAACGTCCTAGCAAACTGTCCGACCAATGTTAATAAAGAAAAGTCACTGTTGAGCCAAGGGAAGTCAACTGCAGGACCTTTCAGCTGCAAGCGAATCGTTTTTACATAATGTCCACAATCTGAAGCTCAGATAATCTACCCATGCAGATGCTCTCTTATTTAGTTGGCTAGTTACTTGACTATTTGCTTGGTAGATAGAAAACAGACTCGACATGCTATCTAACCGCCGATTTAGCTAGCAGCAAAGCTAACAGCAAAACAAAACCTACCACCGGTGTGTGATCTGTAATTTCGGAGGATGTTAGAATTAACGTTGACGAGGTTTTGCTTTGTTTTTCATCGATTCGGTCACCGTAGCATTTTCGTAAAATGTGGCCGAACAAGCAGTGTAAATCGGAGAAAAAAATCGCGCAAATCCCCCTGTTACCTTATCGCAAGGTATCTATCTGCAAACGCTAGCTAGTTAACTTTGCTAGCTAAGTGGCTACTATCGTTCAGCTAACTAGCTTGACTGTTACTACAGAGGTGTGATGCCTATCATCCCTTAACGACAAGGAATACACCAATCAGAAGCTTAAACCCGCCCATTTGCAGAGAGCACGCTAGACCTGTAAATTTAGCGCCATCTGTAGGTAACTCAGAGCACATCTATTTTAGCCCAACGGTGCATAATCCAGCAGACAGCCAACAGCAGATGGCAGCAAAATCTACAATTCTGTTCTAGATAGCAGGTTGGACGCATCTGATTCTCATGTGTTCTAAAGCAGGGATGGACTATATATATATATATATATATATATATATATATATATATATATATATATATTTTTTTTTTTTTTTTTTAAAAGGGTCTGCAAAAAAGGTCCTGCAATAAACATGACATTTTGCAGCAGTCTCGTTATGTTTGTCATTTTTAACACCTTGCTTGCTGTTCGCTGATCCATTTAGGCCTATCACTCTATTTTTTCAACACTGAGCCGAATATGTGAAATGGACTCGAGTGGAGAGATGATCATGGACTTCAGGATACACCCACCCTTACGTCCCCCATTAGTAGATCGCCATACGTGGAGTCCAGCATGTTGCTCCGCTATCTTGCTACAGTAGCCTGTAAAGGACAAACAATAGAGATAGTGGATTCATACTGCCTCATTAGTCATCTGACCACAGGTTCTGCTTCATCAAGGATCAGGATCACCATGAAACAGTTGCTGAATCCTGAAACCTGCTGAAGTCCATCACTCTGCTCAACAACACTATCCTAACTCCCACCTGGCAGCATCGCCAATACCCCTTCCCAGCACATACTCATGCAGGCACATGCAGTTTCACACACACACACACACACACACACACACACACACACACACACACACACATACTGTATGTGACAATGCAACCCCTACTAATATAGACCCATCCATTGCTTGGACTCTGCAATGTACTTTCATTATTGCACTTATACTGTATATTCCTGTACTTAACTTTTAAGCTATATTTCATTGGGTTTATTTCATTCTGTCGTGTTTCTCATACTCTCACAGTTACTGAGTCGTATTGTATGTGTCTTATTCTGCTTTTTTCCTTGTTTCACTTCTGCATAGCATTGTGCTTTTGGTAGACAATTCTGATTTTGATTAATACACATATGGAAACATTTTTTTTTTTTTTACTTAACATATATTTTTTTTTTTTTACTTAACCTTCTAACACTGTTCCGATCAAAAATGACCGATTTACTCATTCCCTGTACCATTAATATGGCATTTTTCATCAGATTGCCTCAAGATCTTATGATATCCTTCACAAAAGGCTTTTGAACACATAGAATTTATTTTGACTACTTTCTACACCCACTCACAGACACACATACACACACACACACTCAGTACATGTTGTCAGTTCATGTTGCCACTTGTACGTGTGAACCACCAATGTCCGCACAGGCATTCACGCACATACGTGAATGGGGTGAACAGAAACACACCCACCCACACACCCATAAACAGACACACACACATGTACACCCACTCACACACACATAACACACACACACACACACACACAGTTCATGTTGTCATGTTGCCACTTGTGCATGTGATCCACCAATGTTCGCACACACAGGCATGCATGCACACACAGAAACACACACACCCCACACACACACAAACAGACACACACTCACACACACACACACACACACACACACACACACACAGTTCATGTTGTCATGTTGCCACATGTGCAGGAAAACCACCAATGTTTGCACACACATGCATTTTCACACATGGAAACACTCACACCCACACACATAAACAGACACACACACAAACACACGTTATGTAGATGTTAATGTTCTAATAAGGGTCTGTTTACAATAATGTTCTATTAAATAATACTTTTTGTCATGGTATTGGTATTTAAGAGCAGTTAAAACTGTTCGTTCAAATTTGACCGCGAACAGTAAATGAAGGGGGGTAGCAACGAACAGTGTTTAAAGGTTAACTTAATTACCATTAGTAGACTTGCAATAGTAATAGCATTTTAGAGTGTGAATACGCAGCAGCATAATTTTTTACTCCTTGACAGATAAATACTGTTTTCGCTTCATCAAAGAAATATCTAGCATATCTGCTAATGCAGATATGGTGTGTGTAGCCAGCATTGTGTGTACATAGCTGCATAATACAGAATGACGAGTCTGATCATGCACACCCTTTGTAAATCCTGTAGTAGATATTTCACTGGAATTTCCGAGTGTTTACAAGAAGGTCTGTTTCAGCAGGCATGGCTTGTGTTTGTACGTGTGTGTGTGTGTGTGTGTGTGTGTGTGTGTGTGTGTGTGTGTGTGTGCGTGTGTGAGGGGGATAATGCTATCAGGAGCTATAAGCTGGAAATGATTTTAAATGATTTCTGGCAATCCTTATGCAGAGGCCCTTCTCACACCTTTGTGAGAGTCGATCTGTGGGCACACCTCTTGCACAGGCTGCCAAAGTAACTACCACACACCCACGGGTTCTGCTGTTGCTCAGATATTTTAATTGCAACGTGGAATCTTTGGTTGCCTTGGTGACAATGGAGAGCCCAAGCATGGTGTGTTTCTCCTTTAAGATAACGGCAAACATTGTGGTTATCAATGTACAGTGTTTGAGTGTGTGTGTGTATGTGTGTTTGTGTGTGTGTGTGTGTGTGTGTGTGTGTGTGTGTGTGAGAGAGAGAGAGAGACACACTGAGACAGCTGTGATTTCTCCTATATGATCTTATAAGCATGGGACATGGGAAATTACTGACCTTGCATCTTCTGAGTAAATGTGTCCAATGACAGGGATGGAGAGCAAGGGACCAGATAGTGTATGAAATGTGTTAACATGCTTTAACATGCATCTGCCTTCATCTCTATATCTCCCTCCTCCACCTCTGTCAACTCTGCGTCCTCGTTCCGGGGGTGGGTTACTTTTTGACAGAAGGCATGGGAACGGGAATAGCTATACCTTTTGAGAAGGTATAGCTGCTCTGTGTTCTCACCATAGACTCCCCACATTTGCTGCCCTTCAGTGTGAAACATATGTGAAGAAAGTGCATAGGGGACGGAATGGACCCGCGGCAGTGTTAAAAATAAGTCAGGTTTTGGTGTCTTTCTTTATCCAAACTGTTGCCAGTTGTTAACATTTAATTACAGTTTGTGTGCACTAGGAATATAAGTACATATACAGTTGTAAGAGTGCCTTTTTGATCTACCGGTACTGGATGGGCATGTCTGCTTTCAGCCATAGAGTGCGGTGTGGTTGACTTAACTTTGGCATCACACCTGTTAGTTTTCAAAATACACACAGGCAAATTCTGTGACCAACATCAGAGATCATAAAAAAAAATCCAGTTTGACCAGATCTGCTTTTCTTTTCTTTCTTTGTTTCTCTGAATCATCCTGCCATCGCTAAGATCAGACAACAGTGCTGTATAATTAAACCAGCAAAACAGATGGACACATCAAACTGAATGTCAGGCATTAGACGCAAAGAGAATGAGATGGTTAGTCAATACCAAAGATTTTAGAAAAGAGCTCTGTTCTAGAATCTTTGGTCAATAGGCCTACTGTGTTGGGTTAGCGCTAGCTGTGCCAAAGAGCCCCGTGGGTCTACAGGTTCCCACTGATGGTGTGTGAGCTACGAGGGGGATTAGGGTTTTGTGTGTGAGGCAGACGAGTGGCTCTTGTGGTCAGACCTGCTGGATCAGTGCGGCTACGCTGCTGTGGTCCTCACAAGTCTCTGATGGTATCTGCCCTGGCACCAAACACGTTCCAATTATTCGCCACAGTCACAGCAAGGAAGATAAGCATCTCGGTGCAGCCCGAATGGAGACACAAACCATGTAGGAGACAAAGAGATACTGTCCGCAGCACAACATCTACACCAAACATCGAGGAAAAGTGCCTGGGCTGCCATTTTAGTGGAGAGGAATAGCCAAAGAGTATTTTCCTCATTCAACTTAAAAATGCAACCCCATGTAACTGTATCTGAATTTGCATAGTCAGATGGCTGCCTGGTTCTCCAGGTTAAGGGAAATGCCCAGGGTTCATGTCCACAGGACGCAAACAACCAGCTGTGTTTAGGAATCATTGCATTAGGGTTGGGTCTGGAGCCGCAGGACAAGAGTGCTTGTGGCACCGGCAGCTTCTGCATGGAGCTCCCATCAGATCACTCTTTTCACCTGCTACTGTACACACTTAATCTTTGCTTGTCACACAATTTTCTAAACATTTCATCCAAACATCATAACCCCACACCAAATCTGCAAAACCACACTAATTCTTGTGTTTAACTCAGTTTTCAATTTACTAAAACACATTTTGGAAAACACCACACACAATTTTCTACTTAACACACAAAAATCTAAAAGGAAGTAACTTGATTTCATTTTTCAAACACAACCCATCAAAATGCCACACTAAATCACCACTGCTCCACTCTTTCTCTTCACATGTGTAAACAGTCATTACTTTACTGAACACCATCCAATCATTGCCTTAGTATAGGCCTATAGTCTATATGTATGGACCCTTTCAATCTGCTCCTAGAGGATTTGTTCAGAACCAATGCAGATACAGTAATCTGACTTTAGCTTACAGTAATGTTCGACTTTATGTAAAAATTGTCTTTTGTACTCTATTTTTGTTTCTCCCCAAGTTACCATTAGCTCAATACATTTTTCAATAGACCTATGAATACATACACAACCACCCCCCACACACACACACACACACACACTTTTCTTTGGAAGAAGCAAAGTAATTTGATAGTAGTCAGTCAATTCCGTCTTAGGCAAAATCAACTTTTTTTCAAAACTAATTCTGGTGGTCATTGTATTTTGCTTTTTTTTTTTTTTTTTTTTGCTGTGTAAATACTGTATTCACAGCAAATTATTTGGGAAAAATCGCTATTTTTGGTTTTAACATTTCAACTTCTCTCTGTAGATACCGTAACTTTCACTCTTGAATGGAATTACATAAAGTCTATGAAAGACAGAAGAGCTTTAGGTTTTGAGCAACAGTGTGTACATGATGTATCCAAAATGTCATATTATGACGAAAGTGTTTATAATGTGAGGTGAATGTTTGCTTTACTGTAAAGATGTGTTGACATTTTGAATGTTGTGTGTCATTTTGCTGGAGATTTGAGGCATTTTGCATTTTGTGTGAGCAATTGTGTGTTTTGTGTTATGTTAATTTGTTCATCTGTGTCTCTCTCTCTCACTCTCTCTCTCCCTCTCTCTCTCTCTCTCTCTCACTCTCTCTCCCTCTCTCTCTCTCTCTCTCTCTCTCTCTCTCACACAAACACACTACATTGACGCAGAAGCCTGTGGCTCCTCTATCTTTCACTCACCTCCCCAGGTGCTGCCCACGTGTTACGTATAGGCCTGGCCAGGCCCTGTGCAAGGAGTGTGTGTGTGTGTTTGTGTGTGTTCATATGTGTGTGTGTGTGTGTGTGTGTGTGTGTGTGTGTGTGTGTGTGTGTGTTCATGTATATGTGTGTGTGTGTGTGTTCATATGTGTGTGTGTGTGTGTGTGTGTGTGTGTGTGTGTGTGTGTGTGTGTGTGTGTGTTCATGTATATGTATGTGTGTGTGTGTTCATATGTGTGTGTGTGTGTGTGTGTGTGTGTTCATGTATATGTGTGTGTGTGTGTGTGTGTGTGTGTTCATGTATATGTGTGTGTGTGTGTGTGTGTGTGTGTGTGTGTGTGTGTGTGTTCATGTATATGTGTGTGTGTGTGTGTTCATATGTGTGTGTGTGTGTGTTCATGTATATGTGTGTGTGTGTGTGTGTGTGTGTGTGTGTGTGTGTGTTTCATGTATATGTGTGTGTGTGTGTGTGTGTGTGTGTGTGTCATGTATATGTGTGTGTGTGTGTGTGTGTGTTCATGTATATGTGTGTGTTCATATGTGTGTGTGTGTGTGTGTGTGTGTTCATGTATATGTGTGTGTTTCATATGTGTGTGTGTGTGTGTGTGTGTGTTCATGTATATATGTGTGTGTGTGTGTGTGTGTGTGTGTGTGTGTGTGTTCATGTATATGTGTGTGTGTGTCTCAGCCTAAACAGACCCGGCCCCAGCACATTCCTTCAGCCTCCTCCTTTGCAGGCCCTGCCCTCAGATAGTCTGTGCTGTGCGTACGCCAGGATACTGCTCATCTGCCTCAGCATTCCTCCACCCCGTTAACTCCTCTTAAGAGCATTAAAAAAGAGTATCAGCCATGAGCATTGGCCCTTCTGGACAGTCGTAGACACGTTTGCACAGGCTTGAATTTTAAAAAGGAAAAAAAAAAAGTGCAACCCCCACGTTTCTGCGTGCGGTGTGTGTGGACAAGGTAGTGGCTTGCTCCAGACGTGTGGAGCATGGCTTTGCTCAGGGGCTGTCAGGTGTAGGAATTCCAGATGGGCTTGAAGATTCTGACTCTAATCCCTCAACATGCCAGTACCTGCATAAGACCACAGGTAGAGAGAGAGAGAGAGAGAGTGAGAGACGCTGTACTGTTCTCTCACAGGCATCTGTCTGAATAATTCAGGCTCAACTCTGAACACAGATTACTTAAGCAACACACCCATAGCCTTAGTCCTCTAAAACCAGAAGATTTAGTTTTACCTAGAGATGCAGAATATAAAATAATTCAATACCTACAGTATGAGTGAGCTACAGGCCCAAACATGAAATGTGTGCAGTTTTACCTTCAATATATTTAGTTAAACCGAAGTGTGTGTGTGTGTGTGTGTGTGTGTGTGTGTGTGTGTGTGTGTGTGTGTGTGTGTGTGGTCACACCTTTCCCACTAGTAGTAGTAGTAGTAGTAAGGTAGCACACTGTTCTTTGCCTTTATCGGCCTCTCAGTCTTGTTGAGTCGAGAGGACACACGGCATGTGTGCCAACCACACCCTGCCAAGCGCCTGCCAAGGGGAGTAGAGGGAGGGAAGAGATCGGAGCCAACGCTCGCGACCTGCTGAGACCTGGCTCCCAAGACTGAGCCACCTGCACATTTTCTGGTTGTGCGGCAACAATGTGTAGCTTATATTATGTGCTTGTAATGCACTTGCTTTCAACTCATTGTATGTGGTTATTGCAAATCATAGTACAGTACATCACAGCTTTTGATAGTGAAAGTTGAATGTTATCTAATACATAATTATCTAAAACAGTCATTGATAGTGTACACCTGGAATGGATAATATGCGGTTGAGAACATTTGGTTATGTGTGGAAGTCGCCCACAGCTTCAGAGTTGTAAATGACAGGGAAGCATTTCAGCAGTGCGCTGGGTTGATGTGTGAGAAAGTGTGTGCATCCAGAGAAAACTGGAATTTACAAAAGTTACGTAGCAGCCTTGGGAATTTATGGCACAAATATTGCAAAATCTCTTGAGACAAGAGACAAGATGTTTTTTATTATCAACATATTCACAGCACCAAGCTATGGGTTGAGGCAGGCTTTATTTCTCTGAAGTTCAGACAAGCGTCTCCTCTGCTCATAATTGATAGTGTCTCTCTGTTCTCTGAAACTATGCGAACAGAGCAGACTTGTTGTAACCCACTGCATTCTATTCTGTTGAGGAAAACTTCACGCTAACTCAGATACGCTAGACTGCAGATACTGTAGATTGGAATCTGATAATGACCCCTCCATGACACTTGGGGTTTCAACAATGTTGCAATCATACGGACTCTCCGCACACAGTAAATATTTACTTCTTGTCGGCCTGTGGCGAACATGCGGAATTGTTATTGGTCTCACATTACAATAGGAGGTCTAGACTGGGGTAGTGGGCTGTGGCCTGGCTTGACCCGAGCAGTGGCTTGCGGTGGGGGTCGGGCCCAGAAAGTTTTGGCTCAAGGCCCCTGGTCACACTACGCTATTGTGCTCTGGGTGTAGCCCAGTAATGACCCTCTAGGAGAGCGGATAAACAAGGGGATTTAAAACAACAACATTAGCATTATAGTTTCATCTGATTAAAATGTCAGTGACTCATACTTCAGTGCGGCTCGTAGCCACTGGAAAGTGTTTGCAGACACTTTGCTTTATTGTGTACTGACACATAACACTGTTTTCTTCCTTTGTGGCTGACAGCTTATTCATTTTGCGAATGGTGTGTGTACAATAAGACTAAAGAGGGATTGAGGAGTGTTTGTCCAAAGGCAGTGAGCTAGCCAATAGACTTGTATCACAGCTTGAATGCTAGCTATTTGTGTTTTTTGTGAATATTTGTTCTGTAATGCCAGTTCTTATGTAACCAAAGGGTATCAGGTCACATAGTGAGTGTCTGGGAAGGCTTGTAGGAACAACAGGTGTGTGTTCATATGACCACATATTAACAAAATTATTTGAGGATGTAAAAATGAGCTACATAAAAACATACCTTTAACCGACTAAACTACGTCTCTTCTCAAGAATAACAACCAAATACTTGGATTCAATTTAAAACATTCTTTATTATTTTATTAAAACAAAAATATCATTTCACATGGTATTTAGAGCAACTCATCCAGAATGGCA